>NC_135880.1:122443824-122795400 GCF_964194155.1 Cetorhinus maximus | reverse complement strand
TATTGCATGGCTACCAAAACCAAATTATTTGAAAAATAAAAACATTTCCCCCCCCACCAGCTTTAAAAATTGATATAATATGCTTAAGTCATAGATATCTTCACCATTACTAAACAGAATTTTTTTTTGGGAATGGACTAAATCCACACCTAAAAATCCAATTTGGAGTACTCGAGGATAAGATGCACACTACAGTTTACTTTGGGAAACCAAGGTGAAGAAATAATGTACAGGAAAAAATAAGGTTAAAAAGAAATGCACACAAATGTGCGACTGTCACAATCTACAAGTATAATGTGAAACTCAGTGTGCGGCAACTACAAAGAGGCAAGATATTAAAGATGGTTTCATGTTGAATGGAAAGATTAAAATTAAGAATTGCAGTGTGATTTCTCAAAACAACTGTTACAATATAAAAAGAATGCTACAAACCTGACTGGCTTTGGCATTCACATCTCCTTGACTAAATAGCTCATCCACAATTTTCATGTCTTTCTCATTTTCCACTGCAGCAAGAGCAGCAAGCATAATGGGAGTATACCCAGCTTTGTTCTGTTGATTAACATTGCACACATCTGTAATAAAAAAAAATCTTAATTCCTGAAACACCACCAAAATAATCCAGAAAACCTTTGATAGAATAAAATGGAAAATGCATTTTGATTAATTTTCAATAGGAATAAAGACTCGTTGTTTAATTGGAGGATACAATAGTTCATGCATTGGGTCATAATTTACTATCAAAATAATAGTGAAGCTAAGTGTGCTTACCATTAGTTATTTGCTAATCGAACAGCAACTTCAGATGAGGGAAGATACGTAATAAAACACAAAAGTCTGTAAGTTTCTGTCTGAGATGTGCTGCTCTGTTTGCAGGTCATGAAAATGGCATCTCATCATTTGGCTCCATATACAAATTAATTGAATGACATGAAATTCCTGTTTTTGCATGGTAGATGTGAACTAAACTCACCATGGAAAGTTAGGGAATGTCTTTTTCAGTCTAAGTATCTTTTGAACAGCATGATAAAGTTTTAATTATTGCTAAATGGCCTTTCTGATGATGAAAATTAGCTTCTTCAAGTGTGGACTCTCAATCCCACAGTTTTTAATTGTTGGAGATTTTTTAAAGAAGTTTTTTTTCTGTTTCTTTGTCTTTTTTTCCCCTCTTTTAATTCAATCTTTTTTTCTCTATATATAGCTTGCTTTCTGTATCTGATCGGGTGTTGAATTCACCATTCTAACTTGCATCATTTGCTTCAAACTGCACTATTCATGAACGATTTTTCAATCTGATTAGTTAAAGAAATACACAATTGTAGCTGCAGAGGGAGTTGTGCTGTTTGGATCTTTAATTTAGTGAAAAAGCTCATAAAAACATGGGCAAGTCTAATGAAGTGGTACCATTCGCCACTTAGAGTAAACTCTACCGTTGGCATTTAGGAAAAGAAGACATTTCATCCAGGTAGATTCCAAATGTTAAGCAATAGTAGCAAAGAATCACCCGACTTATACAAGCAAAAATATGAAAAAATGCCAGCAGTGTTAACACACATTTGCAAAGAATTAAAACATTCAACATACTTGCATCTAGAAGCAACTTCACAATTTCAAAATTTGAGTGAGACACACTGTAGTGAAGGGCTGTATTGCCATTTCCATCAGCCATGTTGACTGCATGTTTCAAGACTTCTGGTGAAATCTCCCTGAATCCAGCCAGGTAATCTTCTACCATGGTGGGAACTGCCGACTTCTGACTAGATACACGGAACCATTCATGTTGGATATTGTTTAGGCAAAGTCTCTGTGAAATTAACAACAAATTGTATATTAGAAAACAATACTCTAATTGGGATAAAAAGCTGCTGAGCCAAACATATTGGAAACTTCTTAAAGAAGCTCCCCCCCCTCCCGCCTAACAGCAGTGTGGGTATACTTGCACCACGAGGACTGCACCAGTTCAAGATGACAGCTCACCACTGCCTTTTCAAGGACAATCAGGTTGAGCAATTAATGCTGACTTTGCCAGCTACAGATCACAAAAGAATAAAAGGAAACACTTGAGGATAGTGAGTGAAACAGTTATTTTGATCACCATATGGAATGGAGCACAGCTCCTGTTAGAATTCAATAGCTACCTATATAATTAAAATCTAAGCATCAATAATTAAACTGTTTAGTTCATTATGTGCAATAAAAATACACCACAAAATTAAAGAAAATGGAGGCCTCCAAAGCTTTAATCAGCTTTCACATGGACGGATTCACTTAATTACTCATCAAAAAAGTCAAATTCGACTAAAGGAATCTGTTCCAGAAGTGCATTGGTTTTGCAGACTTACTGATCAAGTTCACAATCTGAGATAGTAGATAAGTCACTGTGTTTGAACTAAACTACAATTCATTAATTTGTTCCACAGACCATATACAATCTACCCCAACAATTTAATCTCTTAAATTGAAGTTTCACAAACAGCTCTTGATCTCCAAATTGCCAGACAATTCAAAACTCTTGCCATTCACCCTTGGCCTGCTGGTCTCTGTAGAAAAGGCCACCATAAAAGGGCTGTAATGTGTAATTAAATCTGATTTTTTGAAAGCATATTTTGCTATTTTATTAATATCATCTAAATATTTTCACGAATCATTTGCTCTATTTTATTACATTATCTTACTGTAGAAACATCAATAAAAGATTCAGAAGCATGTTTTCTCCAAAATACCATTATACTTGCACTTCCGCAAAAAAATTCTGAATCAGCCTGAAAGGATATTGATATGTTTAACATAACCTTACCACTTCTTTGCTGGCCATTGCTTTTGGGTCATTGAGCTGGTTTTTCAATATATTGCAAGCCGACAACACCTTCTCACTTAACTCATACCTAATGTTTGAAAAAAATTGTTAATCCAAATATATTTATACCAGGCAAAAAAAAACACTTGTATCCCCATTTCTGTTTATTACTGTATTATCATCTACCATCCCTCAGTTAAACAGCAGGCTGCAATTTCCTGACAATAACAAGCCACCCTTAGAAATGACCTTTGACAGCTTAACAATGTATTTTCCCTCTTTGTGGGGAAAACCACCTAGTTTCCTTTTAGCATTTTGCCATTAAAGCGATGGCACATATTAATAACTCATAGGAAATGTGCTGAATATTACTGAAACAAATATATTAGCAGAGGATTTAAAAGAACAGAGTGGAATAACTTCTGAGTTTTATGTTCTCTGCAATTAAAAATTACTGGAATTAATAACAAACTGATGTTCATCTGCATTACTCTGGGTTTTGGATTATCTTCCCAAAGCATTATTAGGGCCCCTTAGACCATGTTTCATGCAAATTGTATATTTCTCATAAAAATGGTTATACTTCTCCCTTATTTCCACTTTGTCAGCTTCTTTTTCACTTCTTTCCAATACCGCAATCTCTTTTTCATTTGAAACATTTGCAATCTCAGTCCTACACACATCAGGTCCCTCTGTTAGCACTTCACGATTAATCTCAACTTCATCCTTAGAATACTCTTGATCCTCAAACTCATCATCTGATTCAGAAGATGAGCTTTCATCTGAACTGGAATCATCACTGGATGTGGTTTCGTACCTAAGAGAATAAAATCACTCGATAAATTTTGGGTAATTATAGTAGACTGCGGCCATAACTATATATTTGGCAGATAGCCAAATAGTATGCCAGAATTAAGTGCTTGGTACAGAGGGAGCACAAATTATTTTCAAACATGGTGCCGGCTTGCACAAACAGCCAACTGTTTTGAAATGAAAATGCTATCGGAACTAAAAGGACAAGTACAACATTTTCACATATCTATGGCATTGCCACGCACCAAACACTGGAACGTCATCTGCAATTATGGGTTAGAAATATTAATTTAACTTCATTTGCACAGCAAAAAAAATGAAACATATACAAGCATATTTGCACATCATTCACTCTTCAGGAATCCGTTTTAAGAAATATGCTGTGCCCTGTGCAACATCCCCATCTATTGCAAACAAACTATCTTCTTGTCATCATTCCTATCCTCTCTTCATTCGCTCTCCTGACTGCCACCTCACCACTTCCAATCACCCTTGCTTTTCCCTGCAGTGTACCAGCTCTCAAGCAAAACCCAACATTGTCTGCTGCACCCACAATCCACTCCCACTATTTACAGCCCCAGAATCAATCTCCATCACTTCCACCATCCCAGTGCTGATGCATCCCGAGTTCACTTCCCCAACACTACCACACCCAGCAACTCTCCCACTCCACTCAAACCAGACTCCCTCTGTCCTTTTTGTGACTTACCCCAGCACCTCTAACATTCCTACAAGCCCTGGCACCTCCTTGCCAAACACTAGAACTTTATTGTTCAGTGCTCCCATATCTTGCACTGTCATTTCAGTTATCCCAGAATTGCATAGCCACTCCATGTCACCCCACATTGTGATAATAAAATGTGCATTAAAAAATCTTTTGCCTCTTGGATAGCACCAGCCCTGCTTCTGTCACCTCTGCTTCACAGCACATGCAGGCATCTGATTTAGCCTGCTTCCCAGTGGTGGTGCTTCTCTGGGCCTCAGCCAGAATTTTGTCCCAATCAGGGAAAAGAGAAATGGGGAGGAAAGGGGCAAGGAGTGCAAGTGCGAGGGAGCTAGCACGAGATTAAAGGAGACACAGACTTCTTTAAAGACAGATTCAGGGAGGAAAACAGTGTTTGGGAAAAGAAAGGTTGCCAGGGTCATGGCGATAGAATGAGGAATATCTGAGGATCGGGTTAAGAGAGGACTCACCGTGAGCAATACCATTATTTTGCCAATCTTAGTATGGCAATTAATTTGACACCAAGTCTATATGTGACGCAAATACTACCAAGTTTCATTTGTCTTTTATAAAGTCTCTGAAAGCTACAGAATTACTCCGTCCTTTTTGATACTATGGCCAGAAATATCTCCCCGTCGGGGAGGTTGGGCGAGGGCGGGCGTGAACTGGATCAGCACCGCGACACCATTTTACGTGGGTGAGCCAATTAAGGCCCGCCCATCGTGACGCATGCCTGGAAGCACTGTGCACTCCCTGTGCAGACTGAGGGGGGGGGGAAGAATTCCCTGAGTGGTTCCCTGCATGCACGCGAAAGAGTGCAGAGATCTCCCTGAGGCATGATGGTGCCTCAGGGAGATTTGTTTCAGTCTTAAAATTTTAAATAAAGGATTTTTAAACTTTTAAAACATGTCCCCTCATGTGAAACTATCACATGGGCTGAGACATGTCAAAGAATAAATGTATAAATTTTTATTAGATTTTAAAACAGTTCATGAAACCTCATCCCGGCTGTGGATGAGGTTTCATGAAAAACGTGAAGGCCGCCTGGGCTCTTCGCCTGCCCGTCAGCCTTAAGGTAGGACAGGCAGCCCATTAAATTGAGTTAATTAGTTTTTAAACAGGCCTTAATAGGCTTTTTGACAGTTCGGCGGGCGCGTAGCTGACTCAACTGCGTGCCCACCGAACTGACAATCTAAATAATGCACGGTGACATCAGGACACCAGCCTGCCTGACGTCACCACGCGTCATTTTACTCGTCGGCGAGCGGGCCCTGCCCCCCCACTCGCTGATGGGAAAACGCTGCCCTATGATGCATCATTTTTGTGGACCACATTAGCAAGAATTACTGCCATTAGATTGAAGTAAGATTGTTTCAAATTAATGATGCTTTTAAAAATGAAAATTTTAAAATGTAGCTTCCTACTTTGTGCTTATATTTCCATTTGAATATGAAGGACAAGAGGAAAAATCTGCCATTAATAGTTTATAGCTTTTATTGGTGTGGGGGAAGTTGAAGAGGAAGTTAATACCAAAGACGTACATGACAAAATATAAAAGGGTATTAATAAACTTACAGAATGGGTTTGCAATTGGCAAATTAATCTCAACAAGTGCAAGTTGATGTATTTTGCTGGGAAACATAAATAGGCTGGGTGCTATTGGAAAATAAAAGTCTAAATGAGGTAGAGGACCAAGAGATCTAGGGGTACAGATTCACAAATCATTAAAAGTAGCAACACAGATTAACAAGGACAAAAATGCAAACAACACACTGGGGTGATTTGTACAGGAATAGAATTGAAAAGTAGAGAAGTTATGTTTCATTTTTTTGGAACCTTAGACCACAGTGCAAAATCTTAGTCGACATATTACAAAAAAGGTATAGATGCCCTGGAAAAGGTATAACAAATGATATCAGAACTGGGAGGTTACATGTAACCATCAGGAAAGAGTGAATAGATTGGGGCTCTTTTCTCTAGAAAAGAGAAGGCTGAGAATGATTTAATTAGAAGTCCTTAAAATTATGAAGGGGTTTGATAGGATGGATGTAGAGAAATGATTTCCACTTTTGGGAAAATCTGAAACTTGGGAGTAATAGATAATATTGTCACTAATGAATTCAGCAAAGAAATTCAAGAGACGATTTATTCAGAGTGGTTAGAATGTGGAAATTGCTACCAAGAGAGTAGCTGAGGCAAATTAGCACAGCTGCATTTAAGGGGAGCTGGGTAAGCGCATGAGGCCGAAAGGAACAGAAAGATATACAGAGAAGATTAGATGAAATAGGATGGGAGGAGGTTTATGAGAAGCAAAAACAGGTATATACCAGTTGGGCCAAATGGCCTGTTTCCATACTGTAATTTATATGTAGTTTTCTTGCAATAGTGTACTGCAAAGTGATTATAAGTTTCACTGGAGGAAGTCTTAATTCAAATTCATTTTATCTAAATATTCAGTTAACAGCTGTACAACTGGGGTTTATTTTTCTTTCAAACTGAGGTAGCAAAGATGTACAATTCATTCCAGTGTAAGTGCTCAAGAGAGGGATTGAAAGGCTATTATAACTACATTGCCAATAACGCCTCCTCGCTGCAGGAGTGCATTTGAGGTAATGTTTACAGTAACTTTGGCGTACATACATAGACCATACATGCAACACACAAAAATTAACAGTTTCTTAGCCTTTTGCTTTTATATAAGCGTCATTTTCATTTATAAAGTCAAATAATAAATATAATTCAGAATACGATCATACTAGCCACATACTGTATAACTTGAGATCTTACATTATCTTTCTGTGGCACGTCAGCTTCATGTCACTAAATGAAACTGATATGTCATAAAACATTTCTATCACCATATTTTCTATGGAAGCAAAGATATCTATTACTGTGTTTTGTATAGAGATGACAATTTCTTAGTAAAATCCAGCTGTCTGAATTTTCTCAGATTTTCAAGCTTCCAAAATTCTTAAGTATTGAACTTGCCATTCTATTTCTTATGAACAAACCATATACTGTTTATTAGAGAGATTTGCTGTGGAGAATAAAACAGAAATTCAAACTAAAAGTCTGCACTGCTCCTTTGTTGTCATTTGTGATTAATCAGAACCAATTCATTGAATTAGAACAGTGGAGATTTCACACTCACCCTCCATTGACACCAACAAACTGAAGGTTCTTCTTTGTGCCATTTGCTTCATGCTTTCTGGGGCTATCTTTTTTCTTCATAATGGATTTCAGTGTGCCTGCACTGTTAAAAGGTACTGCAAAAAAATGTTTAATGTTGCATTTGTGAGAAATGCTTACCTACATACATACTATAATTGACCATTCCTGACTAAATGATGAAAGTTAGTACTACCAAATACCGATGCAACAAGTTTGGCCACAAGCAGAGTACATTGGCACATTCACTCATCTGCTGCACAAAAGAATGAAACATTTGGATCCCATCAGCAATTTCCCACATAGCAAGTTTCCTGACCTCAACTGCAGTTGCTGGGAGAAATGAGGGAGGAACTGATGAAAAGTATGGAGGGATTTAGGGAGATAGGGAGGAAAGGTACCATAGGTAATTAGATAAGAGAATCCACTGGAAAAGGAGATGAAAATAAGATATCTAAGGAACAATGCAACCCAAATACTTGTGAAAAATCATGACATTTGAAAATAACATTAAGCTAGGGCAGCAAAAAAAGGAGCTTACTTTATACTGTATTGAGTGGAGCATTCAGAATGTTGTCAACAGGTTTCTATGTTATTCCATTTACTATCTACAGGGTGTGAAGATAAAATCATTCTTCTGTAGCACAAGGCTCTAGGTTTTAATGTGTTAACAAGCCAGAAGTTCACATCTCATGGCTTCATAGTATCACTGTGTGATGGGGCATATCAAGAACAGAAACAAGACACCTCCCTATAATGAGAAGCACCTTGGGCCATTCTTGTGCAAATTTTAAGCACTGGATTTAAGAATGGTATTCACAGGAGCCTGGGAGTTGGCTGTCACTTTCTCAGGCAGAGAAATTGCATGATACAGGAAGACTAAGACAGATGGCAAAAGGAAAACTATACTCCACGTTAATACAATGGGCAGAATTTTCTGCCTGTTGGGTGGGCGGGCCCGACCTGACCCAATCTCCGACGGGTGGGGAGCTGATCCCCCCGGAGAAGCGGGACCCGCCGCCATTTTACGTGGGCGGGCTAATTAAGGCCTGCCCAGCGTGACGTCTGGCGGGAAGCGCTATGTGCTTCCTGTGCGGGCGGGGGGGATTCCCCAAAAGCGAGAGTGCGCTCTTTTGCGCATGCGCATGAAAGAGTGCACATCTCCCTGAGGCTAAGTGCTGCCTCAGAGAGATCGCTGACACTTTTAAAAACGTTAAAAATAGAGAAAAAAAAATCCTTAACATGTCCCCCTCATAGATGGGACATGTTCATTAATTACACTAAAACTTTATTAAACTTTTAAAACCTCTACATGAAACCTCATCCCGCCGTTGGATGAGGTTTCATGTTTTTTCTAATACCCGCCAGGGCTCCTGGCTTGCCCGCTAACCTTAAGGTTGGACGGGCAGGTCCTTTAATTGTTTCAATGATCCTGTCAATGGCCTCAATTGGCCATTGACAAGTTGATGGGTGCACAGCTGAGTTTGCTGCGCCCCCGCCTTCCTGAAAATTTAAACGGGGCAGGATGACATCGGGGGTTCCGCCCAACGTCATCCCACGTCATTATACGTGTCGGCGAGTGGGCCCCGCCCCCTTCTCGCCAACGGCAAAATTCAGCCCAATGAGTTTTTAAAATGCACTCTGGTCTCCCATAAGTATACAAAAAATAAATAGTACAATCTGCACAAAAAAGCATGTGACCTTTTGCTAATTTTATTCCACATCTGCTCAAACAAGGTTTCCAGGTTACAATTTTAGATCCTTTGAAGCTATGGTGAATCATACGCACTGACATTTAATAAAATTTGCTTTTTGATCCTTGATTCTGTTCATTAGATCAGATACTGAAGCAGTTGGCATTCAAATCAGTAAAGAGCACAAATGAACATCAACTACACAAAGCCACATTGTACTGTTGCATCAAGTGCTTTGTCAATATTTTATTAAAACAGGCTGTAGAGGAAATGTAAGTGATTAACCGATCAACAGAGGTCAAACTTTTAGGTTTAAGTGCCATCACCCCTGTTCACATGCCTTGTCAGTTGAAAGCAATTTTGTTTTCAACTGGGACATATAGCCATGTTCATTACTACTTGCGTATTCATGGTTCAGCTGAAGTTAAAGACTGGGAGGCAGGAATATAATGCAGCTGTGGGCAGCCTTTATAGAGGAGATCTAGACACATTCCCACAAGGGGAAAATTGAGAGCAACCAAAGCCACAGTGCCCTGAATGACAAAAGGGTTAAAGAGGAGTCACGACAAAGACTTCCTATTTCCACTTCTGTAACATCGCCCGAGTCCACGCTTGCCTCAGCTCACCTGATGTAGAAACAGTCATCTGTGCCCTTGTTACTTCCCACATTTTACCCTTTGTAAACTTGAGGTCATCCAAAGGTCTGTTGCCTGGATCCTAACTCACATCAAGTTGCGTTAACCCATCACCCTTGTGCTTGCTGGCATAAATTGGCCCCCAGTTAGGAAATATCTTGATTTGAAAATTCTCATCCATTTCAAATCCCTCCTTGGCCTCATCCCTCTATCTCTGTAAATTCCTTCAACCCTACAGCCCTCCAAGATATCTGCAATCCTCCAATCTTGGCCTCGTGAGCATCCCTGATATCAAGCATTCGACCAATGTGGTTGAGCCTTAAGGGCCTAGCTAGTCACTCAGTTTGACCAAACTGCTATTGAAAAGTCGAGAAAGAATAAAATAGGTCAGACCATTCGGCATCAATCTAGGCACCAGAAACAACAATGACACACCCTGCCCAGTCGTCCCTACAAACATCGGGGACTTGTGCCCAAATTGGGACAGCTGTCCCACAGACTAGAGGAACAGCCTGACAATCATACTCACCAAATCATACCCGCCAAATCATACCCTACATACAGCCAATATCTCGGATTCCTCCATCACCTACCCTGGCTATGTCCTGTCCCACCAACAGGACAGGCCCACCAGAGATGGCAGGAGGCACAGCAGCATTCAATCATGAGTGTGGGGCCCTGGGAGTCCTCGCATTAACTCGGGACATCATGAATCTAATCGCATCAGGTCAAACATGGACAAGGAAGCCTCCTGATGATTACCACCAAATTACCTCCTCCACAAGGGCACAGAATGTACTCTGGGTGGGGGACTTCGATGCCCATCACCATGAATGGCTCAGTAGCATCACTACTGACTTAGCTGGCCTACCTTATCTTGCTCTCACCAACCTACCTGTCACAGATGCATCTGTCCATCATAGTATCGATACGAATAACCACTGCACTGCCTTTATGGAAACTAAGTTCCATCCTCACACTGAGGATACTCTTATGTCGTGTGGCACTACTACTGTGCTAAATGTGATAGATTCAGGGCAGATTTAGCAATTTGAAACTGGGCATTCATGAGATGCTGTGGGCCATCAGCATTGTTTTCAATTGCAACCTGTAACCTCATGACCTGTCATTATCCTTCACTGTATCCAACCCTGGTTCAAATAAGAGCGTAGGAAAGCATGCCAGGAGCAATACTAGGTATACCTAAAAATTAGATGCCAGCTTGGTGAAGCTAACATACAAGACTACATGCATGCTAAAGGTATGCAGCATACGATGGGCTGTGTCATGATATGGCAGGTGGTTTTTGCCAGGTTGACCAAATCCCAAAAGGAAGCTTGGTCAGGCTATCACAATGATTTTGCAATTTGTATTTATCACGAGAAGGTATATGTACTGAAGTCAGAAGTAAAGATTCCATTACCACTTCTGGAGATTTTAAATATTAAATTAAAACATTAACAATAGAAAAGAAAACTTAAACACGCAAGATTACAGTTACACTGTTAAATTTTGTCTTATAACAGTTCCCAAAACGTTTCTACTTAGCTCGACTCACAAATAAACACCCTTTTCAGGCAACAGTCCCAACAGATTCTTAATCTGTGAAACCTCCAATAACATTACTGCAGGCACCCAATGTTGCTATAAGGGAGGTATTTCACAAGTTTCTCTCTCCCACCCACTCGACAATGAAAATCCAACGCTTGTGACGTAACCTTGCTTTCTGGAAAAACCAGTCACTTCTCTGGGGTGGCTAGAAGCTGTTTTTCACAGTCCACTCTTCAAGATCTCACATGGCCATTCACCATACAGCTTTCAATCTTTCCCTAAATATATTTTCTCCCCTTTTATCTTTTAAACTCATTGGACAAAATTTTACGGCAGTGGGATTTGACGTTCCCGCCGAAGCCAATGAAGTTTAGAATGTTTTGCCGCATTTTACGGCCCTGTCCCCGCTGAAATAGGGCCGTAAAATTCTGCCCATTGTTCTTAACCTTCTTTTGAAAGTTACCTTTCCCAGAATCTAAAATCTTTTATGTTTCCACCTTGTCTTTGCTTTTGGAGGAATAAAAAAAAATGATATCCTCAATACTTGTTTACTTATGAACCCTTGCAAGATGCAAACATTTTCCTTTAAAATTCAAACAACCTCTCAACATATGTAAAAATGCGAATGTCACACACAGACAGAGACACACACACACACAGACAGACAATCTTGCTTCACAGTATCCTACAGTAATACTGGGGAAAATTATATTTTCTTTACAACAGATTTAAGCAATCCCACAACCAACAGGTCACATCAAAGCTCTGTAGTCCTGCCCCGTCTAGGTGTGAATGGTATTGGACTATTAAGCAACGAATGGGATGAGGGGGCTCCACAAACAGCCACCACCCTCAATGATGAAGGAGCCTCGCACATCAGTGCAAAAAACAGGGCTGAAGCATTCGCAGCCATCTTCAGCCAGAAGTACCAAGTGGATGATCCATCTCAGCCTAGTCCCAAGATTCCCAGCATCACAGATGCCAGTCTTCAGCCAATTTGATTCACTGCACATGATATCAATAACCTGCACTGAAGGCACTGGATACTGCAAAGGCTATGGGCCCTGACAACATTCCTGCTGTAGTACTGAAGACTTGTGCTCCAGAACTAGTCATGCCCCTAGCCAAGCTGTTTCAGTCCAGCTATAACATTGTCATCTACCTGACAATATGGAAAATTGCCCAGGTATGTCCTGTCCACAAAAGCAGGACAATTCCAACCTGGCCAATTACCATTCCATGAGTCTCTAACTCTTTCTCAAAGAAAGAGTGAGAGAGTAGGATGAAGCAAAAAGAGGTGTATGACAGATGTCTGCTTGAGAATAAAAGGGTGAACTAGGCTGAATATAAGAAGTAAGACAAGTGGAAACAGGAAATAATAGGAGAAAAACAGCATGAGAATAGATTAGTGGATTATATAAAAGGGAATCAATCCAATGGTCTTTTATGGGCATATTAACAATAAAAGGATTGTCAGAGGAGCGATGAGGCTAATTAGGAAACAAAATAGAGATCTATTGGTGGAGGCAGAAGGCATGGCTGAGGTAATAAACCAGTATGCTGCATTGCTATTTACCACAGAAAAGGAATTTGTCAAAGCTGTGGTAAACGAAGAAGTTACCAAGATACTGGCGAGATAAAAATAGATAAAAGACAAGGCACAAGAAAGCTGGCAGTATTTCAAAGTGGATAAGTCACCCGATTCAATTGGGATGGAATGTAGGCTGCTGAGTGAAGTTAGAGTAAAAATTGAGGTGGTGCTGGCCATAACCTTCCAATTCTCCTCAGATACAGGAATAGCATCAAAAGACTGGAGGACTGCAAATGTTAAATCCTTATTCAAGGAAAGGGATAATAAACCTGGCAATTACAGGCCACATATTTTAACAAACGTGGTGAGAAAGTTTGTAAAAACAATATACTGGGACAAGGGATTAGAGGGCAAAAGGAGGATAATGTAGACAGGCTGTACTAAAAGCTACTGAAGCATATGAAGGTAAGCTTTTAAACTTGAGATTTTGGGGTAAAAGGAGCTAATGCAGGTGAATAAGAACTGGAGTAATGTGCAAGAGAAACCGAGTGAGGGATAGGAAAAATGAAAGCAAAGCTTTGGACAAGTTGGAGGTTATGAATGGTGGAAGATGGGAAGCCAGAAAAGAGTGCACTGAAATGGTTGAATCTGGAAGTAATGGAGGTATATATATAAGGAGTCAGCGGTAGAGGGATTGAGATTAATGTGGAGGCAGGTGATGTCATGAAGGTGGAAGAAAGTGGGCTTTGTAATACAGAAGATATTAGGTCTGAAGTTCAGTTAAGGACCAAGAAGAACACAGAGGTGCTGTGCAGTCTGGATCAACCTGAAAGAGTGACGGGAAGATGGTGAAATCAATAGAAAGGTAAAAGTGGTTGTGGTGGGAGGTCAAAGTTCACAACTTCAGTCTTCCCAATATTGAGCTGAACAAGGTTAAGACATACCCAGACCTTGATGTGAAATGCAGTGTTGAATGGCTAAGCGAGGTGGTAGAATGCCAGAGCTGGAAAGACAGTGAGCACAAGAAATAGGAGGATTGGACTAGATGGCCCATTGAGCCTGCTCTACCAGTCAATACGATCATGCCTGATCTTGAGCTCCAACTCCATTTCATGCCTGCTCTTTATGTCCCTTAATTCCCTGAGAAACCAAAAATCTGTCTATCCCAGTCTTAAATGTATTCAACCATGGAGCATTCACAACCCTCTGAGGTAGAGAATTCCAAAAGATTCACACCCTCTGAGTAAAGTAATTTCTCATCTCAGTCCTAAATGATTGGCCCCTTATCCCGAGACTGTGCTCCCATGTTTTCCCCGACCAACAGAAACAATCCCTCAGCATCCACCCTACCAAGTCCTTTCAGAATCTTGTAGATTTCAATGAGATTGTGTCTCACTCCCCTAAATTCTGAAAAATATAAGCCCAATTTACTCAGTTTCTCATCATAGGACAACCCCCTCACCCCAGGGACCAATTTAGTGAACATTTGCTGTACCGCCTCCGAAGCAAGTATATCCTTTCATAAGTGTGGAGACCAAAACTGCACACAGCATTCCAGACTCACCAAAACCCTGTACAATTGTAGCAAAATTCTTTGTTCCTGTACTCCAATCCCCTTGCAATAGCCAATGCTATTTGGCTTCCTAATTGCTTGCTGCACCTGCATGCTAACTTTCTGCCTTCCTTGAATGAACATACCCAAGTCTCTTCAAACATCAACACAAGTTTAACACCTTTTAAAAATATTGTGCTTTTCTATTCTTACAAGCAAAGTGAATAACTCCACATTATCCAACAACTGTCATTTTGTTGCTCGCTCACTTAACCTGTCTACATCTCTTTGCGGTCTCTCTGTCTCCTCCCTACAGCTTACCTTTCAATCTAGTTTGATATAATCACCAAACTTAGATACATTACTTTCCATCTTTTCATCCAAGTCATTAATATAGATTGCAAATAGCTAAGGGCTCAGCACTGATTCTTGTGCCACTCCACTATTCACTGCCTGCCAACTTGTAAAAAGCCCTTTTATACCCACTCTCTGCTTTCTATCCATTTACCATTGCTCTATACATGCTAATATATTACCCGCAACTCCATGAGCCCTTATCTTGCCTATTAAACTTTTGTGCAGCCCCTTATCGAATGCCTTTTGGAAATCCAGGCATACAACATCTTCTGGTTCCCCTTTATCTACCCCATTAGTTACATTATCAAAAAACCATTAAATCTGTCAAATAGCATTTCCTTTTAGTAAAGCCATGTTTACTTATTTTATCATACTATGTTTTTCTAAGTGTATTGTTAAGACTTCTTTAATAACAGATTCCAGCATTTTCCCAACAACTGATGTTAGGCAAACTGGTCTTTCTCTCTTTCTTGAAAATTGATGTAAAATTGCTAACTTCCAATCTCATGGGAACATTCCCAAATCTAGGTATCTTTGACAAATATGTGGAAGCTGACCCCTAATTATATTTTAATCATGACATTTGAGGTGGAATTAAATTAAACATTTGGGGGAAAAAATAATTTAAGTTTTGGGAACAAAAACAGGAAAATGAAAGCATGAAAAACTGTGATATGGAGTTTGTACAGACATAATAGATCATCTGCTGAGATTTACAATTTTTTAAAATTGCAATGTTCTCAGAACAGTTTTTAAAAAATAGTTTAACAACTTAAGTGTTAAGTTTTTTTTTAAAAAGGTTGGACTTAAGTCCATTAGCACTCAAAAAGGCAGCCCCAGGAGTGGGGAAAAGAGAGCTCTTGTGTCCCTAATCTTAAATATGGTTCAGCTTTGGGTTTATTTAATTGAAAATTAGAGTCACCACAGGCTGTTCTCATATTTCCAAAGCTAGTCAGACAAGTGCTGAAAGATGCTCAAGAAGCCTGTTCTCTCTTGAAGGAGACACATGTTGCACAGTTCATCACAATACATACCATGAGGTGCAGAAGTTGCTTGTTGGTTGGTTAAAACAGTTTGAAGAGTTGTGTCTTCCTGTTGTGGTGAGGTCTCACAGGAGTCTACGATCTTTAAAGTTGATAAATTCGTAGATGTCAGAAGACTGCTGGCAGTTTGGATACATGAACTGTGCTCAGTTCTTGCACCTATCGAAAGGAACAAAGCAAATTCTCAGCATGGAGCAACACTACTGCAGCAACATGTTTAATGTTTCTAAATCTGCAGTTAATTAATTATTTAGAAATTCTACCTGTGTATATATTACACATTGGGTGGATAGCTAGGAGGACATCAGAAGTACGTAAACACTAAGGAATCTAGCAACACTACAGATGAGGTGCATTGTAATACATCTGCACAGACACTTGTTATATATCCTCAAAACTAACTGTAGATCATGGTGGAATATCCTGGAAAGGGTCCATCATGATGTCACTGAAGGCCATTAAGGAATTTAAAAACAAGGATGAGAACTTTAAATTGGATGAAATGGGAAGACCAGGGGGCAATAGACAGAATCAAGTCAGAAGTAATAGGTAAACAGCACAAGGTGTAGGAATTGGATATGGGCAGCAGAGTTTTGGATGAGTTAAAGTTTATGAGTATGGGGGATAAATAGCATTGGAATATTCGAGTTACAAAGGCACAAGGAGAATTTTAGCAGATGAACTTAGGAAGAAGTAGGTAGTAATTTGTGATGAGAAGGATATGTTGGAAGCTCACCTCAGAGTCAAATAGAACGCAGAGGTTGTGAAAAGTCTTCAGTAGCCAGGGAGGGTACTAGAATTAATCGCAACGGTATGGACTTTTAGGTGGGAACCAACAATATTAGCTTTTGTTTCCAAATGGCTGATGGAAGAAAATTGCAGCCTATCTATGACTGGATAACAGGCAGGCAATTTGACAGTGCCAAAGCCACAGAGGGGTTAAGAAAACTAGAGATATAGGACCAACGTCAATGTCATGAAACCAGTTTGCGATTGTCCGCTCAGCCCGTCGATGGTGGGCTGTTTCCTGCCGTCAGACGTCGGGAACCTCATTGTAATACATTTACATACCATTATAAGGCTAGCCCGCTGGACTCATCTCCCCCACGCTGGATCGTCTGCTCATGTCGGCATGATTGCACACTGACATTTTCACAACTGCACATAAAAGTGATGTGCACCTGATGAGCTGCACTTCGCTTGGGACTTCAAGGTTTGTATGCTTATCTTGCTTCAGGCAACACTCACAGTCATCAGCACCAAGCTTTGCAGATAGCACTACTGCACTTTTAGGGGGGCTCACGAGCAGGTCTCTATCTACCAGACCAACCATAAGGCGGGAGTGCCTTTGTACGGCTGCAGGGCTAGGGCTTGCTTGGGGAAGGGAGAGAAGTGGCTTCAGGCAAGGGAAGAGGCTGCAAGGTGAGGGTTGTACTGGGGAAGGGGGTATCCTAGGCTTTGTGTGGGGACACAAGTTGATCTGTGCAAGTGGCCTCAAGGTGGTGAGGGCAGAGGAGGCAGCCTCCAGAGGAGATGAGGCCAGTTGGAGATGTGAGGGTGTGTGTGAGAGAGTGATGTCCCATGAGCTGGCAGAAAATGAGGTGCCAGCGAATGAGTGATGGGCTTGAGTGTGAGAGTTTAGAGTGATGACACAGTTGTCTTACCCTCGTGGCATGGATGAGATCATTCATCTTCTATCTGCATTGGATGGCCAACCTCTTCAGTGCAGAATTGGCACTGATTACCACTGCCATCACCTAGCAAGCTGGAGCTGCAATGTTGCTGCCCCTCCTGCAGCCAGATTGGGGGTAGAGGACATCAGGGCAGGCCTCCACAAGAGTTTAAAAGACGCTCGAGGGGCATGTCATTAAACCTGGGGGCTGCAGTCTTCTTGCCTTTCAAGGGCATGTCTTACTTTCAGCAGTACTGGGCTGGAAGCACTGAGGGGTGTGCTAGCGGCTGTACTTTAAATGTGGCGCCCGGCGTGATGAAGTGATGGCGTGGCAGGCGAATCGGAGCCCGCCTGCCATCAAAATGGCGTGTTTCCCATGAATACATGATTAATATGGCGGGTTTGGGGTGATACTCCATTGTGGCCGATGTGTAAAACGTTGTTTTACCCGCCCTCTACCGCAATTAGTCTAGATCTGGGATGATTCCACCCATAGTGTTGTGTGTCATCATTGTACATGTGGAACTTGACTCCATCTCTCTGGATGACAATGCTACAAGGCAGCATGTAGATGAGGTACAGCAGGAAGTCCAAAGAAAAGATACTTGGGGGAATCCAGAACTAACAGAACAGGGCTGGGAAAAGAGGCCATTAGCTGGAGTTGCTCCAGTAAGAAAGAATGGAACAAGTGAGGGCAATCCTACCAAGCTGGATAACAGAGGTGGTCTTGGAGGGAAAGGATGTGGTTGACCATGTCAAAAGCTGCAGACAGCGGAGGAAGGAGGGGGAACAGTCACAGCGTGTCATTCAAAACTTTGATTAGGACCATTTCAGCACCATGGCAGGGGAATAAACCTTATTGGAGAGATTCAAACATGGCAGTTGTGTTAAATATGGACAAATGTCTTGAAAGGAAAGAGGCTGGAAACGGGGCAACAGTTTGCAAGAATAAAGCAGTTGAGATTTGTTTTGAGGAGTGGGTGATGCTAACTTTTTTAAGTGAGGGGGACAATGACATCATGATGGACCCTTTCCACCGTGATCTACAGTTAGTTTTAAGGATATGCAACAAGTATATGTTTACAATGCCAGCTAGCATTAGGGCCAAGAAGCAAAGATGAATGGCAAGCAGTTTAAAAGGAATATGGTGAATGAAGCAGGAAGTGTGTCTCATGTATAAGATCTTTCCTTCCTCTTTCAGCTTTCCTCATGCTTTGTGAGGTTGCCACAATGCTAGTTGATCAACCTTCATATCAACCAACATTTTTTCTTGGATTTGGTGGGTGCTTTTACAGCCAAATGCCCTTCCTGCCACCATTTATCTGGTCTGGGGGCCAGCACTGATATATACTGGCTTGCTTGCATCAGTAGCTAGGTTTTTCCGTGGTGAAGATGGCCCGGAGTGGGACTTGAACCTGGGCTATGCTGGCTCAGAGACAGGAGAACTACCCACTGAGCTACTTCAGCTCCCTGGTCTCATATTCAAGATGATCTCCAAGCAAGGAAAAGAAAGAGACAGATAAAGGAAGACACAGCTTCAGAGCTAGGGGTGAATGGTGAGCAAGTGGAAGCACTGAATAACCTTAGTCACAAAGTTCATGAGCTTAATCACATTTTCTCTGAACATAGGAACAGAAGGAGCCACTCAAGCCTGTTCCATCATTCAATGAGATCATGGTTGATCTGTGACCTAACTCCACATATGTATCTTTTTCCATAATCCCTTAATATCTGTTTAACTAAAATCCAAGAATCTCAGATTAAAAATTTACGATTGACCCAGCATCAAATACCATCTGTGGGAGAGAGCTCTGGACATTACCATTTTTTGTACGTACAAGTGTTTCCTAACTTCACTCCAGAAAGTCTAAAAATTTGAGCCAGGTGTATGACCCCCTAGCCCGAGGCTTCTCAACTGCAGAAATACCCTCTATCTATCTTACTATTTGCCCTTAATATCTTGAAAATTTCTATCATATTACCCCTTAACCTACTAAATTCCAAAGAATAAAACCTAAATTTGTGTAATCTTGTTATGTAAAATCCTTGGAGTCCAGGTATCATTCTGATAAATTTACACTGCAATCCTCAGAGGTCAATGCACTCTTGCTAAGATGTACTACCCAGGACTGCTCTCAATATTCAAGATGTGGTCTAATCTGTTCTTTGTACAGCTGTAGCAAAACTTCTAAAACCTGGTCTTCAAGATACAGACATCAGCATTCTATTAATTAATCTTTTTTATTATTTTATGTGCCTGTCCATGACATTTTAATGAATTACGATCTTCAAGTTCTTTGCACCTCTATTTTTTCCTGATATAGCCATTTAAAGTACCACCTGCTTTTTAGATTCAAAGTGAATGACCTCACATCTGCTTATGTTGAAACTCGTTTGTCACAGTTTTGCTAGTAATTTATTAATTACTGTGTGCTCCTCCTGAAGGCAGGTCCTTGACTCATTGTCAGCTAATGCATCATCCGGGGCTATTTCCTTGGCAGCTTTTGTCAGTGATGGTTTGCACTTTCCATTCACACTCAGGGCGAGGAGGCAGGTCCCAGTCTACCTCAGCCAGAATGGGAATCGAACCTGCACAGTTGAACCACATGCAAGCCATCTAGGCAACTATCTAACCAGTCCCCATATCTAGTAATATATCTCTTTGCAATTTTATGCTTTCGTCTACACTGCTTACAATGCTAACTATATTTGTGTCATCAGCAAACTTGGATATGTGGTGAATAGCTGTGGCCGCAACACAGATCCTTGCGGAATACCACTAGACATTTCCTGCCAATCAGGCAGTACCTACCCATTAGCCCAGCTCACCTCCTCTTGCAACTCAGCCAACTTCCTAACCAGGTTAACAATTTACTTTCAATTTCATGAGCTTCAACTTTAGCCTACAGTTTCTTATGAAGGACTTTATCAAATGCCTTCCAGAAATCCACACAGACCCAAGTGCTGGATAGGGGACTATCAGGCATGACCCATCTTTTATAAATCTGTGCTGGCTCTCCCTGACCAGCTGAAAATTTTCAGGGTCTTCAGACGCTCTTGCCTTAATTATAGATTCCAGTAATTTCCCAATAACAGATGTTAGGCTAACTTGCCTATAATTCCCTGCTTTCCCCCTCTCACCATTTGTAAATAGGATGTGCCACTTTCCAATCTATATGAATGATTCCCAAAATTGAGAAAACCTTGCAAGATCATAGTTATGTCATCTGCAATGTTTTTAACCTACTTCCTTCCAACCCTGGGATGAAAGTCATTTGATCCTCGGGATTTGTTACACTCTTGTACCATTATTTTCATCAATATTATTTTGATTATATTAATTTTAATGAGCTATTGTCCCCAATTCAATATTAGTTTCTTGGGATTGCAGACATTATATCCACTTCCTCTACTCTAAATACTGATGCAAAGTATTATTCAGCATGTCTGCATCTCATTTTCACTTACAATATCACCATTACCTGTTTTCAATGGACTCATATTGTTCCTGCCCACCTTCTCTTTCCTAAAAGCACCAAGACGAAGTCAAGAGTCAACTTAATCCAGAATCTGGCAAACACCAGTTGGAGAGCCTCACCACCAGTACTATGGATTTCAGTAATGGCCCTTATGTACTCTGTAGCTGAATACTGTGCACTGGTATGGACTAGAAGAAACCACACTCGGCTGGTTGATGTTCAACTGAACACTGCAATGAGATGCAGCACTGGAATCCTCAAGTTGTCCCCAACACCCTCGACTACCTGTGCCGATACACATTGCACCCCAATTCACCACGATGCAGCAACTCACCGTGAAGCTCAGCAAATCAAGGAAAATAAATGCCTCCCCATTTGATCAGCACCTCATCCACCATTCATTCCCCCCACTACTGACACACAATTGCGGCAGTGTGTACTATATATAAAATGCACAGCAACAACTCACCAAGGCTCCTTCAACAGCATTTTCCAAATCTGCAACCTCTGGAAGGACAAGAGCAGATGCATTGGAACACCACCACCTGCAAGTTCCCCTCCAAGCCACACACCATCCTGATTTGGAACTACATTAGAAATATATAACTATATTTGACCTCCATCTCTACAAAGGACTTCAGAGGGAAACCGATCTATGCGCTTGGGCCACGTTTTCCCCATTCTGGAACTCTCTTCACAACAGCACTGTGAGTGTACTTACACCAGATGGACCAAGGTGGCGGCTTATCAATACCTTCTCAAGGGCCATTAGGGATGGGCAACAAATACCGGTCTATCTGGCAATGCTCCCATCCAGAGTTCTTACCTCAAGAGGTATATGTATAACATCTTTTCTTTAACACCTTCCACTCATCCTCTGTCGTTTTACCCATCAACAGGTTTTCCAAGTTTACTGTTGACAGTCTCTGTCTGATTTCATCAAAGTTAGCCTTACCAAAATCTAGAAACTTGGAAGCCATTTCACGCTTCTCCTTTTCAAACTCTGCTTCGAACTCGATTATAGCGTGACCACTATTAGATAAATGTTCATGTACTATTAGATGGCTGAAAAAAAGAGAGACATGGCTAAGCTTTTAGTCTTGCACTTATCAAGGCACTCACGAGAATACCAATGTAGGTACGTCCTGATGAGTGCAAGACGAAAAGCTTAGGCGTGTCTCTTTTTTCAGTAATAAGCAACGTCTGTACTACCAAACCACTACTATTAGATGGTTAACTAAGTCTGTCTCATTACTAAATCTAACGTGGCCTGTGCTCTTCTTGTTTCTAGGTCATATTGTTGCAGAAACTTATCCTGAACACATTCAAGAAATTCATCATCTTTCTGACATGAGTGAATCTATATGAAAGCTAAAAATTCCCCATTATAACCACACTGCTTGTCTAACTCTGCGGTTATACAGTTGACTACTTCACAGTTGCTACCAGAACTCCCAGTACAGTCTTAAAATCTTTTACCATTTCTTAATTCTACCTGCTTATACTTGTTATATCCTCTTACTAGTGAATTTATTGCATACTTAAGCCCTGAGGCTACTACTCCCCCTCTGCTATGTTCCCTATCTTTCCTGTAGATTTATAACCAAGTATATTTGGATCAGATTCCTGACTGTTAGCAGTCATGTCACAGAAATGGGTACCATGTCATACTCTCCAAGTTAATTTTGCACTTGTGTAATTTATTTATTTTTTGTTCCTTATACTCGATGCATTTGTATAAAAAACACTTCTTTGGGCCGCACAACCTAACTTGTCCTTCTGCTTTAATGTTTTATTGACATTTCTATTTCTCTCTTCTGGTTTAATTTACTTTGAGTCTTTTAGTTTTACCTTTACCTTTACCTGTAATGCCCAAAGCACAAATTTTATTATTGCTCTGCTTGCTTCCCTTTTCGCTTGTGAACTATTTATACTATCCTCTGCACCTGAGCCCTGAGCCCCCACCCCACTCATCCATTTACTGGGTTATAAGGTCCACCTAGTTTAAACTTTCCTCTTGGACCTGTGTCCCAGCCTGATTCTGGTGAAGCTCGTTCCAATGGCATAGTTCCTCCTGTCCTATTACTGGTGTCAGATTCCTATGAAATGGGATTCTGTTTTCCCACATAATGCCTTCAGCAAGGTATTCTCCCCCTGCCTTCACCTTCCAGGTGTACTTTTTTCAACCATCTCTACTATATTCGCTGTTCACCATGCAGTGTCCTCTACCTTGGGGACCCCAAATGCAGACTGAATGACTGCTTTGCGGAACACCTCCACTCAGTCTGCATGACCCCGGTCTTCTGGTCACTTGCCATTTCAATTCACCATCTTGCTCTCATGCTCACATTTCTGACCTTGGCCTGTTGTAATGCCCCAGTGAAGCCCAACGCAAACTGGAGTAATAGCACCTTATGTTCCGGTTAGGCACTTTACAGCCTTCTAGACTCAACTTTGAGTGCAACAACTTCAGACCATGAACTCTGTCCTCCACTCTGAAATCCCCCCACCCCCCAGTTCGTATCTTGTTTTCATGTTTATGCTTTCAGACAGAGCTGATCTTTATTCTGGTATTAACACATCATCCGGACCAATGCTTTGTACCTTCACTACCATTACCAGTCCCTTTGTCTTTTGTTCTATGGCATCCTAGTTATTTAATCTCCCTGCTCTCTAACCTATCCGACCTTCCCTTTGTCCCATATGGCCCCTCCCCTTTTTCAACAGTGTCAAACCCATCACATTTCTATCCGACTTCAGTTCCAGGGAAGAGTCATATTGGACTGGAAACATTAACTCTGTTTCTCTTTCCACAGATGCTGCCAGAATTGCTGAGTTTTTCCAGCACTTCGTTTTTATTCACCTCCCTAATCTGTTTATTCCTTTGCCAATTTGCACATTGCTCATGTAATAATTGAGGAATCCATAACCATCAAGATTCTGTTCTTAAATTTAGCTCCTCCTATTCAACAAGAACCTTTTGTCTAAGCTTTCCTATTTTAATGGCTCCAATATGGACCACAGCGTCTGAATCCTCCCTTACCCTCTCTGATATAGTTTCATGCCAGTTCGAGATGTCCCTCACCCTGGCACCAGGTAGGCAGCACGTGGAGTTCTCAATCCTGTTTACAAAGGATACTATCTGCCCCCATAATTATTGCATACCCTATAAAATTATGCTTCCACTCCTACTCCTCCTCCCTGGTTTTGATAGCCTACTATTCCAAAGTGATACGGTCAGGATTCTGCCTGGCCTTCTGACAGACAGTCTTCATCTTTAACCTCATGGATAGCAAGGATCCTGTTGTGCCTGTTCAATAGGAGCAGTTTCTGGGTATTGTCATTCTCTATTGCGCCTTACTCTGCACACTATTGATCATACCAATCTCATTCTGATCCTGCATCTCTCAAGGTGTGACAAATATCTCCGCTAAACTTCTTCCGTTATGCGTGGCTTGTTCATTTCAGTACATAGTACCTTCAGCTTGTGAGGGACCTGCACATTAACTTCAGAGTTGCCGTGCGGCCAAGAATGTGTGCAGCTTACAGAGAACACGAGGTGTGACTGAGGTCTGTAAGCAAACTGTTCTGATGCTCCTCCCCCTCCCTTATATGTCAGAAAGTCTCCACATAAATGACCCTGAATTGGAGAGGTTAGAGAGACACAGATTCATACTACACGTCCACACACACAACCTACTCTCCCATATCTTGGCCGGTTGTACTTTTCCCCCCCCCCCTCAAACACACCAACTTGCAGATTACAATAACACACCGGACAAACTTTTAAATACTTACCGCCCCAAGTCTACATGAATCACTAAGTATTGGAGGGAAAAAGCAACACCGTTTTACTTCTCTGCACCGAATTTCCGCTCTCACTAAATTCTGAACATTATACTCTGTTATTGATGCACTCAGTTTATGATGACTTTTGTGTAGCCACAGAGGTGAGGATGGAGGGGGGCACGGTGTTTAGTGAGAAAAGCAGCTGAGAGTAACTATAGTTCTCCAGGATGATTGAGGAGTAGTGGACAGAGTTTTGGCACAGGGAAGTAAGGCCTGATATGGTGCAGACATCTGGTGAACAGTGTCAGTTGAGAGTAATTTCTTCTATAGGACCAAAGCCATTATTTTCAGCCCTCACCTTTATCCTTCCTGGTAACTGTCAAACCAGGAGCAGATTTGTTGGCACGTTTGACAAGCTGAGCTTCCAACCCCACATATGAACCCTTTAACATGGTTAGCACTCTAGACTCCAAGTCAGAAGGCCATGGGTTCAAACACTTACTGCCTCAAGCTTACTTATTGGAGGCAAAAAGCAGCACCAGAGGTTTGAGTGGAGTATAATAATTGGATTTGCATAGACATACTTTCTTCATGCTTGTTAAATTGGGAGATCAATTTAAATATATACAGAATTTGGATATAAGTTGGCACAACAACACAGCCAATAGAAATTAGAGGCATTTTTTCCAGCAAGATGAGATTTGAAAATCACAACATACAACACACACGAGTACCCACTGATGGCTTAATGAGTTTATTTCTTATGAAAGTTAATTCATACAAATGCAGATTATCCAAGGTGCAATCTCTCATTTGCATTGAATTAGCTGATCTCAATCCTGTCCTTGATAGGAACAACATAATTGGTCTCAGTTCCTTAGGTTTAACGAGGGTGAATAAGATACTCTCAGTGCACTTTTGGTGACCTCAAAACCGGAGCAGGTTCAGTTGTGACAATCAAAATGATATGCAGTATGTCAAAGCTCCCATGTTGGTGCGGTATCAGGTGTCTGTGTGAACAAGGAGCAGGAGTAGGCCATTGAGCTTGCTCCGCCATTTAATAAGATCATGGCTGATCTGATAGTAACTGCAAATCTGCATCCCGCCTACCCCTGATAACTTATCACTTTCTTGCTTACCAAGAATCTATCCACCTCTGCCTTAAAAATATTCAAAGACTCTACTTCCACCTCTTCTTCAGGAAGAGAGTTCCAAAGGTTTACGACCCTCAGAAAAAAATTCACCTCATCTCAGTTTTAAATGGGCAACCCTTATTTTTAAACAGTGACCCCTAGTTCTAGATTCTCCCACAAGAGGAAACATCCTCTCCATATCCACCCTGTCAAGGCCCCTCAGGATATTAAAGGTTTAAATCGAATCACCTCTTACTCTTCTAAACTCCAGCAGATACAAGCCTAGCCTGTTCAACCTTTCCTCATAAGACAACCCATCCATTCTTGGTATTCGTCCAGCAAACCTTCTCTAAAATGCATTTACATCCTTCCTTAAATAAGGTGACCAATACTGTACACAATACTCCAGATGTGGTCTCACTAGTGCTCTGTATAACTGAAGCATAACCTCCCTACTTTTATATTTGATTCCCCTTGCAATAAATGATGACATTCTATTAGCTTTCCTAATCACTTGCTATACCTGCATTACTAGCCTTTTGCGATTCATGGACTAAGACACCCAGATCCCTCTGCAATCTCTCACCATTTAGATAATATGCTTCTCTTTTATTCTTCTTGCCAAAATGGACAATTTCACATTTTCCCACATTATACTCCATTTGCCAGATCTTTTCCCACTCACTTAAGCTATCTATAATCTTTTTGTAGTCTCCTTATGTCCTCTTCATAACTTCCATTTCTAACTATCTTTGTGTCATGAGCAAATGGCAACCATCCCTTCATCCAAGTCATTTATATAAATTGTCAACAGTTGAGGTCCCAGCACTGATCCCTGTGGCACACCACTCGTTACATTTTGCCAACCTGAAAAAAGACCCATTTATGCCTACTTGCTGCTTCCTGTTACCCAACCAATCTTCTATCCATGCCAATATGTTAATCCCATAGCATGCTTTTTATTTTCCGCAATAACCTTTGATGTGGAACTTTATCTAAAGCCTTCTGGGGATCTAAGTACAGTACATCCACCAGTTTCCTTCTATCCACAGCACATGTTACTTCCTCAAAGAACTCCAAT
Source organism: Cetorhinus maximus (assembly GCF_964194155.1). NCBI lineage: Eukaryota > Metazoa > Chordata > Chondrichthyes > Lamniformes > Cetorhinidae > Cetorhinus > Cetorhinus maximus. The sequence goes on along the minus strand of NC_135880.1, from coordinate 122,768,381 downwards.
AAGTTGGTTAAACATGACTTCCCTTTCACAAAGCCATGTTGACTCTGTCTGATTATCTTGAGCTTATCTGCTATAGTTTCTTTAATAGTAGCTTCCAACATTTTCCCTATGACAGATGTTAAGCTAACTGGCGGTAGTTTCCTGCTTCCTGTCTCCCTCCCTTTTTGAATAATGGAGTTACATTTGCTCTCTTCCGATCTAACGGGACCTTCCCCAAATCTAGGGAGTTTTGGAAAATTAAAACCAATGCATCACTTGCCTCACCAGCCACTTCTTTTAGGACCATAGGATGAAGTCCATCAGGACCCGGGCACTTGCCAGCCTGAAGCTCCAACAATTTACTCACACCACTTCTCTGGTGATTGTAATTTTCCCGAGTTCCTCCCTCCCTTCCTTTTTCTGATTTATAGCTACTTCTGGGATGTTACTTGTATCCTCTATAGTGAAGACCGATGCAAAATGCCTGTTCAATTCATCTGCTGTTTCCTTGTTTTCCATTATCAATTCTCCAGACTCACTTTCTATAGGACCAATGCTCACTTTGTTAACGTTTCTTTTTTAAATATTTATAGAAACTCTTTTTATATTTCTGGCTAGCTTTCTCTCAAACTTTAATTTTTCCCTCCTTATTAATCACATAGTCATCCTTTGCTGTCCTTATGTTCTGTCCAATATTCTGGTCTTCCACCTATCTTTTCATAATTATATACTTTTTCTTTAAGTATGATACTATCTTTAACCTTTCTAGTTAGCCACAGATGGTGTGTCCAACCCTTGGACATTTTCTTACTCATTGGAATCCATCTATTCTGTGCATTTTGAAATATCTCCTTGAATATTTTCCAATGCATCTCTATTGACCTATCCCTTAAGCTAATTTGCCAATTCACTATAGCTAGTTCTGCTTTAATGGCCTCATAATTGCCCTCATTTAAATTTAAAAATAGTCTCAGACCCATTCCTCTCTCCCTTAAACCAAATGTTAAATTCAATCATATTATGGTCGCTGCTACCTAGGGGCACCTTCGCTATGAGATCATTAATTAATCCCATCTCGTTGCATAATACCAGGTCTAGTATAGCCTGGTCTCTGGTTAGCTCCAGAACATGATCTAAGAAACTATCCCAGAACATTCTGCGAACTTCTCATCTATGCTACCTTTGCCCACCTGACTTTCCTAGTCTATAAGTAGTAGATTAAAATTTCCCATGATTATCGCCATGCCTTTCTGACAAACTGCCTTTATTTCTTCCTTTATGCTCCAACCCACTATGTGGTTCTCTTAGGGGGCCTGTACACGACTTCCACAAGTGACTTCTTCTCTTTACCATTTCCCATCTCTACCCAAACCGATTCCACATCCTGGTTTCCTGAACTTAGGTCATCCCTCTCTATTGTGCTAATACCATCATTAACTAACAGAGCCACCCCTCCACCTTTTCATCAATTCCTGTCCTTCCTAAATATCCTGTACCCTTCGATATTCAGGTCCCAATCCATGTCCTCCTACAGCCATGTTTCTGCAATGGCTATCAAATTGTACTTGTTTATTTCTGTGTGCACTCTTCAGTTCATCTTTGTGCTTTGTGCATTCAAATACTGAGCCTTTAGTTTTATCCTTTTATTGTTTTTATAACCTCTAGTCTCATCTGTTGATTTACTGTTAGATTTGTACACACTATCCCTTCCTGTCATGGTCTGTTTCTCATTTCCTGTAATAATACCTTTCTCTTTTGCTTTGGCTCTACTCTTTGATTTACCACATCTTCCCAAATTTGTACCCTTGCCCCCAATACTTACTTGGAAACCCTCTACTTCCAGAGCTATGCGGCTCGCGAGAACACCAGTCCCAACACGGTACAGACCTCACTTTCCCCAGTATTGGCGCCAGTGCCCCACAGACCAGAACCCATTTCTCCCACACCAAATCTTTGAGCCACATGTTCGTCTCCCTAATCTGATTTGCCCTAAAGCAATTTGAACGCAGCTCAGGTAATAATCCAGAAATTATGGCCTTTGGGGTTCTGCTTCTTAATTTGGTGCCAAGCTCCTCATACTGACTAAGCAGAACCTCCTTTGTCCTGCTTATGTCACTGGTACCAACATGGACCATGACAACTGGGCCTTCCCCTCCCACTGCAAGTTTCTCTCCAGCCCCAAGTCGATGTCCTGAACCCTGGCACTGGACAGGCATTTGGACTCTTGCTCTTTGCTGCAGAGAATGGGGTCAATCTCTCTGGCTATACTGTCCTCTACTACCACTACATTCCTGGTAACTCTACCCGCTTGAATGGCCTCCTGTACCATGGTGCCATGGCCAGTTAGCTCCAACACCCTGTGGAACCAAACCTTAGCAACGATTCAGCTCAAGAAAAACAAAACACAACAAACAACCACAAAAATTTAGATACTACTTTAAATGGCAACATATGCAGAAATAAAATCAGAAAATGCTGGAAACACAAATCAGTGAGTTTCTGTAAAGTGACACACTACAGCATCACCGGAATTTAAGAAATCTGAACAGAATTTTTTTTTTTTACTTTTCTCTTTATAAATGTTCACTCTGCAGTGCCGGGAGATTTTGTCTTAATTTCAGACTTCCAGCATTTGCAGTTTTTTTTCTTTAAACATGGAGAACAAAATTTAGTTTCCATTTTAAAAATATAATTTTCCAACATTAAAGAGCCAGCTAAAACTAACAGTACTGCCTCGGTTAACTGGTCTCTCTTGCTGCCTTCCAAGTCAAAAATATTTGTGCTTTGTAGCAGGAAATTTGCTTAGGCAACGAGGATTAGTGATCTAATATTGACAATCAAGCTACCCATATTCCACTTAATCATTGTTCTGCTTATTGCACAAGGAATTAAAAAGGGTGCAAAATACAAAAGGTACAATGTCACTGCTCAGATGAACTGAAATATAGTGGCTGAATTTCATGCAGAGAAATATGAGTACCCAGAAAAAAAATTTCCTGTTTACGCCAGCTTGCCACGTTAATCATTGCCAGCATTCTCAGTTTCTTGCTATCAAAACAACCTCAGACTTTAACCATCTGTGGTTACGTTTTCCTCCAGCCCGATGAGGTTGAATCTAACAAAAATATTTTCTGAAAATATTCCATGTACAAGGATTATTTTATCTAAAGCTATCTAAATGCGATGTAAGTTGCATGCGCTTTTAAAGTTTTCTTTTACTCCGTTTACATAATACTTTGGAGGTGCTAAAGCCCATTTGATGAGTCAGACAAAAGCCTTTTCACTGCAATAAAACTAAATGCCATCTGCTGAACAAAGGAGGAAGTATGTTTTGCTTCTTGAAAACTATTTTGATAGCCCCCACCCCCTCCAACAACTTAAGTCAGTGTGTGCACATCCCCACGTGGAATGCATCCCAGAGACCAGGAAAGTTCCAGGTTCAATCTCTAGTTTGTTAAGTCAGATGATACCTGCCAGAAATAGGAGCAATGTTGCTATATAATTAGCCTCAGCACCCATGAACTAAGACAGGAAAAATATAGCCCGCTTTTTAATTGTTTGACAGTAGCTTCAGATAAAAGTAATACTTGGCATCTTGAGCAAGGACAGGGTTGAGCTGTGATGATCCCCATAACAGAATAGTTTGCCAATACTTAACTGTCCAAGTATGCATATGACTAACTATATGACTGAAGTACTGAAAGTGGGCTGTTGGAACCCAGATTAAGTCATGCCTTCAGGAGAGAAGGGGCGGAATTTGGACAGGAACAATTTTGCCATTTACACATTATACAGATAGAAGCCCAAAGGTTCAACTGGCTTGCAAACTGTTTGTGACAAAGGATCACATTAACCTTCTCACTTCATTCTCATCTCTGTTGGGTAGTTGTGAGAAGTAATTGAAAAGGGCCTTATACTGTGGGAGGTGAAAATGCCCAGGTTCAGGCAAATTCCTTGTCAACCCAGTCAGGGAATGGAGTGCAGCCTGGGAGAGGAGGGGAAAAAAATGAAGAAACATGAAGATTAAATTTACATCACACACGATGTCAGTCTGTGCTCTTGCCAGACTGCAGAGTCTTCCAGCTCGTTAGCTTTGTGTTTATTTAGAACGTGGAAAATGGCGAGTTCCCAAATTAAAAACCATCAAATAAAGCATACAGCTTTTGAAATGTTGGCCCTGACTGCTCAGGAGACAGATATGAAATGATCTGCAAATTTTAATCTAAATGCACAGGTGAAAGTAATCAAAATTATAAAAACATGTCTTTTATTATATACCAAAATTTGAAGTCAATAACTTCAAAAGTATCTCCAGATGCAACCAATATGATTAAACTATCCCATTTGCTATTGATATCAGTCACACACATGCAGATTACATGCATCTATAGTTCATAAAATAATTAAAATGTGTTTTGACTGCACGCATTTATTTTTACTACATGACTAATCCCAAAAATCTGAAGTACTCCCACAAACACAAGCCCATAATTATTCAACTGAACAGACTGGCTCTACATTCCTACTTCTCCCTCAGTCTCCACCACTAATGTTATTCTCGGGTTTCACTTGCCACTTTTGAATCCCAGACTCTTCTGGTAGCAATCGCACATGGGTTTGTCTGCACCACTCAGCACTTATTGAGCACTTAATCACTAAGATAGTAGGAGCTATTGTCAACTTAAAACATTTTTATGCACAACTTCAAATTTACTGGCACCCACTATATAAACCCCTACCCCACCAATGTCTCAGCCAGCTATGTGGAACGAAGGTAATTAAAGTAGTAGATGGAGATCTCATTACAACACAGTGACTGATGAATACATTAAGATCCATTTTAATTCTGCTGTATTTGTAGAGCTATGTAGCTAAAATTTCAACTCATTTCACTGCTGTAAATGAGTTGCAACTGAAACTAAGAGAGCTCTCTTCCCTATGAGCAGCACTGGTGGCAGAGGTCCAGATATGCATCATATATCCACTCAGAGCAAGAGATTAATTTATTCCTCCTTTTTGGTTTATATGCGAATGAACCAAAGTGAAGAAAATTAGTAATTGCAGAAAAGAAGTCACCTACAAACACCTCTGGGGTAGAGAACCTCAAAGATCCACAACCATTCGAATTAAGAATTTTCTCCTCCTCTCAATCCTAAATGGCTAGTGCCTTATTCTGAGACTGTGACCCCTAATTCCAAATTCGCCAGCCAGGGGAATCACCCTATCAACTAACGTATCAAGCCCCTTGAGAATTTTATATATCTTGCAATGAGATCATCTCTTATTCTTCTAAATTCCAGGGAATATAGGTCCAGTTTATTTTCATAGGACAATCCCCTCATCCTAACAGTTTAGTTAACCTTAGTTGTACTCTCTCTAAGGTGAGTGTATCCTTACTTAGATAAGGAGACCAAGTGCGTATACAGTACTCCAGTGTGGTCTCATCAAAGCCCTAAAGAACCGTAGTAAGACTGTTTCACTCTTATGCTCTCTCTTAGAATAAAGGCCAACATATCACTTGGTTTCCTAGTTGATTGCTGTACCTGCCTGCTAATTTTCTATAATTCGTGTACAATGACACCCAGATACCTCAATGGCAAAATTTCTCAGTTTCTCACCATTTAAAAAAATTCTGCTTTTCTATTTTTACTTCCAAAGAGTTCTCTATCCTCTTTATAGCAGAGAATGAGAAGGTGGAAGTTTGATAGGTGTTCAGAATTATGAAAGGTTATAATAGAGAAACTGTTTCCAGCGGCTGGAGGGTCTGCAAATGGAGGATACAAATTTAAAGGTAAATGGCCAAAGAATCAGATGTGATGAGGAGGAAAAGAAACTTCTGCAGCAAATTGTTGTCAGAAGTGCACTGCTTCAAGTGGTAATGGAGGTAGATTCAATAATGGCCCAGAATGTCTGTTCCTCGTGGGGTCGTACCCTGGAGGTACCCAGGAGGTGCACTGGGGGACCCCACAGAAGTCCCTATGTAAAGGCTGCATGGTAATTGCCTGGGAAGTTCAAACTTCCGATGGGCAATTATCCTTGACTGGGAGCCGTCAGATGGTTCCAACTCTCTTGGCAGGTTAGTTACCCAGGAAAGGTTCGAAGGATTGAAACCACTTCCAACTCCTGTGTTACTATACTACTGATCACCACGCCCCCACTCCAGTTCTGACCTTCATCCTATGCCCCATATCCAGCTGCGACCCTCGCCCTACCCACTTTATTTTTGCACACAGCTTTCCCTGGCTTCTTAACGTGCATTTCAACACAGTGACCTTCTTGCTTGGTTTATGGCAGCTAGTGCCATAAAAATGGGGGTGGGGGGTGGTTTCCCTTCCCCCAACGCTGCTGCACTGCACTGGAAGGACTCGGGAACCAGTTATGCTGCACTATCCCCACCAGGCCCCAGTTGGAAGAGCGGGCAAGAAAAGTGCAGCTCCCAACCTGGGTGATTAAAAAGGAGCAGGGTGGCAGTCCGACGGTGATTGCCACTCCTCTGGCCCATTTACCAACTTTCAAAAGGCAGTTGCCTACATACATGAAGAAGGATATTTGCAGGTTGGGAGCAAGTCAGGTTGGGAAACAAAGGCTGTAGTTTTCCGGCCCTGTTGGCATCGTGCATCATGGGGGTGGGGGTGGGTGAGAAAGAGATGCACAAATTTGGCAAAAAGTCCAAAAATCGGCTTTGTGCCATCATAAAACCAGTTTGTGATCGTCCAATCCCCCTGTCAATGGTGGGCCGCATTTCCCGCCACCGCACGCTGGGAATGTCATTTTAATATATTTGCATCTAATTATAAGCCCTGCTAGCTGGAATCATCCCCCCATGCTGGACCATCTGGGCACATCAGCGTGATTCAACATCGATGTGTTTCACAACTGTATATAAGTGACGTGTACCTGGCAAGCTGAAATTTGAGGGGAACTCTGATGTGTGTGCACACAAACTTGCATCACGAGCATCACCTTTAGGACATCAAGGAAGATTTCTGTGCATTCGGTGGGGGGCGGTGTGCACAGGCAAGTCGCTTTTGCCTGGCTGGCTTTCAGTGCAGTGCTAGGGCAAGGGCTGGAGTGTGGGTGGGGCTGGGGAGCAAGGCAGCACAGACTGAAGACAGTACACAAGCACATGCCAGGGGGTGGGGGGAGAGGGAAGGGGGGTGGTGGTGTGTTGAGGGAAGCAGCCACGCACTTGGAAAAACTTGTCAAAAGCAAGCATTGTTCTGCAGCTGAGACCGTTCGGCTGCAGCTCCATTGACATGCTTGAAGTCGGGCCTCTGAAGCTTTTCTGTCCACTCAAGCAATGCAAAAGAATGAAAGTGCCACCAAATGCTGCAGAAATTGTCAATCCTTGGGCACAGACTGCAAATTAATGTGGATTTTAGGGGGCAGCAGAACAATTGGCTGACTGGGCAAGTTGTACAATCCCCTTGTGAAAGGTGGCCATGGTGCAGTCACTGTTGGAAGCACCCACAGCTCCTTGCAAAGTCTTTATTAAGGTGTGAACCAGTATCCATTATGGTTCAAGCTAATAGTGTAGCTTTGCAGCGCGGGTTAGGAGAATGTCTGTGCCTGAGCTGAGAGCAGAGCATGCAGTCCAGTGGCTGAAGCTGCCGCCAATCAGTCAAGTGGAGTGGGGCGGTGGGTGGGGTTTCAGACAGCCAATGAGTGCATTGTACACTGGCCATCCAAGTGGTGGAGAACTCCCCTGCATGCGTGAAAGGGCCTTCAGGCTTAACCGAGAGAGGTTCTTAGTACCCATGCTAACCCACATGCCCCTCTCTCTTTCATTACGCAGGAGGAGAACATCAGGATCATGGAGCCTGGTGGTTTAGCGGTCTGCTTCATGGCTTACAGAGAGCAGAGAAAAAGAGTTTATGGTGGAGATACTTGGCTCGGCAAAGGGAGGAGCACCTCCTTCAAGATGAAGAAGGGGTGGCAGGGCCTGCTGCACACGCAGCTGAGAATCCACAGTGAGTCATCACTTGTAGCTACCTTGCTAGGCCCAGGGTCTATAGACAACGCCTGTTATTTCTGCAGATGACCAAGAACAAGTGTCGCCGAAGACAGCGCATGTCTAAGGAACTGGTCGGTCAAATATGCCACTGCTACAAAATTTGGCGCCACAGGAACATTGAGGGCATCCACTGCCAGTGGCTGTGAAAGTGACCGCAGCTTTCAATGTTTACACCAGTGGCTCCTTCCAGGGCTCCATAGGTGACCTGTGCTATCACAAACCTCCAATCACAAGTGTATCTGGGAGGTCACAGACACCATCGTCGCGAAGACACACAAATTTGTGCATTTTGCCTAGGATCAGGAGAGGCACGAAGCAAGAGTGCTGGATTTGTGCAGATTTCTAGTTTTCCCACAGGTGCAGGGTGCCATTGACTGCACTCATGTGGAGCTTAGGTCTCCATGGCAACAAGCAGTCAACTATGTTAACCGCAATGGGTTCCACTCTCTGGATGGTCAGCTGCTGTGTGACCACCACAAACACATCCTACAGCTCTGCACACCATTACCAGGGATTATCCACGCCTCCTACACCCTTAACAGGTCTCAGATCCCTGACATCCTCCAGGGGCCTCAGCGGATACAGCGTTGTCTCCTCAGGGACAAGGGTTACCCACAGAGGACGTGGCTGATGATGCCCGTGCAGCGGTGTCAGACTGCAGCAGAGCGACGTTATAACGAGGCTCATGCCTAGACCCAGACTTTGGTGGAGCAAACAATAGGCATTTTGAAAATGAGGTCTGGGTGCCTTGACAGGTCTGGTGGAGCACTGCAATACAGTCCCCCAAGAGTGTCACACATCATTGCTGCTTGCTGCACACTAGACAGCCTGGCACTGCAATGGACAATGTCTGACTCCTGTCTGGCTGAGGGCAGCTCGCTTGCTCTCTGTAATCAGGGTCATATCATAGAGATGCAGCCGTGAAACTTTAAATGCACCTGATCCTTTTGTCAGCCTTCAGAACCTGACCCCTTCAGGAGCACACTGCCACCAGTCACAGATGCTGAAGAGATGGCGGTCAGACCCATAGCAAAAGGTGCTGAGAGCACACAGAGAGAATGACGGAACTTTGTGATGCCTGTCCACAACATTCTGGCAGCAATGACAAGCACCATCGAGGTGCAGCCATCACTAGCGTGTCCAGCGTGAAGCCAGACCATCACTTTGGCCTGAAGGTTACACACTGCATGGGGAAGAGGCCCTGGACTGAGACACCTGCCTTCATCAAGGTTTCACATCGGAATGACATGAACACTGCTCATCAGAACAAGGAGCCATAGACACGGAGGCATTCTTGGGAGTTTATTTACAATAGTGAACATATGTACAGTGATTAACACCCTGCCATGGCTCTGCAACTACATCTTCTTAACCCTGCCCCTACATCTTGGTGCTCCCCAGACAACCACAGCAGAGGTGGAGACATTCTGCTGACTGCTACGCGCTGTGATGACCTTGATGGGTGTCCCCTGGAGGGCTGAGACGTGGAGGGCCTTGGCCTGCTTTCAGGGTCCTGCTGTGTGTCAGTGGCACCCTCCTCAGCCTGCTGAGCTGGAGCTGGAGCTGCTGGGGTCACAGGAAGAGGGGATTTGGATGGGTCGGACACTCTTGGAGTCACCTGGGTGGATAGTCCTGGGGTGTGCACCTGCTAATCCTCCTGCCCACAGGTGCCCGAGAGCTCCTGGCTGACGCCTTGAGGCGAAGGGGAAGCTGGAGTGAGATCACGCTGCCCCATATCCCCCTTGTGTGGACACTGTTGGAGGCCAATTCTGGTGCCGGCAATGGAAGTCAGCCCACGCAGCAGTGCAGGACCTATATCCTGGACCAAGATCTCCATGGCAGCTGCCATCCTTCCAGTGTTGACCTCTGTGTGCTGGCATGCCAGTGCTATTGCCTCAGACTGAAGGCGGACAGACTTCTCCATTGTGCTATGCAATCTGAGGAATGCAGCAGACATCCCTTCATGTTTCCGAGTTTGTTTTTGTAGCTCCAGTAACTGAGGCATAACTGAGTCCAGAGGTGCCTCATCTGACTCGGGCTCAGCAGATTTCTGGCCTCCAGCAGTCCTCCAAGTGCTGGCAACCTTGGGAGTCCCTGCCGCCGCCTGCTGTGGATCAGACAGTGCGATGTGCTCACCAGATTCTGACCCAGAGGCTACTCTAGAACTAGGTCCCGAAGTGTGTGTCTCTGTGCTGGTGGAGGGTGTGGGTGAGCGCTGTGATGGGTCTTCAATTAGGGTGTCATTAGATCCTTCTTCCGAGGCAGCTTTGAGGCTTGAGTCAAGTACCTGGCTTGTGGACTCCCTTGGCTGCTTCCCCGATGTGCCTGCGAAAGCAAGGAGAGATAATTAATGCATGGCAGGGGACTGCAGAACAGGGGAACTGACTCACAGCATGGTTGTCTGATGGATGTTGCACTGCTGGATCCTCACTTGGTTGAGCATCGCCAATCTCAGTCAGCACAGGAATGGGCCAGCTGGATGACTATTTTCAAAGTCTGAGAGGACCCTGCTGTTGGGCATTCCTCCATCAGTCTGCGACCTCTCCCTTTTGTTGTGTGTCAGCTTGTCATACATGAATACAGATGGAGAGCGTGTAAGCAGGACGTTTGCCAGGCCAGATGAGAAAGATGTCTGGTATGTGTTGGTGGTGAGTGGTGCCATGGACGGGATGAGGACACAACCTGCAAGCAAATTGAAGGTGTGTGAGAGAATGAATGGTGATGTCCCTTGAACTGGCAGTGAATGAGGTCCCTGTGGATGTGTGATGGGTTTGAGAGTGAGAGAGTTGAGAGTGGTGAGAAGAGTGGCTTACTCTGGCAGAATGGAGATCATTATTCATCCTCTTTTGGCACTGGGTGGCTGTCCTCTTTCGCAGGGCGTTGGCACTGACCACCACCTCCCATGCTGGATTGGTGACCTTGCTTGCTGGTCTTTGCCCAGAATAGGGGTAGAGGGCTTCATGGCAGGACTCCAGCGTGTTCAGTAGGTGCCTGAGGGAGGTGTCACTAAATTTGGAGGCAGCACATTGGCAGCCATAACTTTGCAGCAGCTTCTGATCTCTTAGAGGGTGCTAGCTCTGTGCATGGGTGCCCTTTAATTGTGGCACCCAGATTACTGAAGCCCTGAGGCAATGACAGGACAGGCGAATCACAGACTGCCCCACCAGCGATCCTGAGTGTTTCCTGTGAATGCATTATTAATGAGGCAGGACATGCCGGGAATGGGGCAATACAGCACGAATACCTGCCAGTGGATAAAGCGTCCTTTTTCCCACCTGCTACCGCACTTCGTGCAAATCTAGGACGATTCTGCCCAAAGAGTGGGACTAATTGAATGGCTCTTTCAAAGAGTCAGCAAAGGCACAATGGTGAATATCTTTCCACTATGCTGTATTATGCCGAGATAATATAATGGGGAGTATTACAGTACAGTTCAAAATTATTTTAAAAAACCTTGTAAACTTATATGGCTAAAAACTATTTAAAATTATAATAAAATTACACTCAAGATACAGTTAATGGTAAAACTAGTAGGGTTCCATGTTCACCCCTTGCTAGAGGTGACTACAGGTTACAGAATCAGGCCTATAATTATACTATGTTATCTCCAACTCCTGCTCGTACTCTTGCTAAGAGTTGTATTGTGCAAAATTAGCACTTAAACGTGGCAGGAAAATATTAAGTGAAATAAAAATCTACTGCAACTTTTAATGCAATTAAAGACAAACTGGCAAATATCAAACATTTCTAAATGCAAAGACTATATTTTAGAAGTTTTGATACATATTGTTTTGTTCATGACCAATCTCCAGCCTCTAGCAGTAGCACAATGATGTAACCTACAAAGAATTTTCCAAGCACTGGTGCATTCTTTCAGGTCAAAGAATACACTTACCCTGTCAAATTCTATCATGCATCTTGTCTCAAAAGTACAAAGTCAGCATAAACCAATCATTTAGTTTCAAATTAACGTGACCAAAATAATGGGATAACTGAAATGCTTTGTAAACTACATCAACCGAGTACCAGTATTCGTCTGGGATAGTACAGTTACCAAAAACAAAAAAATGGAAAGCTATGACTTTCTATTTTGAAAGGTATGGAGAGACGATAACTGAAAAAACATCAGCCCCAGGTCTTCTGATCAAGATCAGAAACCCTATTTCCGATTCTGATCAGACAAAAAAAAGTTACCCTTTTTACCGATTTTTCCGAGCGATCTTCCAGCGGACGATCCTTCACGTCTGACCCAGTGCAGCAAAACTCGTAGGGAGCAGCACAATTTATGCAGAAGCCATGCCTCCTTTATACGGCATGAGCTGCCGTGTTCTGGTATGTAAAGAGTTTAAATTTCTCAAAGCTGCCTTGAAAACAGCCAATGTGAAAAGGTAAGCATGCAAGGTAAGGCCGGTAAGGGGGTGGGGTGGTGGTGGTCAGGGAGGAGTCTGGTCCTGAGGGCTTGACAGGTTGGGAGGAAATTGGGGGTGGGGGAAGTAGTCCAGTGAATGAGGGAGGTGGTGGGGATCTGTTGTATAGTTTCCCAAGCGTTAGACTAGGGTTTCCATTAGACTACCGTTAGACTAGCTCTTCCATTCTACAGTGACATGTACCCTTATTGCACTGGGGGCTGCTTGGAAGCCCCCTCCATAAGGACTCCATGGGAATTCCTCAGTAAGTTTCAACATCTGCGTCTGTGTCTGGAACCCTCTGAAACTCCGATTTAAAGGCGGAGCGCTTCGGATGATTCCAACTCACTTACCTAATAGTTACCCAAGGCAAGTTAGAAGGACTAGAAAACTAGTTCAAACTGCTGGATAACTATACAACTGATCCCACTACCCACCACCCCCTCCCCTTGGCCAACCCCCCACTGGAACTCCCGACTAGCCTGACCCAGAGACCCCCAACCCCCTGACTACCCCAAACATTCAACCCCTGACCATCTTACCTCCTCACCTTACATGCTTGGCTTCTCTCCTACCTGGTCAAAGTGGCTGGTAAATTACTGGGTTAAAGCAGCAGGTGTTGTAAAACGCGAGTGTGACTTTGCTTCTCCCGACGATCCTAAACTACACCAAGGTCTCCTGGAGCAGCAATGCTCCACATTTCTCAGCAGGCCCGGGACAGAAATCCGGGTGAGAAATGTGGAGTTCTAGTCTAAGGTAGAAAATATGAGCGGAGTGGCAATCCGACAGTGACTGCCACTCCATGGAAGGTTTGGCCCTAGGTTTTTTCCTGTCTAACATTTCCTCAGTAACTATCGAGGTTACTAAGTTGGAATTGTCTCAAGTCTCTGACTCTAACTTGGAGCCAAAGACTATTTCGGAGGGTCCCCGGAAGCAGTGAAATTACCCATCAGAAGTTCAAATTTCCTGGGCAATCCCTATGGAGTCCTTGCGTTGGGACTTCAGAGGGGATCCCATGGTGCATCTTACTGAGGCCAGAAGATCTCAGCCATCATGCTTAGTAGTGAAACAAATGTTGGGAGCGTCACTGAAACATGGTGTAAGAGTGTGGAAAACTAAAAGTACTCAGTAGCTCAAACTCCAGAGTGGGAAAAAAAATCAAATCTATTGACAATGTATCAGTTCAGGTTGGCTTATCCAGAACCTATGGAAAGACTCTGTGGTCTAGTGGCAAACTTCCAAAAATATAAGCTTTAAACATAAAAATGAACAAATCCTTGCTAATTTTTGTAAAAATTGTACCTGACAACTTCGTGCAGTCATGAAAACCTGTGGATGCAACTGACAATAACAGATGCCAATTGAGAGTTTGTCATTTACATCAGCTTACATAGGAAAAGAAACTTGCATTAATTTAGCACCTTTCACATCCTTAGGATTTTCAGAAGCTCTTCACAAATCAACTGTAATTGGTAGCTGGTATGCACCCAGTAAGGTCTCAGACATCGGTGAGTTAAATGGCCAATTAATCTGTTTTGCTCAATGATGATTGTGGAATAAATGAAAGAACTTGTGCATTTGTTTTCTGAAAATAGAGTAATTTTTTTATCCATTCTTAATAATAATGCCATTGAATTTTACAATAGTGTTGGGGATTGATGGCAGTGGGGAATAGAGTATCATGAAAATTATTAGTCCACTGACCATATTCAAATCAAGACTGGCACCGACCGTTCAAGAAGTGGAACCAAACATAGGTTACAGCAAGCTTAATAAGAAAGAAAACAAAGACTTGCATTTATATTGTGCTTTTCACATCCATCGGATGGCTAATGAAGTACTTTCTGAAGTGCAATCACTGTTGAAATGCCGGAAATATGGCACCCAGTTTCTGCTCAGTAAACTCCCACAAACAGCAAAGTGATAAAGATATGTTTTTTGTGATGCTGACTGAGGGTAAATATTGGTGAAGGCACTGGGATAACTCCCTTGCACTTCTTTGAAATAATGCCACGGGATCTTTTACATCCACCCAAGTAGGCAGATGGGGCCTCAGTTTACGGTATCACCTGAAAGGTGGCACCTCCGACAATGCAGTGTTCCCTTAGTACTGCACTGGAGTGTAAATCTTGATTTTTTTGTGCTTAAGCCCTGGAGTGGGGCCTGAATCTGGAATTTGGTGATTCAGAGCTGAGCGTGCTACCAACTGAACCATGGCTGGCAAATATCTAGCCGCTTTTGACAGTCAGGTGAATAATGGTATATGGCATTACTTGCACAAGATGAAAAGAATGAATGTAAAGTAATGCCCTGTTTAGAGTGCTTTACAAGAACACAATTTCGTTTTAGAGTGGTTTTCATGTTGGGGAACTGAAATGCTGCCATCCACAACCTAAACCAGCATGGTCGGCAAGCCTCAGGGGCTGAATGAACAGCTCGTTATTATTCCTGAATTATTCCCAGGTTCTCCATGTTCCCCAGTTGGCCGGGACCCAGTCCTGGCCTCTCCTGGTTCGCCGGGAACATTGTTGCATTCCCCATGTCTGCTCCAGGCTTCCCTGGCAGTAACTCTGGTTAGGCTGGAGAAGTTAGGGTTGTTCTTCTTGGAGAAAAGGAGATTGAGGGGAGATGTGATAGAGACGTACAAGATTATGACAGGCAAGAAAAATGGTTCCCATTAGCTGATCGCACAAGGAATCAGGATACAGATTTAAAGTTTTTGGCAAGACATGCAGGAAGCATTTGAGGACGAACATTTTTTTTTAATGAACGCAACCTGGAATTTACTGCCGACGAGGGCGGTGGAAACAAAGATGATTAAAGGTTTCAAAATGAAATTGGATGGGGCACAACTTTTCATGGATATGGGGATAGAATGTGGTGGTGGGATTGACTGGGTTGCTCTAGAGAGAGCTAGAATGGACTTGATGGGCTGAATGGCCTCCAATGTGCCATAATACCTATGATTTTTGATCATTCATTTATTTGCTGTCTAAACCACTTTCTGTATAGAAACTTACTGCTGTTTGCACCTGCATAATATTGGCTGGGCTTTAAAAAGTAATTCACTGACTGTAGTATTCAAAGATGTAAATAAGTTATGGAAATCCTAGTCAAATTGAATGTGTTAAACTGCTGAGGAATTGTACGCAATGAAGTAAATATTCTGCTTACTGGTAGGAGCAAAACAATCATAATTTAAATTATTGTGGCAAATCCATGCAATATATCAGCTATTTGTCTGTAATGAGTTTATAAAAGGGTGCTAATTTTAATGGTATTTAAATAAGCTTATTCTTTGCTCTATTCTTCAGCTAAACAGAATATATTACTGCAATCAGCAAAATCATTTTTAGACTTAGACTTTTATCAACTTCCATAAACACAGCACAATGAACTCTTCTAAATTAACTATAAAGCTACAATCCCGACCAGGTCGTGACTCAAAAAACAAAATGTTGAGCTCTAATTTTTCACTTGATTCCAAAGACTCTATATGACTGCCATAAATTTTCTTCCATCTATACTTTAAAACATATAGCAATCAAACTAAATTTATTTTATTTTGATTCAGATGTTTTCCAATGTTACACAAATTTGATAAAAAATTTGCGATTCAATTAAAGGACAGAGATTATAACCATTTTGGGCAAAAGATTTTAAGTCATACTGGATCACAAATTATAAAATCTATCTAGCACATGTAATTGTGTAGTTTCACTTGATGTTACGAAGGTTGTAATCACTGAACAAAAAGGTAGAAGAGCGATGAAAATTCCATTTAGCTACGAGCATACACAAATTGGTTTAATTGAACTGAAAGTTGATTTCAAAATGGGATGGCAAACGTTTAAAACTAAAGGTAGCCCAATTTATAAGTTTTACAATTAGTCAATGAGGAAACACATCAAAACATTGCTTTCAGTTACAAAGGTATGTATCCATGTGTATTAGACTTGCAACTAACCTGTAATGACAGTGTCTGCACAAGGGTTGACAACATCACTGTTCTTTATTTCCTCAGTGCTCCCAAGTTTCATGACAGAATTTATAGAAGTCAGCGTATTGATAAGCTGGGAGTTGAGAGATCCAATCTGTGAGTGGGGTTGTCCAAATGCATCGGCTAGCTCAGTATAATTTTCAGCCAGTAGCATCTGCTGCTCCTGTAACAACTTTTGCACACGCTCAACGTAATGGTTCAATGTGGATTCTGTCTCTGGATTCGGCATGGGATCAGTCTCTTGACTTTTTGCAGCAAACACAGACTCATCACCAACACCAATGCTTTTTGTGCGAGGAGTCACAGGTTGATGATTAATTGTGCCACAACCAATATTTCTCGTTTTCAAACCAACAAGATAGTTCTCATTTATGCGCAACTGCCCAACTCCAAAATCTTTTGTCTTAACAGATGACTTCTCCAAATCAATATCATAAGTGGCGGTTGTGCCTACACCAATGGAGCGAGTTTTAACAGCTGCATTGATATCTTTCACTCTACCATCTCCCACAGCTACAGTTCGCGTTTCAATGACTGCAGTGTTGGTCTCTTTATTGTAATTGCTCACAATGGTATTGGTAGTGGAGTCTGCAACTGTTATTAGCTCAGTATTTGTGCACTGATTCAATCTATCTACGTCTGCGTGGGTTTGTTGGGTTTCAGTTTGGGGTACTGCCATTACAGCTGAATCGACTGTATAAACCTGTACAGTGTTAGTACTAGAGGACATCAGTTCTTTTGGTTGGCAAACAATAACATCCACTGAACAATCACCACACCCTACTGATTTAGATCCCTTGGTTGGAAGAACATTTTCTCTCATCTTGATAAGATCTTGATCTTGCATACACCCTTCTGTGTTTATGGCCACATCTGAGAAACTTTTCTCCATCCCACAATTCATAGTTTTATCACACATTATAACATGATGACCTACACCCATATCCTGCAATTCCACCTTCTCATGTACAACCCAGCAGTTCAATGGTATATCTGGTCCTACAGCAACATCTTGGAAAACAGGCCTACAAGTGACTCCAGTGCTACGTGTTTGCTGTTGAGTGCCTACACAAGCATCACAATAGTTTACATGGTCACCAACCATTTGGTTTTTTGTTTGTACTATTGCTTGTACTGATGCACTGGAGACTAGTGGTTGTGCCATTACATATTTATCTGCCTTTTTCCTAGATCCAGCAACCTGCAGCTCCAGTTTCAGTTTACTCATCTCCACTTCATGTGTGGTTTCCTTTAACTGCACCTCAAGCCTATAAATTTTCTCTTTTAGTGCGTCGATGGTCTGCTGCTGCAGTTCAATTTCCACCTCTGCCTCTGTGGTGATACCTAACAGAGTCTCAGTGACACCAACACTGGCATCTGTCTGCTTGACAACTGCCCCAACTGCAACATCTTTGAAATGTCTTGCAGATCGATGGTAAACCACAAATTCATTCATGTTCACATCTGTTCCTACAGCTATGGACCTGTACTCTCTTGTTTTCACCAGCGGTGGTGTACACATTCTACTGCTGGTCTGCTTCTCATCACTACTGTCCTGTATCTTTTTTTCAAGAGCCTGCATTTCTGCTGTCAGTTGCCTGAACTCCTCCATTCTCAATGAACTCTGTTCTAAACTTTCCATTTCATCCTCTGAGTCAATGTGTAGTTCTCCTCCCTGCTTCGTCTGGAGCAATTGTTCAAAATGATCTGCATTTCCTGCACTGTAAGATCGCTTTCGAAATCCTGATGCGGCATTCTGATTTGAAATCTTTTGGCTTTTCAGCTGTGCTGTTAATTGCCTTCTTTCTTCTTGTAACACTGAAATTTTTACCTGTAGGATTGGAATTGTTTTCACTTGCTCCTCAAGCTCTTTGAGTCGTCGAAGTGCAACTACCATTTGCTCCCTGATGTGCTGAAGATGCATTGGGGTGACATTTGTGACAGGTGTGGTGATACCTGAACTTAAAGGACTGTGACGAATGGAACTGCCCATTGACGAATTGAAATAAGGGTTATAATCTCCATTTGCCTGGAAACCATTATGAATTTGCTGAGAATTTGGGGATACTTGATTCAGTCCAGTGGATCCTGCAAATGAAGCTAAAGAATTGGTAGAGCCCATGCCTCCAAAACTTGCAAACCTCGGTCGGCGTGCATCCCCAACAGTTGACTGCATGATCAATCGCTCTTGTTCCAACCTTCTACGGGTTTCCATCAGAGTTTTCTCAACATGGAAATTATGTGCTGTTGGCCTCGGTGAAGGCGGTGGCAACAGTTTGTTTTCTTGAACAGATAAAAATGCTGCTGATGTCTCAATACCACCTCTTATTTGAGGAGGATGCTGACTTCTTGCACCAATAAATAAAGATGGTGACAATTTGTTATCTTCACTGTTGGAGGAGGACAGGGATTCTGTTGATGTCCATCCACTGACCTGATCTCCAGTGTTTCGAGGGTTTGCAGGCGTTTTAGCCACTTTGGGCTTTCTTTTAATATTCAGTTTCTTTATGGTGTTTCCTCTTTGTATATCATCTACATATTTAAGAAAATCCAGGTCTATTTGAAAGCCATAAGGAGTTTCCACAGAATATGGAGACTGTAGATCCTTTTCATCTTCTCCATTTAAAGATCCCTCTCCTTTTTCTGTTGGGGAAAATAAAAATATAATAATTTAATAAAACAGTCTGCCTTTAGACAAAGCCATATTTCAAAAAAATGGTCAAAGTTTTCAAGAATTTCCTTTGAAACATCACTTTAACTGAGCAATCCTAATTGAGAAAGTTTAACACAAAGCACGCACAGTCTTGCTTTTAAGAATAACTATTTCGTATGACAGGATTTTAATAACTCGCTTTACTGTGAAATGCCACATTTAGCTGATAAAGATCCACCTCTGCAGATATCTTCATTAGCAGCAAGCTATGAAATTCTGTTGAAACTGATCTTGATATAACTTCAGGAGCACAAATCTTTGGAGCTTAACTGATGTGCATTAATCAGGTGACTACATGCACTGCAGCAAACCATATGGTAAAAGATTCCTCTGGGGAACAGAAAGGGTAAATATATAAACTGTTCCTACTAAAACCAGAACACTACTGCCTTCAGTCTTTTCTTTCCCTCCAAAAGAGAGGAAAGGAGAATTCAAATTTTACTAACTTAAGAGAGTTTAAAATCTGTCCACCCTCTTGTGTTTAAGCAACAGCGTTTTTTTTGTGGTCACAGTAGTCCCAATCAGATTTTGCTCCGCTGAGCACACTCACTAAAAATATGCAGTCAGACCTGTTTCCGACATGGTCTGAAATTCCACAGCTAGAAGAGGAACTGCCTAATCAAATATCAGGGTAGAACCATCGTAATAAACTCTGGCATAAAATTATCCACCCTAACTAATTATTGCACATTACTGAGCAGTTTAAAATGGTTACACACCATAAAAGAACGGCTCCCGTTTCAGACTCATTAACTGTGCTAGTTTTGGCCTATACAACTAAACAGGAAAGGAGAATTCCATTACTTACGACTGCAGACAAGCAACTGTGAAGAAACAAGATCCAGCTTCTGAAATGGTGGCCAAGTTTATGTAGCATATATATCCAAACTTTTTTTCCTCTCTCTTCCCCCCCACCTCCTCACCCCGCAAGAAACAAATTTCTCTTGTAATCTATGATACAGGGCTTCAGACACTTTCAGCAAACTTCAACTAAACTGAAAGAGCTATCAACTGAAGCCCTGCCTGCCCTAACTCATGCTGTGCCCTATAAGGGAAAATTCCAGTATTAGTGTAAACTTAGCCAAGTACAGCACACCGTAGCATAGGCTGGGCTCACACCAATGAAATCTCTGTTTTTCAAAATATCCCCAGTTCTCCCACCTGCTGCTGAACACTGTCTTTTTGAATGGAAACAGAGCTCCTTCTGTTCATTCAAATTGAAATATAAAAACCAGTACACATTGTACAATATAACATGGCTTGAATGAGGGACAAAAGCATACAACTAAATTTGATTTTTTTAAAACAAAACTGTAGCAGTAATATTAAACTATAAACATCAGTTCCAATTGTTAAGCCTCAAATTTCCTCCCAACATCTCAAAATGCTTCGCTAAATAGAAAAATAGTCATGTGAAATTTGAAGTGCTTTAAACATTTCTAAAGGCTTCTTTTGAAATTATAGCCCTGATTTTAAACTTGGGCCAGGATACATAACGGTTTACGGCCAGAGCGAGTGGATTTCAACTCCCAGACCTCAGCTGAGGCATTGCCATGTGGTTCTACCTGAAGCCGTGAACATGACATCACCACTGACCACTTGGAATATAAATTCATGAGGACAGCTGCGTGGGATGTCAGGCAATGATTGGAGACCCATGGAAACAGTTCGCAGCAAAGTAAGTGGGATTCGGGTGAGGGGAATTGAGAAAATCAAAGTTTTCGGATCAAGGGATGGGGGAACCCCAGTATTGGAGGAATCCAGGATTATGGGTGACTTAAGGTACCCATGGCCAACAAGAAACCAATAAAAAGTAAAGAAGAAAAACAAACTCCCAAGGGCCTCCTGTGCCAAGGGTGCTTTTTGCCAACAGCTTTCACTGGCAAGTTCAAGACTGCGCAGGCCTTAGTTGAGCCCACAGCTCAAATGGTGTGTATGCCTTGAATAAGTCATCAGACATGACTTGGCCTTTTACATCAGGCCCCAGCTTCTCTACAGCAAATAGCCCAAATTAACAAAACAACCTCCATTAATATAGCGTCTCTAACAGAGCAAAACATTCCAAGGCACTTAAGACAAGTTAAGACTGAAGGATGGGTGGCATGTCGGGGCATAATGGGGAATCCTGGCATAGCGTAATCTGCCCACCTGCACCATTCCCAAGGTTAAAATCAGGCCTAATGGACAAAAAGAAAAACCTCAATGAACCAGCTTTTATACTTTGTTACTGTTCTAACCACATTTATAAATGTAATTACCATCATGCTAACAAAGCTTTCCTTAATAGCAAGAATAGGTTTTGGTGCTCGAGGAGGGGGAGGGGGGAAATCTCCCTGCAACTAGACGCAGATCTTCCGGTCTCTGGATGGCTGGATACTGGACGTACCTTGGAAGATGCGCTACAGGCCTCCTTGGAAGTTTCATTGCAAGGACTCCGTGGGAGTTGCCCTGAAGGTTTGAACTTCAGATCAACAATTCCCCTAGAGCCTCTGGAAAAAGTCTGCAACTTGAGTTAGTGTCGGAGAAATCGGACGGTTTTGACTTACTTACCTGAATAGTTACCCAGGAAAAAAACCTAGTCTAACACCTGGCTAAGTATACAACTGATCCTCAGTCACTCACATTGACCACCTGACTACCCTCAACTAGCCCCTGACCCGGCCCAACTCCCCTGCAAACCATCTTACCACCCTACCCCATTATCCACTTACCTCAACCACTCTACCCCATTACCCACTTACCTCACCCACTCTACCCCATTACCCTCCACACTTACCATCTCTCCATAGCTTTTCAAAGCACTCTGGAACATTTAAACTCTACTTACTGGAATATGGCAGCTAGTGCTATGAAAAGGGGGCACGGCTTCTGCGCAGATTCTCTGCGATGCTTCCCATTGAGGTTTGCTGCACTGGGTCGGAAGATCCCTCAAAAATTGGAAAAAGGGAAGTGTGCATTTTATTTCATCTGATCAGGGTCCGAAATGGGGTTTCCAATCCTGATTGGAAGATCTGGGCCATTATTTTGTATTTTAGCCAATGCACAATAATTGCAGACTCTCAAATACTTAAGGTGAAAATACTAATTTAAAGTAAGCACCTTCTAGTTGGGCAATTTGTTTCCCACACCATTTGATGTAAACTGCCGAATCAATTTTTCAAAGAACGAAATTTAAAAGTGCATTTACATATCTCCTTTCAAGTCCTTGAGAGGTCCCAAAGCACTTCATAACCAATAAGTTACATTTGAAGAGTAACTGCTGCCGTTATGTAAAACACAACAATCAAATTGCAAACAAGGTCTTGAAAACAGCAATGAGATGACTGACAGCGAATTTGTTTTGTGGGAGTTAGTGAATAGATAAATATTATACAGGACAATACACAGGACACAGAGTTCAAAATAATTAATAAGCTTCAATAAGTACCTCAGAGGCTTTAATGATCAAAAATAATTCACAAAGTATGACATAACTTATGTTAATGTAACAACCTTGGTATTACATGTTGTGATACAAGGATTTCATGCTAAAAGTAGAACAATGCTGTTCTAAAAATAAATCATCATGCATGCTGCCTTGTACTGGCCAGTACTGCTGTGGGGGCCAAAGCTCCAATGGCACAATGTATCCAGATGTGCGCACAATAACTGGTTTTCATGCTAAATTTGCCTGAAATACAATCATACTCATGTGCCTGCAATCCATTTACTGTTCAAACAGAGGCATTTAGCAGTGCTTTTTCTCTTTATTCCATGTCCATGGACCCAAATGCTTTTCACTTGACATACTTAGTGTGACACGACACTCTCAGGCTAGAGAAGCTGCACCCACTCTGTAGGTATGGTACAGATGGCAAGGTCACCAGTACAGCTTAGATTTTAGATTTTTATCAAACATTCCTTTCGAGTTTCCTTTGTAAACAAGATTTCTTGTCATTTTCAACTTCATCAAAATTACTGGATACAGATATAGTAAATCACCTGCAAAATTAAACCCATCCAAATAGGAATGGCACTGCCACAAGTTTTTAACATTCCGATATGAAGCTCACTCAGGCTTTAAAAACTGAAAGATATCTGCAGTCGCCACCACAAACACACTTAAACAACTTAACACAGATCATATGAAGTAACATTAATTTGTCCCTCTAATATTTTGATAGGATTGTTCAGGTGTAGGAATCACCTCTTCTTCCCATTTCCAGCTGAGTGCTTGTTTTAGTAATTATCACCTGCGGTGCTACTAGTGTCTTTTCCCATGATAGAGGGAGAGCAATATCTATGTGCCACTCTCCTACTTTCAGTGAACTGTTACTTGCATCAAGCTCCCCTGTGTAATTTAGAAATCTAAAGCATGTTATGACGTGGCAGATGATGTGTGCCAGGCGGATCAAATCCATGAGGGAAACTTGATCACGCAATCACAACTGTTTTGCAATTTGTATTTTATTTAGAGACGCGTGCCCTGAATTCAGTAGCAACAAGTCTACCAAGACTTGAGATTTCTTTTTAGAAAACGAAATGAAACATTTATTAACAGAAGAAAAGATTTCAAGCACATATACAGGTCTACAAATTACTGCTATAATAACTCCTAAAATCCCTAATTAATCTGGCTTCGAGTTACACCTCCATTAAGGAAACAGTAAACAAATAGATTTAAACAGAGCCAGGCAAGTAAACACAATACCCTGGACAGTAGAATTCAAAGTGGCTTTTCCCAGTTTCCGTAGACAGCAGGCTTGATGCACAAATACTGGGGGCTTTTCACACTTCTGGTAGATCTTACAGTGCCTTTCCTGACACATAGCCTCTTCTCCTTTTTACATGTTTCTCCCTTTTAATGTAAATCCCAATGTTCCCATATGGTCTTTGGAATTTTACCTTTCTCATAATATAAATATTTTCATGGTGCTAATATTATCAGTAACCTTTAGGAAAAAATAAACACACTGCTTGGCCTAGCTTCTCTGGCGAGGTGTAACATCCTACCATCTCTGAAATTCAAACTACCCCGATTTATCTAAAAATGCAAATGCTCCTAACCTCACATTCTAAGACTACAGCCATGTTTACGTATTTAGCATTTCAAACCGAGCTCCTTTTGATGAATCTAAGCCTCCAGGCCAGTTGTCTCCAATTCAATTAAATCCCACACACACAAACTATCCAAACCCCACTATTAACTTACTTTTACAATAAATCACAAGAATATTGTGAGAATTATTATAATTTCGTGACAAACTAATATGGGAAACCAGCTCCCTTTAGCTGGATGACTCGTGCAGAACCTCACATTTTCTTGGTGTACAAAGCTCCAACCATCAGGACATCTGCATGATTGAATTCAGCTGACAACATCTGCCAACAGCTGTACTCCTATAATGTAAAAAGCACCTTGAATGCAGCAACTTGCATAAAAAGTAAACATAATACATCTACATTAAAAATTTTAAACCAAATTAGGTTTTCAAATGCGTATTTCAGTCATACTCTTTAGAACGTATGATACCTCAATCAGATTGCAATCTAGCAATACAGACAGAAGTTGATTTCTGGGTCTGTGTTGAGTTAGCTGATCTCTGTGCAGTAGCATAGCGCATCACAATTGGCCTCAGTGTCAACAAAAGGTTGAGGGCAGTGATTGTTATTGTGTGCACTGCTTGGGAAATCAGGTGCATTCAAACCAAGGTTCAATCAGAATCTTTTCTTTCTATCCTGCCATCCCACCATTTC
This sequence comes from Cetorhinus maximus, assembly GCF_964194155.1. Taxonomy (NCBI): domain Eukaryota; kingdom Metazoa; phylum Chordata; class Chondrichthyes; order Lamniformes; family Cetorhinidae; genus Cetorhinus; species Cetorhinus maximus. The sequence continues at coordinate 122,743,533 of NC_135880.1, read as the reverse complement.
ACCCACGCCCCCACCAAACCACCAAACAAAATTCAAAGATGAACAGCCAGTCGGCACTCAAACAATTGTCATTTATTCTTTGGAGAATAATAATTTGACATGTGAAAACTTGTCTGGCAACCCACATGAGTATTCACATAAATTGAAGTAAAAAGCAGTTTCTGTTTAGGTGATCAGAAGCTTGCTTCAGACACGGTTGCCCCAAATAACTGTGTTGAAGATCCACGTAGTATGAAGTACATACTGGATCACAAATCTTTGGAATCCACAGTGTTGATTATGTAATTTCTTTAATCACTAAGCATTAAGATTGTATTAATGAAAGAATGCAGATGTAAGATCCCACAGGCTAGACAGAGCACAGCAGCTGCACTTTTCTAGTTTTTCATATTTGCCAGACTTGGTCAGGTGCCACGAGATTACAATAAATCAAATTCTGCTTTTATTATACGAGATTCTAGGATTTAAAAAAATATTTGTTCATGGGATGTGGGCATCACTGTCTCGACTAGCATTTATTGCCCATCTCTAATTGCCCTCGAGGTGGTGGTGACGAGCTGCCTTCTTGAACCGCTGCAGTCCATGTGGTGTAGGTGCACCCACAGTGCTGTTAGGCAAGAAGCTCCAGGATTTTGACCCAGTGACAGTGAAGGAACAGCGATATATTTTCAAGTCAGGATGGTGAATGGCTTGGAGCTTCTAGGTGACACTCCCATTTGTCTGCTGTCCTTGTCCTTCTAGATGGTAGTGGTCATGGGTTTGGAAGGTGCTGTCAAAGGAGGCTTGGTGAGTTCCTGCAGTACATCTTGTAGATAGTCCACACTGCTGCCATTGTGTGTCGGTGGTGGAGGGAATGCACGTTTATGGACGGGGTGCCAGTCAAGAGGGCTGCTTTGTCCTGGATGGTGTCAAGCTTCTTGAGTGTTGTGGGAGCTGCGCTCATCCAGGCAAGTGGAGAGTATTCCATCACACTCCTGATTTGTGCCTTGCAGATAGTGGACAGACTTTGGGGAGTCAGGAAATGAGTTTCTTGCTGCAGGATTCCTAGCCTTGGACCTGCTCTTGCAGGCACAGTATTTATATGGTTAGTTCAATTCAATTTCTGGTCAATGGTAACTCCCAGGATGTTGATAGTGGGGCATTCAGCGATGGTAATGCCACTGAATGTCAAGGGATGATGGTTAGATATTCCCTTGTTGGAGATGATTATCGCCCGGCACTTGTGTGGCGCAAATGTTATTTGCCACCGTCAACCCAAGCCTGGATATTGTCCAGGTCTTGCTGCATTTGGTTGTGGACTGCTTCAGTATCTGAGGAGTCGTGAATGGTGCTGAACATTATGCAATCATCAGCGAACATCTCCACTTCTTATGATGGAAGGAAGGTCATTGATGAAACAGCTGAAGATGATTGGGCCTGGCACACAACCCTGAGGAACCCCTGCAGTGATGTCTGGAACAATCACAACCATCTTTCTATCTGCTAGTTATGACTTCAACCAGCGGAGAGCTCCCCCCACCCCACCCTAGCAGGACCCAAACTGAGCATCAGTGCTATCTTAGCAATAACCTACTCACTGATGATGACCCCTTCCATCACTTTACTGATGATCGAGAGTCGGCTGATGGGGTGGTAATTGGCTGGGTTGGATGTGTCTGGCTTTTGGTGTACAGGACATACCTGGGCAATTTTCCACACTGCTGGGTAGATGCCAGTGTTGTAGCTGTACTGGAACAGCCTGGCTAGGGGTACAGCAAGTTCTGGAGCACAAGCCTTCAGTATTATTGCCAGGAACCATAGCTTTTGCACTATCCAGTGCCTTCAGCCATTTCTTCAGCTGTGGAGTGAATCGAATTGGCTGAAAACTGGCATCTGTAATGCTGGGGAACTCTGGCGGAGGGAGAGATAGATCATTCACGAGGCACTTCTGACTGAAGATTGTTGCAAATGCTTCAGCCTTGTCGTTTGCAATGATGTGCTGGGCTCCCCCATCACTGAGGATGGGGAAATTTGTGGTGTCTCCTCCTCCAGGTTAGTTGTTTAATTGTCCACCACCACTCACGACTGGATGTGACAGCAATGCAGAGTTTAGATCTGATCTGTTGGTTCTAGAAACACTTAGCTCTATCACTTGCTCCTTATGCTGTTTGGCACACAAGTAGTCCTGTGTTGTAGCTTCACCAGGTTAACAGCTCATTTTTAGGTATGTCTGGTGTTGCTCCAGGCATGCCCTCTTGCATTCTTCATTGAACCAGGATTGATCCCCTGGCTTGGTGGTAATGGTGGAGTGTGGGATATGCTGAGCCATGAGGTTACAATTGTGTTTGAGTACAATTCTGCTGCTGCTGATGTCCCACAGTGCCTCATGGATATCCAGTTTTGAGTTGCTAGATCCGTTCAAAATCTATCGCATTTAGAACAGTGGTGGTGCCACACAACATGATGGAGGGTATCCTCAATGTGAAGATGGGACTTCGTCTCCACAAGGACTGTCTGGTGGTCACTCCTACTGATACTGTCATGGACAGGTACATCTGCAGCAGACAGTTTGGTGAGGATGAGGTTAAGTATGCTTTTCCCTCTTGTTGATTCCCTCACCACCTGCCACAGACCCAGTCTAGCAGTTATGTGCTTTAGGACACAGCCAGCTTGCTCTATCATGGTGTTACTGAGGCACTGTTGGTGATGGACATTGAAGATCCCCGCCTGGACTACATTCCCCCACCTAGACTACATTCTGCACCCTTTCCATGCTTAGTGCTTCCTCCAAGTGGTGTTCAACATGGAGTACTGATTCATCAGCTGAGGTGGTGGTGTGGGTAGCAGTACGTTGTAGTGGTAATCAGCAGGAGGTTTCCTTTCCCATGTTTGGCCTGATGCCATGAGGCTTCATGGTGTCCAGAGCTGATGCTGAGGACTCCCAGGGCAACTCGCTCCTGACTGTATACCACTGTGCCGCCACCTCTGCTGGGCCTGCGGGGGTGATGGTGTCATCTGGGGCATAGTCACACTCATCATACCTTAGAGACAATGTCAGGCTGTTGCTTCACTAGTCTGTGAGACAGCTCTCCCAATTTTGGCACAAGCCCCCAGATGTTAATAAGGATGGCTTTCTAGGATTGACACAGCTGAATTTACCTTTGTTGTTCCCAGTGCCTAGGTCGATGCCAAATGGTCTGTCCAGTTCCATTGCTTTTAGACTTTTTAGTGGTTTGATACAACTGAAAAGGCTTGCTAAGCAATTTCAGAGGGCATTTAAGAGTCAACCACATCGCTGTGGATCTGGAGTTGCATGTAGGCCAGACCAGGTAAGGACAGCAAATTTCCTTCTCTAAAGGACATTAGTGAACCAGATGTGTTTTTATGATGATTGACAATGGTTTCATGGTCATGCGATGAAAGTATAATAATTTTCATAATATTTTTCTGGTTTATTGTGAAGTAGGTTTATTGGGGTAAGTATAGTTGAGTGTGTGTGTGATTGAATTACATTTGGAGTCAAGTAAACTTCAAGTTTGAAATCATCAAAAGAAGCTAGGTGCTTGACATTTTAATGAGTAGACATGGATGTTGGCTTAGCATGTAAGGTGTGAAGGGAATTTGCATTTTTAGATAAATGAAGAGATTTGGATTTCAAAGCGATCTCAGGCTGTTTACAACTAGCCAGATAAGCAAGGCTATGGAATGTGTTTATTTTTCCCAAGGTTACTGACAATATATTGGCAACATGAAAGTTTTTATATTATGAGGAAGATATAATTTCAAAGATATATGAAACAATAACATTACATATTGAAAAGAGAGAAACATATATAAAGGAGAATGAAAGGCTGTGTGTCAGAAGACCATATAAGATCTAACAGGAGTGTGTGTGAAATGACCCTAATGAAGCTTCCAGCATTTGTACATAAGTCTGCTATACAACGAAACTGAAGTTGGGAAAAAGCCATTTGGAATTCCACTGTCAAGTGGGCTTTGCATTAACTTGCTGATCCTGTTTTAAATCTAAAATCTATTTTGGACTGTTGCCTTAAAGGAAATGTAACTGGGAGCCAGGTTAATTAGGAATTTAAGGAGTTATTATAGAAGTAAGTAACTGTAGTCTTATGTATGTACTTGAAATATTTTATATGTTGTTAATAAGTACTTGAATTTAATTTTTAAAATCTCTAAAGGTCTTGGTGGACTTGTTACTTCTGAATTCAGTGTACACATCTCGTAATTAATACAAATTGCAAAACTGCTACGATAGCATGACCAAGTTTCCCTTGTGGATTTGGTCCGCCTGGCACACATCATTACCACGTCATAATAGTCATCAGATTTTTAACTGCAGATTTTTTAGTGGATTATTAGTCCACTGACAATGCCACTACCCCACCACCTCCCGCACCGTTTGCATTTCTGTCCATTTTCCTGTGAACATGTGATAGCCTCAATAGCCCCTCAGCCTGTGTTCAGCCATGATATCTCAGAAAATAAAATGAGCTGAATGAATGCTTTGAAAGGATTATGTCGCTTCACAACATGATAAACAATTGCTGAATCACCAATTTTGCATATTGAGTAATTTTGGTAGCAGCTCTTTGGGCAAAGACCATACAAGCAGAGAGTTATGAAATACTGACCCAGATGCAATTCTGACTTTTACAGTCAACACTGCTCTAGCCTATTTCAGGAATAGTGTTCCCTGGTAAAATTAACTCAATTTTAAATTAACCAGTTCCTTTAAATATACTGAAGGTCTGTTTAGTTAGTGAAGTACAAACAGATTTAGGCAGGATGCTATGTGCTCCCAAATGAAAAAAAAAAATCAATATTTGTTTTGAAATGCAGCTTGGTTGATTTTTAAAATTTGCAGCCATATACAATACACATGCAAACAGATTACATACATAACTAAATGCATTTTTTTGCTTGCTTTACATCTAAGAAACCTTCTAACATAACACGTTGCTGTAGTATCTAAAACCATAAAGAAAGTAACTGAAACGCTGTAACATTGTAGAGAATTTCTGGAATCCACTACTGGTGATCACATTCAAAAAATAGGAACAGTGAATTAGATTTTTTTAAGGTTAATAATGCACACTGCAGATTATGCATTAAAAATCATGCAAATGCGCACACTTCATTCTGATGTGATGCATGTGTTACATCTACTTATATTACTTTAATGGTCAATGGCTGCTTATCCATATTTGACTATAAAGCTTACCTTCCTGCCTTCTAACACGAGGTGATGTACTTGGTCAGTTCCTCCTGCCATTTTTTTTTTTGTTATCCCTTTCCCTGCTTCTAGGGTACTGCCAGTCTTAAAGATTTTGCAGATTAATAGCCCTGGACCCAGTATCATTTTTAAAAAAAACTTCCTACCACCAATTTAATACCTCTCCACTTCTGCTATCTTACATTTACAGCAAGTCACCTGTTGGTACTACCATGCAGGTCCTCGCTGCCACCATGGAATCCTCCCCCTGCTTTTGCTTCATCACAAGTCTTACGTATTGGACCCAGCATGTGTCTCTTCACTACCACCAAACCAACCGCCTCTCCAGCTTCTCTCCTCCAATCTGCCTCAGTTCTCTATTCCTGTTGAACACTGTCCTTTTGAATTTAGCTGTTTCTTCTGTTCATTCAAACTGAAATGTCAAACACTCTCACATGCCCTGTAATATAGCCTAGATTTAAAAAGAGCAGCACTAAAGACTTAAAGGTTTTTATAATTTTTCAAAAACTGTTGCAATGTCACAAAGTACTACTAAACTGCAGACTTTGCAGGATTGTTGAAGATAAGGGACCACAAAAAATCAGAACAGTGGAGTGTGGAGGAAGAAGCAAGCGTAGCAATGGCAAAGGGCAGACTGGGGCCAATACATTGGATGCCCATGCTGAAGGTGAGGCCCCAAATGTAGGAGGCATAAGTCATTCATTTGCCATTTAAATTTGGTGATGAGGCTGCAGGGTGGGAAGACAAGGTATTAATTTATGGACCAGTGTGGGTAAATAAGGGAAGAGATGGCAATAAGTAAAATGGTGAGGAGAGAAAAATTAGTACTGGGAGAAGCATGATCAGGGAAGGCTGAAGAGGCTGGTAAACAACAGTGAGAGCAAATAAGAGAAGAGGGCAGTGAAGGGGGCCCAAGTAATGCAGTAAGCATAAGGAACTGACAATGGTCACCCAAGTAATGCAGTAAGCATAAGGTACTGACAATGGTTAGAAGATAGATAAAATGAGGGACAGAGGGGGTGAGGTCAAGAGATTTGGCAGAGGTAGGAAGTGAGAAGGGCAAGTTGGCAAGAGGAGCAGGTAGGCAAGAAGTCACAAGGGTGAGACAAAGAACAGGAAAGGCTATGAGACAAGAGAAACAGGAACTTTAGATATGTCAATCAGAAATGACAGACAGAACTAAGACCTCAGGAAAAGTAAACTGTGACAAGACATGGCGAAAGATAATAAAATAATAACAGAAATATGTTTTGTCCCACCCAGGACAATGAAAAAGTCCAAGAACAATATCACAGGCAAGGTGACCACAAAACTACAAAGGAAAAAAAGAGGGCATGGCAACACGACCTGTAATACTATGATAGACAGGTATAATGGAGCACATTCTACCATTTTCATGAGCAACATCATAAAGATACACTTATATAGTAAAGTACTATCGATGGTAGAATCCTCACACCTACTTCCAGCTCAGGTACTGTGCTATAATTTCTCACCTACTTCAAACCTCATTGTTGGTGGTATAGCCTCACTAACACCAATGCCCAACAACTACTTTCACATCTGTAAGCACTGCCCACCTCCACCCAGCTATTACTGAAACCCTCATTCATGTTCGTGTCCCTTCCAAATTCAATGATTTACACAGCCTGCTTTACACCTCCATTTTCTGGAAATTTCAGCTGATCCAAAACTCCAATGTCTGAGGGCAGAATTTAATGCTGGATGGATTTTACGGTCCTGCCGGTCAATGGACTTATGAACAGCTTGCCGCATTTTATGGCCCTGCCGCCGTGACGGTGCATAAAACTTTGCCCTATATCCTATCCAGCACTCCCATCATCTTTGGCCTCACTGGCTTAGACAGGCTCAGGGTCCCTTATAATTTGAATTGTTGTATTTAAATTCTTTCATGATCTTGCTTCGCCCCATCTCATAATTCCACCAGCTCCACAACCTCCAGCCCACCCACCACTCCCTCAAGCTGTTCTTCTGACTTCAGACTCTATTGCATCCTCTGTCCTCACCACGGCAGGCATGCCTTCAAGTCCTAGATGCCATACCCTGGTATTCCCACCTTAAAAGGAAAAAAGGAAGCGCATAAGTTTTAGACCCTCCTTAGCACCCACCTCTTTAAGCTCTCCTATTATCTCCTTCTTCTGGCTTCACATTTAGTTTATTTGCATTACACCTCTGTGAAACATCTTTCGAGGTGTTTTCCTATACTGAAAGGTTTTCTTATTAAGTGCAAGTTGATTTGCTGTCACGGTAAAGCTGCAAAGCCAATGCAGGGTGCGATCAGGAGCAGAAATTGTGGTTCAAGCTGTGATGCTTTCTTTGCTCATAAAAATACATTGGAAACTAACTGCCTTCACAAGTTAGTGGAAAAAAGAATTAAAAAATAATTAGGGTCAATGTTAGTTTGAATAATGGACCGCTCACTTTCTCTGAAATAGCTGGATAAGGAGCAACTACTGGGGTGTGGAAGCATTGGTTGACTCACACTGGAAAAATCAGACCAACTTCCTTCTAGTGATAAGTTGGCACCACTATCCTGACCAGTTCCTCCCTTTCCCATTGCCTTCTTGAGACATTAACTCGTTACTGGTGTTCAGTTACCACTTAGCTAGAACACATTTTTTATGGTCTGGAAACCATTTTAAACATGCAATGCTCTTTACAGCTGTTTTGCCATTGTCTACCATTAAGCCAATGCATGGTGACAGTAGACTAACTGCATTAAAAATAAACATTATTACCCAAGTACACGATTGGCAGACCTCAAAATGACAACAAAGCAAAAAAAAATCTTTCAGCTGTAAATTAGAGGGGAAAAAAAGGACAAAAAGTGATTGAACATAAGCAAGGGACAGAGCAAGAGATGGAGGGGTATGAACATATGTTCACAGTGGTACATTAAGGATTTTATAGCCTGCAAGGGCTTGGGTAACAAAATCATACTCCACTGAGGACATCAATGTAAATTTTGTGGGGGTGAAATTGGTCTTTGGTGCTGGTGCAAATTGGGCACTAGCGACTTAAATGCCCATTTAACACCTAATTTTTTTGCACCGGATTTGAGAAGGCGCCACTGGTGGTACTTCTCCAGTCTTTTGAGGCGTCTGCTGTTGGTGTCTAAGTCTCCGAAACATATAGGAGGTGGGATCGCTGCTGCTCAGTAAACCAATACCTTCACCTTGGGTTCAAGATCATGGCCCTCAGAAGGCTGAGCTGGCACATTGGAAGCGATGATGAATTTTGTCACCTGTGTCGGCCTTTGTTGAAAGGAGGTTCGCAATACATGAAAAAAGGTCTGCATTTTCCAAGGTCTCCTCACTGAGATGTGGGGAGATGTTGTGTTGTGGGAGCTCGCTGGAAGACTACCTTGGTTTTCCAGGTGTTTAGTGAAAGGCTAATTTTATCATGCTTCAGAAAGATACTGACCTGGAGCTCAGTGTTTGAGTGCATACAGAAACGTCATCTGCATACTGAAGCTCAATGATTGAGGCTTGGAATGATTTTGTTTTTGGCTTGTTTTTGGTTGAACAGTTTCCCATCTGTTCTGTTGATAATCTCCTTGCCTGTGGATAAGTTGCTGGAGGTGAGGTGCTTCATTGCAGTGAGGGAGATGGAGAAAATGGTTGGTACAATGCTGCAGCCTTATTTGACCCCAGTTGTCACTGTGGCTCTGTTGGTGAGGATCACGTCTTGCATTTTATTGCAGGGTAGGTGGAGGATGGCAAAAAATTTCTGAGGGCAGCCAAATTGGAGGAGGATAGTCCATACCCCTTCACAGTCGACAGAGTCAAAAACATTTTGGAGGTCAAAAAGGCCATGCGCAGCAATTAGTGCTGTTCTTTACATTCTTTTTGGATTTGCTGCACAGCAAAGATTTGTCTGTGGTGCCTCTTGAAATACACAGGGAAGAACCCCTCCTTTTTTTCAAAATAGTGCAGAGGAATCTTTCATTTCCACCTACGAGGGGAGACACGGCCTCAGTTTAACATCTCCTCTGAAAAACATCACCACCAAAAGTGAACCACTCTCTTCGTCTTGCACTCGCTTGGATTTTTAAAAATTAATTTACAGGATGTGGGTGCCACTGGCTAGACCAGCATTTATTGCCCATCCCTAATTGCCCTTGAGAAGGTGATGGTGAGCTGCCTTCTTGGACCGCTGCAGTCCACTTGGTGCAGGTACACCTATACTGCTGTTAGGAAGGGAGTTCTAGGATTTTGACCCAACCGACAGTGAAGGAATGGTGACATATTTCCAAGTCAGGATGGTGAGTAGCTGGGAGGGGAACTTCCAGTTGATGGTGTTCCCACGTATCTATTGCCCTTGTCCTTGCAGATAGCAGCGGTCCTGGGTTTGGAAGATGCTGCCTAAGGAATCTTGGTGAGTTTCTGCAGTGCATCTTGTAGATGGTACACACTGCTGCTACTGTGTGTCAGTGGTGGAGGGAGTGAATGTTTGTGGATGGGCTGCTTTGTCCTGGATGGCGTCAAGCTTCCAGTGTTGCTGGAGCTGCACTCATCCAGGCAAGTGGAGAGCATCTCCTGACTTGTGCCTTGTAGATGGTGGACAGGCTTTGGGGAGTCAGGTGGTGAGTTACTCGCCGCAGGGTTCCAAGCCTCTGCAGCCACAGTATTTATATGGCTAGTCCAGTTCAGTTTCTTGTCAATGGTAACCCCCAGGATGTTGATAGTGGGGGGTTTAGTGATGGTAATGCCATTGAATGTCAAGGAGCGATGGCTAGGTTTTCACTTGTTGGAGATGGTCATTGCCTGGCACTTGTGTGCAGCGAATGTTACTTGCCACTTGTCAGCACAAGCCTGGATATTGTTCGGGTCTTGCTGCATTTGGACATGGACTGCTTCAGTATCTGAGTCATCGTGATTGGTGCTGAACATTGTGCAATCATCAGCAAACATCCTCACTCCTGACCTTATGATGGAATGAAGGTCATTGATGAAGCAGCTGAAGGTGGTTGGGCTGAGGACACTACCCTGAGGAACTCCTGCAGTGATGTCCTGGAGCTGAGATGACTGACCTCCAACAACCACAACCACCTTCCTTTGTGCTAGGTATGACTCCAACCAATGGAGAGTTTTCCCCCTGATTCCCATTGACTTCAGTTCTGTTAGGGTGCCTTGACATCAAGGGCAGGCACTCTCACCTCTGGAGTTCAGCTCTTTAGTCCATGTTTGAACCAAGGCTGTAATGAAGTCAGAAGCTGAGTGACCCTGGCGGAATTCAAACTGTGCTTAAGTCTCTAGGGTGGATCTTGAATCCATAACTTCTGACTCAGAGATGTGAATGCTGCTAACTGAGCCACAGCTTACTCAAGAACCTGTACAAAAGCTTCCTCAGCGGTAATCTAGAATCAGCACTCAAGTTTTTTTTCAATTAAATCAGATTATTTGAAGGCACTGTTTTTGAAGTAAATAATTTGCCACTGAATAATTCTAGTACAAAGCAGGAGTCCAAGTTTGTTAACCAAAGAAGTTTCACCAAAGTCTTCAAGTGCTGGTAATAGTGGAGGCTCCGACCATTTTCCAAACCTTTCTGGTTATAGCCGCTGTGCGAGAGGACTCTTAATGTTTTACCATTGTTTTAAAAGGGAGAAAGGAATAATCTGAGTAATTACAGCCCAGTCAGACTAACCTTGGTAGTGGAAAAATTACTGGAACAAAATTCTGAGGGACAGGTTAAATTGTTTAGAAGGACATGGATTAATCAAAGGCAATCAGCACGGAAAGTACAGGGTATGATTAAGAAGTTTGCAGATGACACAAATATTGGCAGGAAGTTGTCAATGCACCAGGCAGGTGGGCAGAACAGTGACAAAATGGATTTCAATCCAGAGAAGTGAGAGGGAGTGCATTTGGGGAAGGTTAACAAGGCAAGGGAATGCACAACATAATGGTGGGAGACTGAAGTGTAGAGGAACAGAGGCACCTTGGAGAGCACATCCACAGCTCCCTGAAGGGGGTTGGACAGGTAGATATGGTGATCAAGAAGGCATACGGCACTTATGAGCTGAGGCACAGAATACAAGGGCTGGATGGTTATGCTGGGACTGTATAAAACATTGGTTAGTCCACAGCTGGAGTAATGTGTGCAGTTCTGGTCAATGCACTATAGTGATTGTGCTGGAGAGGCTACAAAAGAGATTTACAAGGATGTTGCCTGGATTGGAGAATTTTAAGTTGTGAGCGAAGATTGGATAGGGTACAGTTGTTTTCTTTGGAACAGAGGAGGCTGAGGAGACCTAACTAAAATATAAGATTATGAGGGGTCTAGATAAGAATGTCCCATCTCTCTTGGTTAAAAGGTCCATAACCAGGGGGCATAGATTTACCATAACAGGTAGGATTCATGGGTTTAGAGTGGATTCATGGGGAAAATCTTGCATCCTAAGGGTGGTGGTGATCTGGAACTCGCTGCCGAAAAAAGTGTGGTAGAGGCAGTAACTCTCGTAACATTTAACAAGTACTTTGATGGACACTTAAGGTAGCATAATCTAAAAGGCTGGTTGGCTTCTTGTTGGCCAATGCAGACATGATGGGCTGAGTGATTTCCGGTTCTGCAAATTTCTATGATGCTGAAATTACAATTCTAAGGCATTTTACATACTTGGGTGTATCTACAGCTCCGATTGCAGGAGGGTAATATTCATGTACTGGCTAACTCTCTCATGCTGATGATAGAATCAAAGGACTGATGAAAGTAAGGATTTACGATTCGGTCACCAGGTGAAGGGAGCCAAACTACAATGGGCTATAATGACAGGGAACTGAGTTAACACACACATAAAATGAGCCATGGGCGGAATCTTCTGCTGCCGCCAGCAGTGGGTATTGTGACGGATGGAGGAGCAAGATTTGGCAGGAAGCCAAAAATCAGTTCCCCAATGTTGGGAAATTAGTTTGGGATCTTGTTCTCCCCACTTTCATGGTGGCTTAAAGGGGGTCGAGGTTGCGGAGGGTGGTGGAAAAGAGTCAAGGAGCAGAGTGGAAGAGTGAATGGCTGTCCAGGTGCCATTTAATTATGGCACCCATATATTGTAGCCTATGAGGTAATGGCAGGGCAGGCCACTTCCTGGCAGCCCCGAGATTCAACGTACTCCTCACAGATGAGCTGAACAGCACAACATTTCGCACGTTCAGTTGCCCCGCTCTCCAGTGGAAGCCACTCAACTTCCACTCCAGCCACTGGACTTAGTCTCCAGAACAAATGATTCACCCTATGACTCTGGCAGACCACATGTGATTTTGGATATTTTACCTTTTGCAAGATACTTCTAGAATCTAGATCAACAAGTTACAGAATACTCAATTGTATCTGCAGATGTGTTCTCAAACATTGTGTACAAAGAACATTTTTATGTTTGGATCAAGATTTTTAAAAATGTTTTAAAAGGCAAGTTTATTCATTTTTGTACAACGGTGCATTGAAACTATTCTATTGAAACGCTTTTGGCAAAATTGATTAGATTTCAAAAATACCTTAATTGCATTTGACAATGAGCTTGATCACAATGACCACTCAAAACAAAAACTGGTGTTAAAAGAAATTGGTAACTGGAACATTGCCAATGGATTTTCTTTGAGCATTATGCACATCATACAATGCTTCAGTTTACTCTTATTGTATCAGGTACAGATTGAAGATGCTATAAAATGAATGCCAATGTGGTTTGTGTACATGGATGGACCTAATTCTGAGTAGTTGATAAATTGTGAGCAGTTAGAGAAAGCATTGCCCCATTATTTACTGTCAAAGTAAATGGTGAACCTAATGATGCTTGCCATTATTTGTGCAGATCCTACAGTCACTTCAGGCGTGGCACAGTAAGGTTAAAGACAGAAATTGAAAAGTTGCTCTGAGATGTACTGCTCCACCATTAGCTTCACAAAAACGGCAATTTGCCATCTGGCTCACTACAGAAATGCATTGAACAGCATGAAGTTGCCGACTTGTCCAGTAGGTTCAAAGTAAAGCTCACCACATTGTTAAATGTTGTTCACAACGGGCCAAGTATCCTATTAATGATGTGTTATGTGGTATGTGTTAATTATTGCCAAAGAACCTTTTTGCCACTGAACATTTCCTACCACAAATGTGGACTCTCATTGTTTCAGTCATTAGTTGGAGTTGAAAAACTTTATTAAAAAAATGTCCTTCCCATCCCCCATTTTCTATTAATCCAATCTTTCTTTCCCTCTCCATTTCCCTTTTCTGCACAATATTTGGCAATAAATTCACTCACTCTAATTTATGCTTTCTTCACAGTCCATGTGATGTATATTTCACAATACTCCAATTTAATTTAAGAGGATACACAGTTACTTGACAAACACACTTAAGGTCACAGATGCCTGGCTTCCCTTGCTGCGATGTTATCAACTTGCACTTTCAGCAACTTCCATTCAAAAAAACTTGTACATGCAAAGACAAATCTAATTAATTACAGGTGCCGTAAGATGCTTTGCCACATCAAATTATTGCCTATCATAAAGGAGGAAAACTTGAGAAAGATTTAAGGCCATGGGCAGTGAGTGAAGGGGTAATGGCTGTGGCGATACTCTTATAAATATGATTTTTAATGCAAAGTATTAGGAAGCAAAATGCCATGGCGGGGGGGTGGAGGAGAGAGAGGGAGGACGAGAGAGAGAGAGAGAGAGAGGGCGAGAGAGAGAGAGGGCGAAAGAGAGAGAGGGTGAGAGTGAGGGCAAGAGAGAGAGAGGGAGGGAGGACGAGGGGGAGGGAGAGCGAGAGAGAGGGGGAGAGGGAGGGGGAAGGGGAGAGGGAGGGAGAAAATATGAGAATAGAGAACGGTACAATACAGATGCTGAAATTTTGGAATCTAATTATATGTTCACAAGTCCAGAATTAATGAATAATTTCCTAGCAAATTATATAATCCTATTTATTCTAATTTGCCACACTGAGGGTTTTATTGTAAATATCAAAGTAACATATGTCAGCATTATAGGAGATTTGGCTCATTACATTTTGTTTCTCTAAAACCATAAAAGACTAAGTTTGAGATAAAGAAGCTAGTCTACTCACCACACTGTAATAATCCTTTTCTTTCTCCCACACAGTGCAAAATGCAAGTCTGTTGCACACTTCACATTTAGACTGGCTCGTTTATTCCTGACACATCAGCAGGCAAATAACTAGCATTGCTAAGGCCAGCTTTCTCAGTTCCTTTGGAATTTCCTTGTAAATGTTGTAGTAGCTGCCAAACCGTAGGTCTCAATTCTACTATTCTTCTTAATATCAGTTAGCATTGTGTCAATCACCCAGAGTTTCAGAGGGCTGTCCTTCAGGTTCTACTGAAGTAAAACCATACTGTCAATAGAGCAACGTTTAATTATTACATGGCCTGCACTGGCAACTGACTCATGCTTCGAGGTACGGTAGTTAAAGATTAGACAAAGGCTGCAGATTGATAGCAACCCCATCGGAAATACTTTTTTTTCAACAAGAGCACTAACATCATAGCTCACATTCGCTCAAAATAAAATGGCTGAGGCTGTGGGGCTACACTGGCTGGATTTATATGGTTTACTTAAGACAACATAGAATTAAAGAATCAAAAATAAACAAGCTTTAATCATAGAAATGCTTTCAGCACATTACTCAAGAAATGGACTTGGGAGGTGCCAAGTTATATATGTGTACTGTGCCTTTTTACTCCCTGAAACCTGCAACTTGCATGTATACAGTTATTTTAAAATAATTTCCCACATCTTCTAATTAGGATCGGAAACTCTATTTCTAACCGTGATCAGACAAAAATACCCATTTACCTTCCTCCGATTTTTCTGGGCAATATTCCAATGGAGAATCCTACCAAACGGATTCAGAGCAGAAAGCCTCAGTGACATCAGCAAAATGAGAATCCACGCAGAAGCCTTGCCCCTTTTTAGGGCACCTGCTGCCGTATTCTGTTAAGTAATGTGTTTAACTGTTCCAAAGCTTCTTTGAAAAGCTATGGAAAGGTGGTGAGTGTGTGTAAGAGGGACGGTGGGTGGGGGGTGGAAGGGCGAGGAGGTCGGGGTGGCGCAGTCAGGTCAGGTGGTGAGGAGGTCAGGTCGAGGGGCAGGAGGTTAAGGGGAGGAGGGTCAGTGGGGTGAGTCTTGGCTTCAGGGGAGAGAGTCAGCTGGTGAGGTCAGGTCAGAGTGCAGGGGAGTTGGAGGGGGAAAGAATTGGAGTGGTGGTCAGTTGAAAAGTTACCCAGGGGTTAAACTAAGATTTTTCTATCTAAAATTTCATGGCTAACTATCCAGATAAGTAAGTCGGAACAGTCCAAAGTCTCCCATTCTACTGAGTTGGACAATTTTTCGGATCCTCCTGGGAATTGCCAATCGAAGTTCAAACTTCCCGGGTAGTTTCCACGGAATCATTGTATTTAGGCTTCAGAGGGGTCCTATGGTGCATCTTGGAGGGGTACATCCGGTCCCCAACTATCCGGAGATTGGAAAATCTGGACCATTAAAACTTCCCAAGCCAAACAACAGAAATGCAGTCAACAAAAAAAAACAGTGCATTGACAAAACAGACATTAGGACAGGTGATTAAACACATGGTTAAAGAGGTAGGTATGAAGCAGCATCTTAAAAAGAGGAGGAAGAAGTGAAGAGGCAAAGATGTTTGCTGGGGAGAATTTCCAGTGCTTAGGTCCTAGATGGCTACAGGCATGACCACCAATGCGAAGGAAGTGCAAGATCCGCAAGAGGCCAGAGTCGGGAGAACACAGATTTCTTGGAGGATTGTTGGGTTGAAGGAGGTTGCAAGGACTGCCATGGAAGGATTTGTACAGGAGGGTGAGAACATTTTTTTAAAAAAAAGAGGCATTGCTGGTCCAGGTGCTGAGATAGTTCAGCAAACATGGGTGATGTTGAATGGAACTTGATGCGAGTTAGGACACAGGTAGCAGAGTTTTGGCAAGTTTCTAGAGGATGGAAGATAGGAGGGTGGTCAGGAGAGCATTGAAATGGTCGAGGCTGGAGGAAATAGAAGCAGATGAAAATTTCAAAAGCAAATGTTGAGGCAGGAGTGGACAGAGGTGATGTTACAGAGATGGAATATGCATGTAAATCACCAATTTCCTTCGACCCATAAGATGACAGCATGTTCAAGGACCTTGGCAGGGAAAGAGGTTGGAGATGGGGTGATAGTTTGCAAGCGCAGAGAGATTGAGGCATGGTAGAAGCTTGGTTTGTTGGCATAGGGGGAGGGAGGAGTGCAGATGAGGCACTTGAACAAATAAACGGTTTAAATATTATTGAAGTAGAAGTTCATTAATTCCTTGCATTTGTTGGAAGCGAGAGTGAAAGGGACTTAGCAAGAAAGATGACAAGGGTTATCTTTGCAGTCCTGGATGATCCTGTAAGAGCGAGCAGTTTTGGCACAGGGGAGCAGGGACAGAATGCTTGATGTGATCCAAATGGTTCTGGTGATGGTTGGCTAAACAGTTGTGCACCATAAATGAAAAAAGTCTCCAAGGGCAGAATTTTGCCGTCGGCGAACAGGGGGCGGGGCCTGCTCGCTGACACGTAAAATGACGCGGGATGATGTCGGGCGGAACCCCTGACGTCATCCTGCTCCATTTAAATTTTCAGGGAGGCAGGGGTGCAACAAAATCAGCTGCGGGCCCGCCGACCTATCAATGGCCAATTGAGGCCATTGACAGGATCATTTAACCAATTAAAGGACCTGCCCGTCCAACCTTGAGGTTGGCGGGCAGGCCAGGAGCCCCGGCGGCAAATAGAGGAAACATGAAACCACATCCAGCGGTGGGATGAGGTTTCATGCAGGGTTTTAAAAATTTTAATA
Organism: Cetorhinus maximus; assembly: GCF_964194155.1. Lineage (NCBI taxonomy): Eukaryota > Metazoa > Chordata > Chondrichthyes > Lamniformes > Cetorhinidae > Cetorhinus > Cetorhinus maximus. The sequence continues at coordinate 122,726,450 of NC_135880.1, read as the reverse complement.
AAGTTATTCTGTTAATTATGAGCATGTCCCAACTAATGTGACATTGTCACACGAAGGGGACATGAAAGGGAATTTTTTTTCTAGTTTTAATATTTTTCGAAGTCCAGGTGATCTCCCTGAGGCTGCACTTAGCGTCAGGGAGATGTGCGCTCTTTTGTGCGCATGCGCAAAAGAGCACACTCTCGCTTTTAGGGAATCCCCCCGCCTGCCCAGGGAGTGCATAGCGTTTCCCACCAGATGTCATGCTGGGCGGGCCTTAATTGGCCTGCCCACATAAAATGGCAGCACGGCCCGCTTCACCAGCGGGGATCAGCTCCCCGCCCGCTGGAGATTGGGTCAGGTCGGGCCCGCCCACCCGACAGGCAGAAAATTCTGCCCCAAGGCTTATTTTGTGTACAGTTAGCCTACAGATTAAAAAAAAATGACACTACGCCATTTTGAAACTTCTTATTCAACTCAGTTAGTTCCCTTGGATTAGTACTCTAAAGAAACACAGAGCAAGAAAGGTGCAATACTGAACATCAAGATCCAGTGTTGTTTACCAACCTTCTGATATCTAGAGTGGAAGGGTTCCACACCTCCAATTCCATGTCACAGTTCCCTTAAATTTATGAATACTGCATGAGCCCCTCCTTTTTTTGGTTGACAAGTTTACCTTTGTTTGATTTTAAAAATAACTATTTATTTTTATTTATTCTTTTGCAGAATGTGAGTGTCACTGGCCAGGCCAGCATTTTTTGCCCTTGCCTAGTTGCTCTCGAGGTAGTGGTGGTGAACCAATGCAGTCTATGTGGTGCAGGCACATCCACAGTGCTGTTAAGAAGAAAGTTACAGGATTTTGACCCAATGACAGTGAAGGAACGGTGATATAGTTCCAAGTCAGAATGGTGGCTTTGAGGGGAACTCGCAGGTGGTGGTGTTCCTATGCACTTGCTGTCCTTGTCCTTCTAGGTGGTAGAGGTTATGGGTTTGGAAGGTGCTGTTGAAGCAGCCTTGGTGAGCTGCTGCAGTGCATCTTGTAGATAGTATACAATGCTGCCATTGTGCAGTGGTGGAGGGAATGAATGTTTCCGGTAGTGAATGGGTGCTAATCAAGTAAGTTGCTTTGTCCTAGATGGTGACAAGCTTCTTGAGTGTTGTTGGAGCTGCACTTATCCAGGCAAGTGGAAATTATTCCATCACGCTCTTGACTTGTGCCTTCTAGATGGTGGACAGGCTTTGGTGAGTCAGGAGGAGAGTTATTCGCTGCAGAATTCCCAACCTTGTAGCCACTGTATTTATATGGCTGCTTCAGTTCAGTTTCTGATCAGCAGCAACCCTCAGGATGTTGATATCGGGGGATTCAGCAATGGTAATGCCATTGAATGTCAAAGGGAGATGGTTAGATTCTCTCTTGTTGGAGATGGCCATTGCCTGGCACTTGTGTGGCATGAATGTTCCTCGTCATTTATCAGCCCAAGTCTGAATGTTGCCCAGGTCTTGCTGCATTTGGACAAGGACTGCTTCAGTATCAGAGGAATTGTGAATAGTACTGAACATTGTGCAATCATCGGAGGACATCCCCACTTCTAACCTTATGATGGAGGGATTGTAATTGATAAAGCAGCTGAAGATGGTTGGGCCTAGGGCACTATATAATATATTAAATCAATTGATATCAACTGGGAGAAACAGGATAAAACATAAGACCCATGAAATAATGCAAATGGAGTAGCTTGCATGGTAACTCACAACTGACAAAGAGATGGGTCAGTTATAGCCAGCACTAGGAGTGGTCTATAAATCAAGCTAATAGTAGAAGCAGAATGTTTAACAATTCATCTGGTAAAGATTTTTTCTGAAATCTGAGTGGATAAAAACACTACAAAATCAGAACCAAAAATGTCCCTGGTATGATTCCAAGTTAGTTGCAGTGCTGCTTTTGGCATGCGACAAACTGGCCTCAGCACCTCGATGGGAAGAGTTCCTATTCCGGATTGTAATCCGGTAAACAAACCTGCTGGAAAGTGTTCAGATGTTTAGTGATAAATGGGTCAGGCTCAGGTGTGCTCAAATTGCCTGAAAATGCCTATTGTCTAGACTAAAACATGAAGAATGGCAACCTGGGCAAAGTGCCAGCAGGCGACAGGAATTGTATCCTGACAAAACTCAAATGTCCTCAAGATGGGAGAGGAAATTAGTTTGGATTTTTAAATAACAGTGAAGCTAAGAGTTGGGTTTAATGGTGCACCACATTCCTTTGTGGTTTGGTTCCAGTGCAACCAGGGATAATGAAAATACAAATTACTGCTGCATGATGCCAGTTTGCAATGTTTATACTGTGACATTTTCATTAAGCGAATCTTCAAATAGTCCAGAATCCTAGGCATGTAACAGAACGGCTTTTGTTAGCCAATGAATTTAGTGATTTTCATTGAAAAATAGGAAAATTGATGGAATATGATCCCAAAACACCAAAATAAATCAGAGAAAATCTCATAATCCCATACAATTAAAACTAAATTCAACTTAGTCATTAGTTGGTTTTGATTATAAACTGAAAAATTGCATACTGCAATCCTCAAACCACCAGTGGAAATCATAGAAGCCTACATAATGAAAACAACTTTACGTCCTCAGTCACCATAAACTAACATCTGACTCTAGTTTGTGATTGTAGCGATTGGAACAAAGCTCATTGTCACGTTTGAACTTTGAATCTCTTTGCAGTGGAATTCACCACTTAATGGGATATGGTGTTTGTCAATATTGAAGACAGGAGAAAGGTGGCAACACACTCACATTGGCAGGTTGCAGTGCTCTGGAGAGCTGGTAATTGACTGTCCTGCATGGTGCATTGATGGGAGCTTAGAAAGTCTGCCCCTCGCTGGGCCTGGGATTCTATTTGACTCCAGACAACCTTGAAAGCCAATGCCTAAGTTAAAAGTGGAATTAGCCGGAGGAAAGAAGGGAGTTTACCAGCACTGTGCTGAAAAGCTATGCAGTTTTAGGTCATTACACTCCAGCAGGATTTCAATATACATTTGGGCTTCCTAAGGATTGGCTCTTGCCAACCTGTAACCAAGTCCTTTGTGAATAGAGAAGTGTAAGAGGATGCACTCTCTATAATTAGAGAAACAGAAATTCAACTTGTATCGATTACTTTAATTTGGAGACACAAGCATAGTGACAGGTTTCTGCACATCATGCTAAGCTTAAAGGAGGACAAGGAGCTGGAAATTCAGTACAAAGAACACATCCGGCCCACAAATTCTTGACAAACAATATTTCACATCTCTTGGTGCAAAACTGTAGTTAACAGTGGGTGTAGGCGCAAGTGAAAAAGAGAAAGGATGAAAGAGAGAAAAAATGGAGTGAATGAGAAAGGCAACAGTTTGAAAGAGAGAAAAAGAAAGAAATGGAAAAAAGAAAATGAGAATGATATAATGTTGCTATGTTAATGGAGTTTGTATGATTGTATGATCTGCATGTCTCCATATGTTCATCTTCATTTTACTGAACATATTTTTCTTGAGGTTCCTTTAGCTTGACTGACTCACTTGCAGCCCAAGACCAACACTTGCTGTCATACATTTAAAGACATTTCCTCGATGGTATAAATAAGTACTACAAGTCTTCCAGAAAAAAATAGCAGATTGTTAAGCCGCTAGTTAGTCTGCACGTATCTGGCTTTCTGTGTATTAATTCGCATTAAAGCAGTTAAAATTCAATTAATGCTGTAGATCGGAAGCCACAATTTTGAACAAAAAGTAAAACCTGTCATTTTAAGGCTACTAACTATAAAACTAAGAATGTAATGCTCAGCTATTTCACATGACAATTTACAGTAAATTTGGTACCAAGTTATGTATAAATGACAGTTAAGGAAAATTTGCATGTGATGCAGACACCTGTTATTTGCAAATGTATTATATTCCTTTTTTTAATTTACCTTTTGTGTTAAAAAAGGCACCAGGTAATCAGATCCTGACTGACTCTGCTTCTTCTAAATTATGCACACATGGTACTTTGAAAACATTGTACTGATTGTGTGAACTACCTTCTCACTTTAGCAAGGCCACTAGATTAGAACAAGGGCTCAAAGTACCAAAAATATTACTTACAGCATCAATTTAAGAAAATATACAAGATTACAGAAACTGCGGCCTACTGCTGAGTGCAAGTCACTTGATCTGTACTATGATGGCAAATCTAACGATTGCAGCTTTCTACCTACAGCTTCTTCATAATACACCCAAGATGAAATATGGCCAATTCCTTGGCATCCTTAAGTTGACCTCTCCCCCTTGAACAATTCAGTAAAAATCAAAGTCCATCTTTATTATGTGATTCTGTTTTGGAGATAGTATTCTACAATTTCAACCATTCCCAATTACAGAGTATTGTTTAACTTTGTTGAAAGTTTGTAATTCAGTTCATTTTAACTGGTGCTTGAAAGAGAGAAATAGTTAAAATTCTGCACTTCAATGAAAACTATAAAAATTGTTGGCCCAGTCTATCATTCCACTTATGATGATTCATCAGTTCCACTGCTGCTTGCGTATTTGCTGCATTAATTCTAAATCAGTTTCTCCCTAGGCACTGGTGGTCTAAATTTAATTTCATGATGTCACAGGTTTGCACTCAGGTTGATTAAATGCACAGCAATAAGATTGCATCATCACTATTACTCTCATATAGTAACTGTACTATAATCTAATCTAATTTTCTCAGAAAGAAACTGGAGCTCATATCATTACAGCAAAATTAAAAGGAGATTTGATAGATGCACACAAAATTATGAGTAGCTTTCAGAAGTTAAATTGGTGAAGATTATTTTCACTGGCGAGTGAAACAATAAATATAGAGCACACATTCATGATAGTCACCAAAAGAACAAAGAGAAGCTGGGAGATTCTGTAAAGCAGAGGGTTATTGCAATTACCAAACCTACCCTATCAGAAAGCAGAATCCATAATAGCTTATAAATGAGAGGCAGACAAGTATTTGAAAAAAAAGGGTATGTGGAAAAAGCAGCAAATGCTACTAAATGATTGGTTCTTTCAGAAAGTTAGCATAGGTGAATAGGCCATCCTTATGCATTAGAAGCAGAGTCTAAATGATTTGGCATCCAATCTGCCATTTTAGACCACTGGTCCTATGAATGCCCTCTCAAAACAGTCTCAGCTGAACATGTGCTCGATCTGCACAAAGGGAATCTCACTAATTGGATCATCGTGTGACTGTCAGGTGAAGTTTTTTTGGACTTTCTTATGCTGCCAGCATAGTTAGAGGAAGCACTGTGTACGATGTTATTGTTGGAGGAGCTCGGAAATGTTGTTGGAGTGGTTCTGCCTTTTCCATGGAGTTTGAATTCCTGTGAGGTCATGGGAGCTACGGTTGCAGTCCCTCTTGGCCTACAGCACAACAGATAGATGAAGCACATGTAGCAAAGAGGGAAAGCTGTGCAAACAAGGAGGGGGACGGAAACTCACAATAGAAAACCATACCCACCAAGAGTCTAGTTGACAGGGAACACTTGTCCCACTTGCACCACAGTCAGGAATGATGTCTAAAGTGGCTATAATTCACCAAGGAGATGCTTACTCGAACAAAACCTACTTCCTCAGAGAAGGGCGAGGAGCTGTGCGATCACCACAGTCCTCAGCTTCTATGCCGCAAGATCCTGTAGGGCTGAAATGGCTCGATTCACCAAGATTTCATTGCTCACTGTACATTGTTACATAGAGGAGACTTCATAATCTTCTCCCAGACCTGAGAGAAACGGCAGAAGCTAGCATGTTGCTACACCAGGCTACTGGGATTTCCAATATGCAGGCGCCATATCTCAATCAGGAAATGTACTGGAACTGTAAAGGATATAGCCATTAACAAGCATTTGGTCTGTGACCATCATGTTAGTAAGTGCTCAATATTCTAGCAGCAGAAACCATGATGCTGTTATCCTGTGCCTGCCAAGAATAAAGAATTCCACAGGATCACTACCCTCAGAGAAAAGGAATTCCTCCTCATCTCTGTCTTAAATGGGTGACCCCTTACACTGAGATTATGCCCTCTGGTCCTAGATTCTCCCACAAGGGGAAACAACCTCTCAGCATCTACTCTCTCAAGCCCCCCTAAGAATCTTACATGTTTCAATAAGGTCACCTCTCATTCTTCTAAACTCCAATGAGTACAGGCCCAACCTACTCAACCTCTCCTCATAAGAAAATCCTTCCAACCCCTGGATCAACCTAGTGAACTTCTCTGGACTGCCTCCAATGCCAGTATATCTTCCCTTAGATAAGGGAACCAAAACTGCTCACAGTATTCTAGGTGTGGTCTAACTAGTGCCTTGTATAGTTTTAGCAAGACTTGCCTATTTTTATACTCCATCCCTTTTGAAATAAAGGCCAACATTCCATTGCCTTCCCTATTACCTGCAGAATTTGTTTGTTAGCTTTTTGTGATTCATGCACCAGGACTCCCAAATCTCTCTGTACTGCAGCTTTCTGCAGTCTTTCTCCCTGTAAATAATATTCAGCTCCTTTATTCTTCCTGCCAAAATGCATTATCTCATATTCTCCCACGTTATGGCCTGAATTTTTCAGGTGGCGGGCAGGCTCGGCGGGAGCGGGTGGTCGGGGAGCCAATCACTGCCTGCCAATTTATGTGGGCGGGCCATGCTACCTGTGCGGGCGGAGGGAGGAGGAGAGTGCGCATGAAAGAGCGCTTCAATCCCCAAGGTACGGAGCTGCCTCAGGGAGATTGAAGGGCTTCTGAAATTATTAAATGAAAGGTCAATAAATTTATTTAAACATGTCCACTCATGTGACTGTGTCACGAGATGGGATATGTTTTTATTTATATGAAAATTTATTTATTTATTTAATAAAGGCTTTAGGAAACCTCATCCCGCTCGTGGATGAGGTTTCCTAAAAGACGCGAAGGCTGCTTGGCCTTTTCACCTGCCTGCCAACTTTAAGTTTGGATGGGCAGTGATTATAATAACCTTAATTAGTTCCTTAATGGTCTTAATAGGCCGTTTACATATTGGCGGGTGCTCAGCCGCCAAACGAAACATCACAACTCAGTGCGATGACGTCGGGGCGCATGCCCAACGTCATCACACATCATTTTACACGTCGGCTTGTCAGGCCCGCCCCCACACGCCGACTGAAAAATTCTGCCCTATATTCCATCTGCCGAGTTTTTGCCCACTCACTTAACCTGTCTATATCCCTCTGTAGACTGTCATCCTCACCACTTGCCTTCCCACCTATTTTTGTTCCATCCGCAAACTTGGCAACAGTACATTCACTTCCATCATCTAAGTTATTAATATATATGGTAAATAACTGTGGCCCGAGCACTGACCCCTGCAGCACTCCATTAGTTACAGGTTGCCATCCTGAAAATGCCACCCTTATCCCAACTCTTTGTCTTCTATTAGTTAGCCAATCCTCTATCCATGCTAATATACTACCCCCAACATCATAAGACTACTTAATAAGATAAGAGCCTATGTGTGGTACCATACCGAACGCCTTTTGGAAATCCAAATATATTACATATACTGGTTCCCCTTTATCTATCCTGCTTGTTACCTCAACGAAAGCTAATAAATTTATCAGACATGATTTCCCCTTCATGAAGCCATGCTGACTCTGCTTGATTATATTATATTATATCTGCTATTACATCCTTTATAACAGACTCAAACATTTTCCCACTGACGGATGTTAAGCTAACTGGCCTATAGTTACCTGTTTTTTTGTCTCCCTCCCTTTTTGAATTAAGGTGTTACATTGGCAGTTTTCCAATCCTCTGGGACTTTTCCAGAATCTAAGGGCTCTTGGAAGATTACTACCAGTGCATCCGCTATTTATGTAGCTTCTTTCTTTAATATTATAGGATGCAACCCATCAGGGGACTTATCAGCCTTTAGCCCCATTAGTTTCCCTAGTACATTTTCCTTTAGTGATAGTTATTGTATTTATTTCCTCCCCGACTTTTGCCTCTTGACTATTTAGTATTTTTGTAATGCTATTAGTGTCTTCTACCATGAAGACTGATGCAAAGTATTTATTCAACTCTCCTGCCATTTCCTGGTTCCCCATTATTATTTCCCCACCCTCATTCTCTAAGGGGTCTATGTTCATTTTGGTCTGTCTTTTCCCTTTTATATGCTTAAACTCTTACTGTCCATTTTTTATATTACTCGCTACTTCATCTTCAAAGTTTATTTTCTCCCTCTATTATTTTTTTGGTCACCTTTTGTTGGTTTTTAAAACTTTCCGAATCCTCTGGCTTACCACTAATCTCTGTCACATTGTATGTTTTTTTCTTTCAATTTGATACTATCCTTATCTTCCTTGGTTAACCATGGTTAGTTTATCCCCTTCCTCGAATCCTTCTTTCTCACTGGGATTTATCTTTGTTGTGAGTCATGAACTATTTTCTTAAACTTCTGCCATTGTTCATCAACCGCCTTTTCTGCTAAACTCTTTTCCCGGTCCATTCCAGCCAACTCTGCCCTCACTCCTTTGTAATTACCCTTATTTCAGTTTAGCACACTTGTTTACGACCTAAGTTTCTCACTCTCAAACTGAATGCTAAATTCTACCATATTATGGTCACTGTTTCCGAGGGGATCTTTTACTCTGAGATCATTTGTTAAAACTGCCTCATTACACATGACCAGATCCAAAATAGCCTGATCCCTGGCTGGACCCACAACGTATCCTGATCCCTGGCTGGCTCCACAACATATTGTTCTAAGAAACTGTCCCGAATACACTCTGTGGGCTACATCTTCCGGTCGGCAAGCAGGGGGCAGGGCCTGTGCGCCGACACGTAAAACGACACGGGGTGACATCGGGCATGTGTCCCGACGTCACCCCGCGTCATTTAGATTTTCAGTTCGGCCTGGCTGCGCACCCGCCGACCTGTCAAAGGTCTATTAAGGCCATTAAAAAAGTAATTAAACTGATTAATGGACCAGCCCGTCCGACCTGAAGGTTGCCGGGCAGGCGAAGAGCCCAGGCGGCCTTCAGAAAGAACATGAAACCTCATCCATGGGCGGGATGAGGTTTCATGAGGGTATTAAAATTTGTACAAAATGTCTAAATAAATTGACGTATCCCAGCTCATGTGGCAGGAATATTTTTTTCTGCCTTGGATGAAATTTTGAATCTTGAGCCGATCTCCCTGAGGCAGCACTTTGCCTCAGGGAGATCTGCGTGCTCTTTTGCACGCATGCCTCCTGACTCAGGGAATACGCCCTCCCACACACAGCGCTTCCGAGCGGATGTCACACTGGGCGGGCCTTAATTGGCCTGCCCATGTAAAATGGCACCACGTCCCCGACTGTGGGCACGGATCGGAAACCCGCCCGCTCGCGCACAATCCGCCCGACGGAGAAAATGCTGTCCTATGAATTCTTGCTCATGGCTACATCTGCCAATTTGATTTTCCCAATCTACATTAAAGTCACGAAGGATTAATGTACTGCCTTTTTTTTCCATGCCCTCATTATCTCCTAATTTATTCTCTGTCCTATAGTATAGTTACTGTTAGGGGCCTATAGACCACTCCCACCAGAGTCTTCTGCACCTTTTTATTTCTTACCTCTGCCCATATGGATTCTACATCTTCCGATCCAAGATCATTTCTTGCTATCGTACTTATTTGGGTGGCAGTTCATGGGGAGGGCTGGGTAGGAAGTTAAAGGCCCATGGTCAAATAGTCTTCAATTTGCACTTCACATCAGGCTGAGGGATAAGGGTGAAGTCGGATTTGAGAAGGTGCATAAGGCAGGAATATACCATCATCCTGGGTATTCTCAGCAAGGCCAGTTACAACAGCTTCAGTCAGTGCTGGCCCAATAATTCGCAACACTGTCTTGCCCAAGGGGCTCACGAGATGCAGGTGTGCCTGGTCAACTAAATTTCTTATATTAGAGCATTTAACATAGAATAGGGCAAGGAAATACATGTGGAAATTAAGTTTGCATTTAATTAAGAAAGGTGTGCTCAGTTAAATTTCAGAATCCAAGAGGATTGCTAGTCAGCAAATCATAAATTAATTATATGTTTTGCATGTGAAATTTTACCTTTTCCCCAGTTTAACCACATTTCAAAAATATTTAAAATATGACAAATATTAGCAGAGATAATGATACGGCATGTGTGTGCAGATGCACATGTGTACATAGGTTAGACAGAGAGTAATGCATTAAAACTAAATGTTTAAATGACAAAGGAGACTTTGAATTTCTTAATCTCCCTCCACCAAATGAGACACTTACAATCGCCATTAAATCGCTGAAGATCCAAAGGCAGCTTAGAAGATTTTTTTAAAAAAGTTATTTGGACTTCTGAATATTTCTACAATTCATGGTCACAGTACAAGAACATCACACTCCACATGACATTTAACTAAAATCCTACAGATAGCATCACATTGAAAGTCTGTTAAAATGCATCTGCCATCCTGCTTTTCAGCAATCTTGATAGTGGTAGCAGGGCCACAACTCCAATCTTTATAGTAGAGCAGTGATGACAACAGCTTGATATGTAACGAGTTTTGTTGGGAGATTAATCTCTTGTTCCTATTGGAGTCCCCACTCGAGTTTGCTAAAACTGAAGCTGGCTCTTTCAAACAGTGAATGGTGTCAATTGTGGCATGCTGAGGGAACACTACTGAGATAACAGAAAATGCCCCCTGGTTGTAATCACAGCCACCGTGAATGTAACTAGTAGGCAATTTTTTTTTAAACATATTGATTGCAGGATCAAAAATCAGGGTGGCTCAAGAAATAGTTGGATAGTGAGCTACAGTCAGATATTGCAATAGAGGTGGGCAGATGAAACTCTATTAATGTAGATATCTTGAAATTTTGCAACATTAACCCCAATACCTGCGAAGGATGAAACAGGCAGCCTCATTATGTGCTGTATAGTGGAAAATGATTCTTCTATTGAAGAAGTCAGAAATTTATAGTGCATCCATTATTGCTCACACCTTGAAGAACACAAGTCCAAGAACATACATTTCTGAGCATTGAGAGAGTTATTCAACTAAGCAGTGTTAAGGATATGGTAGGGGGACTGCTACATCAGATACCAAATAGGAAAGCTAAAATAATAAGTTTGTGATACTTTAATATGTTCTCTTCCAATTATTTTTGAGAAGTTATGTTTCCTGATGATTTGCTGCTTTCAGATCTTTTGAGTAAAATCATATTGCACTTCCCAACAAGTTTCATTAAAAATGCATTAATTTTTCGCCATTAGTTGCATGCTCATACAAACTAAATACTGCACCCAATAAAGACAATGTATATTCATACAGTTGCATTAATTTCTTTGTTATCTTGATGAAATCACTTGCACTTTTTGTTTCATTTTATTGTAGAACAGTAAATACAGTAATTTCAGTAGATGGTACAGGATGTCAATGCAAGACTTGTGGTGTAATTTGGAAATGAAACCTTAATGGACCTAGAAGCGATCTTATGCTATAACTTTGATTTCATCCAAAGACAAAAGTTCTACACTACAGTATTGCAATAATACAAGTGGTTACCTGGAACACTCCCATTAATCACAGTGTGAGCCATATCTGCATCTGTTTATTCATAAATCCACAAAGACATTAGTCATGCAACCATGCATCAAGTCCAGCCAGTCATGCAACCTGGAAAGGAAGAAGAAAACATTTGTGTCAAGTACATGATCATCAATACCAAGTTGGCACAAGTTGCCTCCAATTGTGTAAGTTAGAAATCAAAGTAGCTTGTGTGTTACAGTGCACGTACAAATTATCATGGTACACAACAGTCTTTGGCACAAAAATGACTCAATTAGCTATTTTGTACATGACATCTCAACCTCAAAACTATCAGGATTCAACTATAAACTCTACAATAGTTTTAAACAAGTCCTTCCAATAGCTTTCTGGAAAAAGGCAACATCCAGTAAGACAAAAATAAAACAGATGATGTTTGTCCCCTGGTCTGTGTGCTATTAGCTGGTTTCAGCCTGCATGCCAAGTAAGTGCAAACTGGCTTTAGTGCTCCTGAACTGGGTCCTGATTGTTACTGAGTGACCATACTGTAAAATATTTGGAGATTGGACCAGGCTCATCGGAGATGCCTGGGGCCTATCCCAGGCCAATGATATAGTCTGCCCAGGATCACAGGAATGGCCATTTGGATGAGGTATCGGAAAGCTGTCAATGCCAGGATCCAAGGAAATATACAGAGAAGAAAATAAAAAAAGGGGAAAAAAAAATCAAATAACGATTTAAAAAATACATGCAGTAGTTTTTCTGAAGATGCTTTATCCCCCTGTGATGCAGTGATGTACTTTTATATCTAATTGATGATGCTATAGAGTGCAAAAGTTGTTTCATCAAAATTTTTATCCATTGAAAGGTGAGAATTTTAAATGATCAAATCCAGGCTAAGAAGCCAGGTTTGATGCCTTTTCAAAAGTAAATGACTAGTCAAATGTGCAACTTCCAAAGTTATTTTGAAATCTATTTGATTATCTTGATTAAAGAAACACTAACACTTCTAACAAATTTAAAATGATTCTTTATTTGTAGCTTTTAGGTCCTGTACAATCCTTGGAAACAAACAGATGTTAATATATTTATACTTCACAATAGCAAACATCCACACCATGCAATGAAATTACAAGCTGTACAGGCTACCCAATTGAATCACAAACTTTACAGTGCAAGAGGCGGCTATTTGGCCGATCAAGTCTGCACTGGCTTTCTGAAAGAGTATTCTACCTAGTCCCACTCCCCTGCTGTATCCCTGTAACCTTGTACATCCTCTCTTTTCAGATAGCGATCCAATTCCCTTTTGAATACCTCAATTGAAACAGCCTCCAACACTCTCAAAGTTCGTTCCAGACACCAACTGCCCTCTGGTTTAAAAAATGCTTCCTCACGTTACTCCTTTTGCCAATTATTTTGCATCTGTGTCTTCACCTAGTTCTTGGTGCTCTCAAGTGGAAACAGTTTCTCACTATTTACACTGTCCATACCCCTCAGGATCTTGAATACCTCTATCTAGTCTCCTCTCAGCCTTCTTTTCTCCAAGGAAAACAGTCCCAACCTATCCTCATAGCTACAGTTCTTTCACAGAATCTCACAGTGCAGAAGAGCACTTTGGCCCTTCGAGTCTGCACTGATCATTCTTATAAATCTCCTCTGTACTCTCTCCAATGCCTTCACATCCTTCCTTAAGTATGGTACCCATGACTGGACGCAGCACTCCAGTGTCTTACAAGTTCAACATAGCCCCCTTACTCTTGTACTCAATGCCCCTATGAGTAAAGCCTAAAGATACTATATGCTTTATTAACTGCTCTCTCAACATGCCCTGCCATCTTCAATGACTTATGTATGTACACAAGTAGGTCCCTCTGTTCCTGGACCTCCTTTAGATTTTCTCAATTTATTTTATACTGTGTCACCACATCACAAGGTACAAACAGAATATTTTCCTCGTCGCATTTCTCACAAATAACATACATACTTGCGTCAAAGTCAGTCAGTCTCGTGTCAAAATCAGAAAACAAAAATTTCACACGTTAATCCCTCAAAAACATTACTTGTGTATAAGTTGACCCATGACTGTGGTTTGTGTGTGTGTTGTGTTGTGTGTGGGGTGGGTAATGGATCCCCTCGCTAGTGGACTTTCAGCACCAATGTTTTAAAAGCCTCTGACCACAGTGAACATGAGGAGCCAGTCACACTTCTACTGTAGAGTTTTTTTACATTTATAAAGGAAAACCAGTATATTCACAAAGCAGGTTTAGAGAAAAAAAGGTGGATTTCAAACAACCACTCCAGTCAAATCTGCTGACTGCAGTTATTTCAACAAATTAAAATGAAGCTCGACCACTAACTGCTATTTTAACAAGAGTATTAGCGTTAATTCCTATAATTATCTGCAAATAAATGTATTCTACAGAAGCCAAAGTCTGGTGTGAACATTCAATGATCTGTATTGCATATTAACTGCACTTCTAGAATTACCATCAGAATTATTATTCTGCTTTCACCAATTAGATTTGAGAGATAATCTCCATTTTCTAGGTCTATTGTTCAGGATTATAATTTAATGTTATTAAAATTAAATTTTTTTCTGTTCATGCTTCATTGTTTTCACAGTCTTAACTAACTGAACCCTGCTGAAACTACTCAAGCCTCAGGATAATATTTCGACCAACAAGGTTATATAATAATGTTAGAAAACTGACGCTTCTGTGCAACTGCTGCTTTCAATGAAGCAAGAAAGTATTTATAGGGCAGAATTTTCTGGCTGGCGTGTGGGTGGTGGAGCCCGCACGTCAGTGCTTAAAATGTTGCGCGCTGACGTTGCGCGAGTGTCCCGACATCAATGTGCGGCATTGCGATATTTCAGTCAGTGGGCATGCACAGCACCAGGACGCGTGCCCGCCATTAATTAAAGGGCTTGTTAAGGCCCTTAACTTGCAATCGTCGACGATTTTGAGGGGCCCGTGCGAACTTCGGCTCAGTGCACGGGCCCAACAGGCAGGTGGGTAGGAGATTTTTTATTAAAACTCATGCACTGGCAGGATATGTGCGCTCAGAGGGGTTGTTCATGTTTTCCAATGAAGTATTTATTGCAGAAAATGTTTTAAAGTTACCTGTCTGATTGTTAGCAGTTCACATTGATTTCCAAGAGCTTTTTGTGTACTTTGAAACCAGTCTGCAGACAGTAATCTTTCTTTCTCGGGCCTGCAGCTTTCCGGAGGCCTCTATTTAGCCTGGGGGTATGGGTTCTGACATCTCCATTGGAGGCAGTTCCCCTGAGGAGGAAGGGAGGGATAGAATAAGGAGGAGGCCAAGACTGGGGCTGCTTGCTCATGTACTCTGCACGTGCACGCCGCACCCCAACCACAGTAGCCCATCTGAGGCCTCCTGCGGCTCCTGTCCACACTACTGGTAATCAGTCACCAGAAGATAGTATGGCTGCTCCCAACCCCCTCCCCCAACGGCCACCTTGGACACATTCGGCATCCATCACTTTGAATAACACATGAGTCTTAGCGCCCATGACAAGGAGGCACAACTAGGTGCAGCGCTAATGCCAGCAGATGGCTCTTGGCCACGACACCTTGAGGCTCCCCTTCCACCATCTCATCACCATCAATATGACATGTGTTGGAGTTCTGAGTATGTGTCTAGCAGCCTCCCCTGCAGGTTGCCCCCAGACTACTCAAATGCAACAAACACCAACATATGCTGCGGGGAGAACCCATCTTCTCCTCAACCACTAAGGCTGAAGTAAGCATGGTCACTACCTGTTGCCCACCCAGCGTGCACCCGCCCAATGTAGTAATGACAGCAAGAAGTGGGGCGGCTCAAAGGCTAAGGCTACCTTCTGGGTCAAATGGCCAAGACAGACATGGTACTCACCTTTCCAGAGTGCAGCAAATCATTGAATCGCTTGCGGCACTGGGTGCCTGTGCACCGCACATCATCATGGGCGCATACAGTGTCACCCACCTCCTCCCACGCCTGCCTGGTGACATGGGGGGCTCTCCTCCTCCCATCCTCCGGATATAAAATATCCCGACGGCTGGACACCTCTTGGAGGAGGACAGCAAGGCATGCATCAGAGAAGCAAGGGGCACACTACACTGGCTGGCCCCGCTGGCCTCTCCTGCTGCCTGCCCCCCTCCTCTTGCTCCTGTCCTGTGACAGCTGCCTCTCTCTCTCCCCGAGTGGCCATGGTCCACTGCCTCAACGAGGCTGCCTGACCACTCTTTATACAGACTGCCGGTTCCCCATTGGAACCAGCGATCTGAGCACGCCCGCCTCCACGACTATTTTCCCGTTCTCCACGGGAGTCCCTAATCTGCTTGACGGGCCTTAATTGGCCCGCCCGCGCAAAATAGCGGCGCGGCCTGTTTCAGTGGCGGCAATCAGCTGTCCGCCCGCCGCCGAGCCAGTCGGGCCTGCCCATCAAGGGCAAGATTCTGCCCATAGGGTGTACATAATTAACACTGGGGAGGCCTTTTGGCACAGTGGATAGCGGCCCTGGCGCTAAGCCAGGAAGCTCCAGGTTCAAGTCCCACTCCAGGACTTGATGGCCAAGGAAGGAGCATTCATAACGTGGCCAAACAGTGTCAATTTGTAAATTCTTCCAACGTATGCCAATGGTAGGTTGTAAGAGTGGGAGAGATTTTAGGTCAACAATGTGATGGCAAAAAATTGGGAGCCTCTACAATCACTATTTGTAGTCCTCAGCTACAACATGCATGTAAAAGTGTCTGCAGCCACAACAACTCAGACTTCTTGGGGAACTGGTTGGATAAGTTGGGTGGACAGCCAGTGTGGATCAGATTGGTGCCTACCGCATGGGTTTCAATCCCTATTCTGGCTGGGGTGGATTCAGAACCTGCCTTCTTGCCCTACCCGTGAAGATTGCGGCACAGCGGATCAGGCAGAGAACTCAAAAAGAACATAAGTGACACAAAGATGCACTTTTAAAAAAACCAATTCTGTGTAAGTTACATTGAGATGACCACCTCAGGATCAGATGATCCAGGGTCCAAGTGTCATCTTTATGGGTGAAAAGCACCCAATTACATTGCCTGGCATAGTCTATAGGCCACCAACAGTGGGAAAATGTAGAAGAACAAACCTGCAAGGAAATTACAGAGGGTGCAAGAATTATAGAATAGTTACAATGGGAGACTTTGACTATCTAAATATAGACTGGGATAGTAGCAGTGCAAAGGGCAGAGAGGGGGCAAGAGTTCCGACAGTGTGCTCAGGAGAATTATAGCAATATATTTCCAGTCAGGTGAGGCAAGTGGATCACGTGGGAACATTTAGGGGATAGTGATCATTGTATCATAAGGTTTAGGTTGGTAATGGAAAGGTCAAGGAACAATCCAGATTAAGAATCATTAACTGGGAGAAAGCCAACTTCAAAGGGGTGAGAATGGATCTGACCCAGATCAATTGGAATCAAAGGCTGGCAGGTGAAACTGTCGAAAGAGAGGAGATACTTTGGGCATATACAAGGTATATTACCATTAAGTGCAAAAATGGGGCAAACAAATCAAGAGCTCCCTGATGACAAAAGAGATAGAGATTAAGAAGAAAAAGTGTGCTTAAGACAGATTTCAGATGGACAGTACAACCGAGAACCAGGCTGATTATGGAAGGTTCAGAGGAGAAGTGAAAAGGCATATAAAAGAAACAAAGAGAGGGAATGTTAAGTGACCAGCAGCTAATATAAAAGGGAATCAAAAAGTCTTCTATAGGCATAAAAATAGTGAAGGCTGGTAAGAGGAGTGGGACTGATTAGGGGATTAATGCTTGGAGGTAGGGGACATGGGTAAATGAATACTTTGCACCTGTCTTTACCAAGGAAGGATGCTACACAGGTCACGGTGAAAGAGGTGCTAGCTCGGGCACTTGAAGGGTTTAAAATTGATAACGAGGTGGTATTGGATCGGTTGTCTGCACTTAAAGTTGCTAAGACACCAGGACCGGATGGGATGCATCCAAGGATACTGAGCGAAGGGAAAGTGGAAATTGTGGAGGTACTGGCCAAATTTTCCAGTCTTCCTTAGACCCAGGGATGGTACCTGCGGTCTGGGGAATTGCAAATGGTACATATCTTTGTTCAAAAAAGGGTGTAAAGCCCAGGGACTACAGGCCAGTTAGTTTAACCCTCAATGCTGGGGAAGCTTCGTCAAATAATAACTCGGGACAAAAGTAATAGTCATTTGGGAAAAAGTGGGCTGCAGAAGTGGGTTAATTAAGGAGAGCCAGCAAGGATGTGTTAAGGGCAAATTGTGTTTAACTAACTTGGAGTTTTTTGATGAAGTAACAGAGAGGGTTGATGAGGGTCATGCTGTTGATGTGGTGTACATGGACTTCCAGAAGGCATTTGATAAAATGCCGTACGGACTTGTGAACAAAGTTACAGCTCATGGAATAAAAAGGGTCAGAAGCAACATGGATATGAAATTGGCTGAGTGACAGGAAGAGAGTGTAATGGTTAATGGATGTTTTTCAGACTGGAGGAAAGTTTGCAGTGGGGTTCCCAGAGGTCAGAGTTGGGACCCTTGCTCTTCCTGATATATATTAATGACCTAGACCTTGATGTACAGGGCACAATTTCAAAATTTGAGGATGAAAGAAAACTTGGAAGCATTGTGAACGGTGAAGAGGATAGGGCAGAACTTCAAGTGGGCACAGACAACAAGGGTGGACAAATGGCAGATGAAATTTAGTGCAGAGAAGTGTGAAATTATTCATTTTGGTAGGAAAAATGCAGAGAGACAATATAAGTTAAAGGGTATAATTTTAAAAGGTCAAAGGGATCCGGTGGAAACATTCATAAATCACTGAAGATGGCAAGACAGGTTTAGAAAGCAGTTATTAAAGCAACAGGCGTTATTAATAGGGGTATAGAGTATTAAAGCAAGAAAGTTATATTAAACTTGTATAGAACACTGGTTCTGCCTCATCTGGAGTATGGCAGCCAGTTCTAAATGCCACACTTTTGGAAACATATGAAGGCATTGCAAGGAGTGCAGAAAAGATTCACATGAACGGACCCAGGGATGAGGAATTTCAGTTCTATAGATAGTTTGGAGAAGTTAAGACGGTTTTTCTTGCAGAAGAGAAGGTTGAGAGGAGATTTGATAGAGGTATTCAAAATCATGAGGGGCTTGAACATCCAGGGAAAAGCTGTTCCCATTGGTGGAAGGATCAAGAACAAGAGGGCACAGATTTAAGGTAATTGACAAAAGAAGCAATGGCAACATGAAAAACTTTTTGACTCAGTGAGTGGTTAGGATCTGGAACGCACTGCCTGAGTGTGTGGTGAAGGCAGGTTCAACAGGGGCATTCAAGAGGCAATTGGATTGTTATCTGAAAAGAATGAATGTGCAGGGAGACGGCAAGAGTGTGGCATGAGGCAAATTGCTCTCACGGAGAGCTGGTGCAAACATGACGGGCTGAATGGCCTCCTCCTGTGCTGCAACAATTTTGTAATCCTATGAATTGCAAAATTCTGCACTTAGCAAGGATGAAAATTACTTTTGTGAAAATTAAGAATCAGATGACTTTTTCAACTCTGCATTCCCAACACCACAGACTCCAAGATGGGTCAAATTCTACTTAACTGAAGATCAAATAGAATTTGTTCTATCATGGTTTTTCACAGGCTCGTTGATCTGCAAGCAACAAGTCAACTTTAAGTATAACCTAAAGCATTATTTCTAATGCAGCCATAAAGAAGCAAAGTTTTAACTCCACACAGTTTTCTCTTGTGTTTCATAAATTCAAACTAAATTAATCTACACCAAGACTCAACACTGACCACACAGAATTGTGTACATCATCTTTAGTTATAGTTTAAAAAAAAGCTACAGAAGCCGGGGATAAAACACTACAACTTCATTCCTTCTTTGGGCAGACACTTGGGCTCTACTTTGCACTTCCCTATGGGGTATTACAAAAAATAATCATGACGCCGTACAGATTGTACTTTTGTAAAACTAGACTTGTTCTCCCACTTTCACCCCATCAGGTATTTCTTTTAAAAAAGCATGTTGCACTCAGCGAGATGGAAGGAAGAAAAGTTTACAGGTTTATTGGTCATTATATAGAGGAGAATGTGAAGGACAGCTTGGAATGAGAAGTAACAATGAAATCATAATGCACAAAAACAATGTTAAGGTGGTTTACAATCATAATCTGAATGCCTTGAAAGCATTTCATTTTGCGTTTTTTTAAAAAAAAGGATATGGGTTGAAATTTTCCCTGCCCGCTCACAGGTGGGCGCGGACAATATGGCGCGATTGGTTTCATGACAGTGGGAAGGCAGGTCACAATCATCCCCCAACGGCAGGGCGCGTTTCCCATGAACGGTCATTGGGGGGACAGGGGGGGCAACTGCTGCCCTGGCATTGGATCCAGCACATAAGAAATTGAGGTGGGGGGGGCAGGGTAGGCAAGGGAAGTGGTAGTAACAATGCAAAACTGACCATTCCTCTGCAACTGGAGACAGTTCAGGCGCAGCCACAGTGATGTGATTGGGGTCAGGCTCCTAGCCTGCCTGCCCACGCAAGCAACGCAGAGGCATTGAGGAGCCAGCAAGTGCTCCAGACCTTGCCGTCCTCCTCCACCCCCCCGGCCAACTGCAACTGTACAACAAGCTGTACAATCTCAACAACGCTGGCCATGTAACAGTCACTGCTGGAGGCGCTCACAGCCTTTTGCAATCTCAGCAACCTGGTTAGGAGCTGTCACCCCCATGTCACAGGCTGAGAGGGCAGCCATGCAGCGCACTCACCTGTGGCTATCCGAGGGCTGGCCAGCTCTCTCCAGGAAGCATTAAGGGGCTGTCAAACAGGGCCAGGAAAGGTGCTAAGTTCACCCATGCTAACTACGCCTCTCTCTCTTTCATGCCGCAGGACCACCACATCAGGAGCATGGAGCCTGATGAACTAGCTGTATGCCTGATGGCTTATAGAGAGCGAAGAAGACGGAGGAGAGAGTGACTGAGGCTCCTGGCCGTGCAAAGACAGGAGCAGCAACCTCAGGAAGAAGGGGCTGCTGGGGCTCCCACACACACTGCCCAGCAGCGACAGTGAGTCGTGGCTGATCGGCGCCTAGCGACACCCAGGGTCTATAGACACCGCCTGTGATTCCTGCAGGTGACTGAGAACCAGTGTTTCCGATGACTGCACATATCTAGGGACCTGGTGGCTCACATCTGTCACTTACTGCAGGACTTGGCACCATGGGGACATGGAGCGCATCCACTGCCAGTGGCTGTGAAAGTGACCGCGGCGCTCAATTTCTATCCCAGTGGCTCCTTTCAGGGCTCCACAGGTGACCTCGGTGGGCCATCACAAGCCTCCACCCACAAATGCATCCATGAGGTCATGGGTGCCATCTGCAAGGGCACACAACTTTGTGCATTTTGCCCAGGACCAGGACAGCCAGGGTGCAAGGTCCAATGGATTCGCCCAGATTTCGGGATTCCCAAGGTACAGGGTGCAATTGACTGCACTCATTTGGCGCTCTGGTCTCTGTCGCTGCACATGGTAGGCATCAACTGCAAGGGATTCCACTCACTGAATGTATAGCTGGTATGCGATCACCAGAAACACATCCTGCAGGTATACGCATGGTTTCCAGGGAGTGTGCACGACACCTACATCCTCAGTTGGTCACAGATCTCTGGAGTCTTTCAGGGTCTACAGAAGCTGCAGGGATGAATCCTCAGGGGGGAGGGCTACCCGCAGAGGCCGTGGCTGATAAAGGCTGCACCCTTTACAACCTGGTGCTCCAACGGGGAGACAGGCTGGCTGAGGAGATGGAGAAGTTATACGTCTCCTCCGATGAGGGTGATGCCGACAGGGATGTGGGTGAGGAGGCCCTCGAAGGTGACAATGATGAGGATGAGGCCCTCGCACTGGCTAGACAAGGCAGGCATGCCCAGGAGGCCCTCATTGCTGTTAGATTTGTGGAGGATGATGACGACATGCAGGGAGGCAACCCCATAGTTCCTCACATCACATCTGTGAACTTTTGACTCCAGTCTGGCTTATGGCAGCACACATACCCTCTGTGAGAATGCTTCTGTGATGGAGACACAGTGGAGGCATGAAGAGTCACTCGTTTGCAGGAGGATGATGACGACATACATTGAGGACACTCCATAAATCTTCACACAGCCTCTGAGAATGTCTGTCTCCTGTCTGACTGAGGGCAGCTCGCTTGTGCTCCGTGATCAGGGTCAAATCATAGAGACGCAGCCAAGAAACGTTAGAAGCATCTGATACTTTGTCCGCCTTCAGTACCTGAGCCCTTCAGGAGCACAGCATCACTGGTGATAGATGCTGGAGTGATGGGGGCCAGCCCCACCTTATAAGGTACTGAGAGCACATCAAAAGAATGAGAGAACTCTGTGGCGCCTGCCCACTCCATTCTGGCAGCAAAGACAAGCACCGCCCAGGTACAGGCATCAGTGTGTCCAGGGAGTGAGGGGCTGGACCATCACTTTGGCCTGATGGCTGCACAGAGCACAGGGAAGAGACCCTGGGCTGAGACACCTGCCTTATCTTGTGCAGAAACGTTTAACATCTGAGTGACACGAACACTGCTCATCAGAACAAGGAGCCATAGGCAGGGAGATATTCTTCAGAGTTTATTGACAATGGTTGAACAGTGTGTACAAGTGATTAACACCCATGCACAGGCTGTGCAACTAATTCTCCTTAACTGTCCTAACCCTGCCGCTATGTCTTGGTGCTCCCCGGACATCCACAGCGGAGCTGGAGGCAGCCTGCTGACTGTGACACCCTGTCTGTGATGACCTTGGCGGGCGCCCTCTGGAGGGCCGAGATTTGGAGAGTCCCGGACTGCTTTAGGGGTCTTGCTGTGTGGCAGTGGCACCCTCCTCGGCCTTTGAAGCTGGAGCTGATGAGGTCACAAGAAGAGGGGATTCAGATGGGCCAGTCACTCCTGGAGCCACCTGGGTGGATGGGTCTGGAGTGTGCACCTGCTGATCCTCCTCCCTATGGGTGCTTGTGGGCCCCTGACTGACTCCTTGAGGGGAAGGGGTAGCTGGAGTGAGACCGGGTTGCCTGCACCCCTCTCACATACAGTCTGTAGGAGGCCAATGAGGGCACTAGCGATGGAGTCGAGCCCAAGCAGCAGTGCAGGAGCGACATCCCGGACCAAGGTCTCCATGGCGGCCGCCACTCTACCAGTGTGGACCTTGGTGTGTTGGCATGCTGGCTCTATCACCTCAGCCTGAAGGCAGGCGGACTCCTCCATCGTGCCTTACAACCTCAGGAGTGCAGCGGACAGCCCTTCCTGGTGTTCACGAGTTTGCCTTTGCAGCTCAAGCAACTGTGACATGACCGGAGTCCAGAGGCTCGTCATCTGACTCGGACTCAGCAACGTTCTGGCCTCCAGAAGTCCTCCGAATGCCGAGGACCAAGGAAGTCCCTGCCTCCGCCTGCTGTGGATCAGAAATTGCAACGTGCTCACCAGATTGTGATCCCGAGGCTACTCTAAAGCTAGGTCCCACCGAGGTGTGTGTCTCTGTGCTGGTGGAGGGTGTGGGTGAACACTGACAGGACTTCAGGGAGGGTACCTTCAGATTTCCCTTTGGAGGTTTCTTTAGGGCTTGATTGGAGGCCCTGGGTCATGAATTCTGTCGGCTGTTTGGCAGACGTGCCTGCAAAAGCAAGGAGAGATAATTAGTGCATGGCAGTGGCCTGTGAAAGAGGAAACATCACTCACAGCATGGTTGTCTGATGGATGTTGCACTGCTGGATCCTCACTTGGTAGAGCAGAGGACCGGGCTAGATTCTCTCCGGCCAGCCGGATGGCTCTGTTTTCAAACTCCGTGAGGACCTCAATTTTAGGCATTCTGCCACCGGTCAGCAATCTCTCTCTCTTGTTGTGTGCCAGTTTGTCCTACATGGATAGAGGTGGGAGAGTGTATCAGGACGCCTGTTGGGCGAGTTGATAAACGTGCCTGGCCTATGCACATGGTGAATGGTCCCATGGACAGGCTGAGGACAATGAAGGTATGCGAGAGTGAATGGTGATGTCCCTTGAACTGGCAGCGAGTGAGGGCCCTGAGGATGTGTGCTGGGTTTGAGAGTGAGAGTGTTGAGAGATGAAAAGAGTGACTTACCCTGGTGGAACGGAGGAGATCATTTATCCTTTTGCAGCACTGGGTGGTTGTCCTCTTCTGAAGGGCATTGGCGCTGACCACCGCTGCCACCACCTCCCAAGCTGGATTGGTTATTTTGCTGCCCATCCTGCGGCCAGAGCGGGGTACAGGGCATCCTGGCGGGCCCCCACGGCATCCAGCAGTGGTTCGAGGGACCAGTCATTAAACCCGGTGGGGGGGTGCTGCAGTCTTTTTTCCTTTTCTGGCCACACCTCCTGGGCAGCGGTGGTGAACTGGTAGCGATGAGCGGTATGCTGGCGGCTGCCTTTTAAACATGGCGGTGGTGTGATGAGGTGGCAGGGCGATGGCAGGAGGGTGATTGAGAGCCCGCCCGCCATGGAAATGGCGTGTTTCCCGGGAATGCATAAATAATGAGGCGGGTTTGGGACAATACGGCATGGAAACCTGCCATTGCGGCCGGCAGGTTTACCCACCCGCTACCGCATTTAGTGCAAATCTGGGAAAATTCCACCCATACTGTGGAGCTAAAGGAGGCGGCAGGGAAAAAGCAAGGGTTTGATTTTACACTGGGGTCCATTAATAGTATCATAGTCAGTAGTGGTCACTACACCATTTGTAGTGATCTATGTTAACTTATTAGAGCATAATTTGGGAGCTGACAGAATTGAGACATTTTCTTATAGTAGCTTCGAAAGTGCAGGAGCCAGCACTAGCCTGACCTCTGAAATAAAAACAGAAAATTCTGGAAAAACTCAACAGGTCTGGCAGCATCTGTAGAGAGAGAAACAGAGTTAACAACGCAAGACTCGTCTGAAGAAGAATCATATGGACTTGCAACATTAACTCTGTTCCTCTCTTCACAGATGCTGCCAGATCGGCTGAGTTTTTCCAGCATTTTGTGTTTTTATTTCAGATTTCCAGTATCTGCAATATTTTGCTTTTATCTTAGTCTGACCTCTGCTCTTGTGACTTGGAAAACCTCCTCAAGAACATGATTGGTTTTACTTTGTGCTGGACATTTTGTTCATTTTAGAATATATGTTGTCTTCTGAACTCCCACTCAATGTTGCATTGATTGAACAGTCAGTTCTTTTTTTTTAAATAATCAGAAGTACTGGTACACAAAGCTGGTTTACACTGTATTTGAGCATACACTATCACCACTGTGGTTTTGAGCATTAGTACATTTTACTCGAAATATGTCTTTAGCAGCAAGTACATTGGCATTCCCATACCACTTAGGAAACTAAACACATGTACCTCAGGCCTAATACCACTGGGCTATGCCAGAGACAGGTTGCCCACTACAGACTTCCTTGATCTAAGTGGCAGAAAATACCACACTGATGAATTATACATCTCCAGCTAAAACTACTAATCCATTTTTATTGAAAGATATAAATGATACAGAAGCAGAAATAAACCAACTTCTAAAAATAGTACCAGAATGAATTTGTTATGAATTTGCTCAATTTTATTAATCATGTAGAATCCATTTTTAGAGTCCTTGTAACTCATAAGTCCATATGTGCTTTTACTTTTATGTATTTTGATCTTGCCTTCGTAACTTTGACGTTTGGTTCATCACAGCCTAAGAGACCTCCATGCACAGTAGTCAATTAAGCCAATTTCAAAAGACAGTGTGGAGTGACTGCATCTTGAGTATATACCTTGAAGTACAATTCACATTTTCCCAGCCTCTCATACGCCAAAATTGCTCAAAATTCACTAACTAGAAAGTAAAGCATTACCGGTTCTTTAAAATCAAATAGTGTGGGCTGCCTTTGTGGAGATATTCTGATACTAATCTCAGTTGGGTCTCAAGTAAACACTGCTTCCAGTTTGAGGGCTGTGGGGTTGGAGGGGATTACAGAGGTAGGGAGAGGCAAGGCCATGATGGGATTTGAAAACAACAGAGAATTTTCAAATTTAAGTTTAAAAAGGAATCACAATTCTCCAGGCATCAAGTTTTTTAAAAAAAGCAACTCACCAAGCTGAAGCAGTCTTCCTTACCAGAAGCACAACAACACAAACACTAAATGTGCAATACTGGATAGCTAATGTAACAAAGACAAAATTCTCATGCTACTTTCTGCCTTGCAGCTCAGCCGCTAGCCAGGCACATTCAATGCACTTCCAACCAATAACTTCAGAAGGTCAACCTGTAGTTTGGCTCAAATCTGTGGCAAAAGTGGTGTAAATTAAGTACTATGACTTATGTTACCAGATTCTGCTGACCAGTTTTACTGCAGTCAGAGAGCTGAGATCAGAAAAATTGAATTTTATTTTTGCAATATTCCAAAAGAAATTCAGCTTTTGATTTTTCAGCAGTCACCATATCAGATTTCAGTCAAACAATAAAATGTGGTATGTCAATACGAACATATATAGCTTTACTTTGATCATATTCCAGCTCCTGGAAAGGCTAATGAAATGAAATACACTTCTTGAGGTGGGGGCGGGGGTGCTTTCTATACTTCAGAAATTGGCTGTGTTGAACTCCCCCCACCCTGATATTGTTTGGGGAGTGGGCAGTTAATTGAAAGCCAAGTAACTGATGAAAAACAAAATCTGTTTTATGGAAAACTTTTAAAATATATTGCATATTTATGGTAATGTTATAAGAATATAACTTACCTAGGTCAGCTTAAATAAAGCAACAATGCAAAGTTGCTCATTTTGTACTTGATTTGCTAAAATCACTACAGCGACTTGAATATAATGCAACATTATATTGCTTCACAGAAGCATTATAAAACAGTGACACCTGGCCACTTAATATTAGGTCAGATGACTAAAAGATTGGTCAAGGAGGTAGGAATTTTAAGGAGTGTCTTAAAGGAAGAGAGCAAGGTAGAGTGGCAGAGACATGTAAGGAGGGAATTCCAGAGGTTGGCGCCTAGGCAACTGAAGGCACGGCCACCAACGGTGGACCAAATATAATGGGAATGCACAAGGGGCCAGAATTAGAGGAGCGCTGATGGATATCCGAGGGTTGTGGGGTTGGAGGAGATTACAGAGATAGAGAGGCAAGGCAATGGTGGGATTTGAAAACAACAATGAAAATTTTCAAATCAAGACGTTGCTTGACCAGGAGCCAAAATAAGTCAGCAGGCACAAGGTTTATAGGGGAATGGGGCTGGTTCAGAGTTAAGACATGGACCTCAGTATGGTTGACCTCAAGTAGAGTAGAATGTGGGAGACCAGCCAGAAGTATATTCAAATAGTTGAGTGTAGGAGGTAAAGAATACATGAATGAAGTTTTCAACAGATAAACTGAGACAAGGGCGAAGTCAGGTGATATTACAGAGATGGAAATGGCAGGTCTCAGTGACGGCACAAATATGAAGTCAGGAACCCATTTCAGGATTCAATGTGGCACCAAGGTTGCGAAGAGGCTGGTTTAATCTCAACCTGTTCCCAAGGAGAGGGATGGATTCAGTAGTTAGGGAACAGAGGCTGAAAACAGGTTATCTGTTCATTTAATTACTTGCTATTTGTGAGCCCTGAGTACAAGTTGACAGCACAGTAGCTGCAATACATTGGCTGTGAAGTGCTTTGGGACACCAAAGCAGGGCTCGGGAGAGGGGGGGGGGTGCTGTGTGTGTGTGTGTGCAAACGGTGCCAAACATCAGGGCCCAGATTCTGCTATAAACAGCGGTCATCCGAGCAGCAGCCATGAGAGGCTGGTTTTTTTAAAATTGGAACCGTCAGCCTGACAGTTCTGATTTTAAACCAAGCTTCCAGGTCAGTTTCACTGGCATGAGCTGCGAATAGGAATTGCGGCTGCTTCCGACCTTTGGGCAGCTTCCTGGTTCCAATTTGTTTTGAAAAGCCCCCCCGCCCAACCCGCCAGAAAACCAGGAAGCTGCCCGAAGGTTGGAAGCAGCAGCAGCACAGCAATTGTCAGCAGTATTCTTGGTTGAATATTCGCTTGAAAAATTATAAGTCACTGTAATCATTTGAGCTAATTGGATGCTGTGTGTTTGCAGGGGGTAAGGGATGGGGTGGGTAGGTGGTGAGGGTGGCAGGGGTGTGGTGGGGATGTGGGGGAAGATCATATTTTTAGGTTTAGTACCACAAAATTAAATACAGGTCGAGTATCAATTATCCGTAATCCTCGGGGCCGATCTCGTTTCGGCTTTCAGATAATCTCTGTTTTTGGATCCTGCATATAGGACTAGGCCTACTTACCTTACAATAGCCTAAGCCTAGGCTAGCTATAGTCTGAAGTAAATAAGAGAAGATAAGCAACAAACAGAAAATTTAAAAAAGTAAAGGAAAGCTGGCCACACCCAGTTCATGCGTTCATGATCTTATCTGAAAGCTTCTCTATTGCGAAACATATGAATTATTTCAGAGAAATCACTTTGTATTGTACAGTTTGTTTTATTTTCATTACCAGATAAACTTACTAACAGATTAGGGAGCCTTTGAACTTATATAACAAATGCCATTCTGTTTAGTGCCCCCATATGCAAACCTGTTCAAGTTCTTGGGCTTTAACTTTAATTGGTCGGTGAGGTTTGCATCAAGCACAGACAAACAACTAGACTTCCCTAAAGATCAGGGACAGAATTTTGCCGTCGGCGAACAGGGGGCGGGGCCTGCTCGCCAACGTGTAAAATGATGCGGGATGACATCAGGCGGAACCCCCGACGTCATCCCACCCCATTTAAATTATACGGTAGGCGGGGTGCAGCAAAATCAGCTGTGGGCCCGCTGACCTGTCATTGGCCAATTGAGGCCCTTGGCAGGACCCTTAAACAATTAAAGGACCTGCCCGTCCAACCTTAAGGTTGGCGGGCAGGGCAGGAGCCCTGGTGGGCAATAGAAAAAACATGAAACATGACATTGTCACATGAGGGGGACATGTTAGGCAATTTTTTTTTATTTTTAATATTTTTCAACATAAAAGCGATCTCCTGTGCACTCTTTCGTGCGCATGCGTGAAAGAGCGCACTCTCGCTTTTAGGGAATCGCTCCCCGCCCGCCAGAGATTGGGTCGGGCCCGCCCACCCGACAGGCAGAAAATTCTGCCTCAGGTGCGGTCTGCGAGGTCTATGTCGGCTCAGTTCAGGCACTTCCTGTGCTAAAGGTTGAGGGGTCAATAAAAGGTGCAGTTTTTTGAATGTGTTCAGTTTTTGGATATAGGGATAACAGGTACTGTACACTTCTCCAAGTTTGCTTTTGAATTTAATCAGCATATAAATAGCAGTCTAAATTTTCATTATACCCTAAAGTGGATACAATTCTGATGACACACAGTGTTGATGCATCAGAGGAATGAGAATCTTGGGCCTCAAAAATAAAAGAAAGAAATTAAAAACCGGGAGCGATGCACAACAGGGTGTTGACTCACTTTTACCCATTTTATTACTCATGCAAAGTCTGTGAAATCTTTTTTTGTCATTAGGAGATTGCTTGAAAGAAAGGTTTTACAAATATCTACTCCAACCTAGGTTCATCCCAGATAGTCTGTGAATTCAGTGTACAACACAATTTGTATGACAGTTTCTGGGTGAAGGAGAAACAATCCGGTTCTTGAGTTAAGGTCATTCTGAATTTAGGTGCCATTCTCATGTACTATTCTCCCCTGAAATTTTCAGAGATCAACAATTCAATCTATATTTTTCCTGAGCTGCGGGTAGATGAACAATTGACAAATCCTGGGGCTAGTGTTATTAGTGTAAAAGGAGCAGATGCCATTTATAGTTTATTGGGGGTTGGCGGCAAAGAAGTCAGAATGGTAAGATTGTATTAGCTACAGAATTGAATTGTTTTGTAAATGTAGTGATTTCTTTGCAGCCACTCTTTACACCAGTTGATTTCTCAGTGATTAATAATCCTTGGGGAATCAGCATTGGGCCTCCAATTTCACCATTGCTCCAGTCACTCTGCTTACTGTATGCAGGTGTAACGAAAGACAGACAAAACCTACATTTATACAACATCTTTCATAATATCCCAGATTGCTTTACAGCCAATTAAGTACTTTTGAGTTGCAGTCACTGACATAATGCAGGCACAATGTTATCAAATGGCGGAGCAGGCCGAAGGGATTGAATGGCTTACTCCTCTCCTAGTATGTATGTTCATATGCCATTCTGGATGGATGAGATGAGGCAGGATAGATGGCCTTTTTCATCCATAATTATCTTGTGAACAGAAAGTGGAATCGTGGCTGGAGTTCAGTAAACTTCCATTAGTAAAAGAAAGAACAGGCTTTGTGGGGTGAAATAGCTAGGACAGGAGTGCATAATGGGCTCAGTGAATCAGTAGCATGATTTACATTGCACGTGATTCTCAAGAGTAATTTCCATTGACTTCAACCTTGTTCCTTTGTCTACTTACCTATTATCCCACTCTATCTTGGTGCTTTTGAGTTTTCTGAGGTATTGAAATATCCTGATAAAGATTTTTTTTTGCACAGTAGATATTGAAATTATATTGTAGTGAGAAATAGCAATCAACAGTCTTCAGACTTGATCAGGAAAACATAGATACAATTCAGTCTGTGTCTTCTGGCCCCTTAAAAGTTGTGTTGCACAGAGACACCAGAGGGCTCCAATGCTTCTCACTGACAGTGAAGACCGATGTTGTTCAATTATTCCACTTTAATTTCACAGGGTATAAAGATCAAATGACTCCTAAGTAACACTGAAAATAGAATCCAATTGCACCCCTTGTATAAAATAATTAATCTGAATAATATCATGCACCCCAGCAAGAGAAAGTCTTCTACTTGTTTTACAGAGTGGAAAAGGTCTTGTGAAGTCTGGGTTCCAAGTATTGAATCTTTGCCACAAATATGAATTTACTGTCACCATGTCCATATGGTACAATGTGCAGAACAAGTTAATGAGGGCTGAGGCAGTCTTCGAAATCAATGTTAGCTTCTGCAGTGTCATGAATAACTAATGGGCTATTTTCCTGTCAAATTAGCAATATTGCATGATGCTATTAAAATAAAATTTATACATGCTGGTTTGTTTAATAGTCATGGTGGGATCATCAATAGGGCACTCACAAATTAACACTGCATTATGTTGTTGCTGCCTTTAATATTAATAACCCATGCCGCATATATAATCTGATGATATTTGTAACCAGGTGTCAACAATGGGTGTTACCATTTTACTCAGACCTTTCTGTGATAGTTTGGTCAATTGATTGGTGAACTTTGAAAGGGGAAAATAATATCTTGCATGATTTGGAGGAGGGTGGGGGGGGTGGTGGTGGAATAAGGGGCCTGGAAACAGGAGCAGCACAAGGGCCCTGATTTCTCTCCCTAGCTCTGCACTAAAGCAATGGAGAAGGTGCTATAAAAGTTATTTCTTCCAGCCTGCGACACAAACATTAATGGCTGGCCAAATTCAAACTCATTGACCAGAAATTGAACTGGACTAGCCGTATAAATACCGTGGCTACAAGAGCAGGTCAGAGGCTGAGAGTTCTGCAGCAGGTAACTCACCTCATTACTCCCCACAGCCTCTCTCCATCTACAAGTCACATGTCAGGGGTGTGATGGAATATTTTCCACATGCCTGGATGAGTGCAGCTCCAACACTCAAGCAGCTCGGCCAACAAAGCAACCTGCATGATCAGCACCCCATCAACCACTTTAAACATTCACTCCCTCCACCAGAGGTTCACACTGCTGCCACTATATGCCATCTACAAGATGCACTGCAATAACTCATCAAGCCTTCTTTAACAGGTTCTTCCAAATCCATGGCCTCCACCAGCTAGAAGGAAAAGGGCAGCTGGTGCATGGAAAAACCCTCACCAGAAGTAAGCCACACAATGTCCTGACTTGGAACCATATCACCATTCCTTCATTGTTGCCAGATCAGAATCCTGGAACTTCCTCCCTATTAGCACTATGGCTATGTCAATACCTCACGGACTGCAGTGGTTCAAGAAGATAGCCCACCACTCTAAGGACAACTGGGGATGTACAACAAACTCTGGCTTTCCTTGTCATGATGTCTACATCCCATGAATGAAAAAAATAAAAGCATCACAATTATCAAGCAGCATTTTCTGCACATAGCAACAAAAAGCATTATACTCCATCAAGTTTTTGCGAAAAATTGATGGGAAATCTGAAAAGCATCCAGAAGTCTAAGATGATTCGCAACATGAACAAGCAATGTGGGGCAACAATCAACACATCAAAAAGAATGAGTCCATTGCTAACAATGGCCAGCACCTGCAGATTGACCATATGTGTCAGTTCCGACAGTCAGAATATATGAAGTTACATATTCGTAAGCAAGATCAGTATTTTTCCTTTCGAAGAAGTTTGGATCTGTGTCTGGTATACGGTAACAAAAATGTTTTTCAAACTGTGTCTAGATTTTATACAACAATTTTCCTTATGAATTTAACCAGAATGTAATTTATAAAAATTTCTCTCAGACTCGCTTAGTATTCAGAAACAAACTGCTTTTTTTCCCTTGCCAATTTTCCCCCTGGCGTGGACTCTTTGCTGGGAAATCAATCCATTGTGCCTCGAGCACCTTATTGAAGTTTGACAGGGAACATCAGCAAGCAACTTAACAGTAGAAAGCACTTTACCTGATGTTTACACACAGCACTGCACAGCGAGCAAGAATCCTCAGTGACATTGAGACCAATTATTAATCTGAATTACAAAAGTGACTACACCTCTAAAGTACCATTGGATAGGAAGTGCTTTAAAGTGTGATTATGTGAGATTGTGAAAGGTGCTATAAATGCAAGGTCGCTCTTCTAGCAACTCTCGTGTTGTTCCAACTGAGATTAACAAATAGAACGTAAATCAAGTATTCTACCTGGGAGTTTACGAGATGACTCTCGGCCGTTTTTCAAAACAATTTATGGATTTTATTTAAATGTATCCCCAACCCTTGCAGAAAAATTCAATTTGAAAACATAATATGAATGCTGCTGGCATATGTCATTTGCTAAACATGATGGATGGCTGACAAGTTGTGAACTGCATGAAAGAGGCTCATGAAGCATATAAATTTAACTGAGTCAGAGCACTTAGTGGGGAAAAGAGAGTCCTTTTGCATTCATCAGGAAGGTAGGTGGTGGATTAAGAAACTGTCAGCAAAGCAGGGGCTTCACAATCTTTCTTTCCAAGTGATACATTTTTGGCAACAGACAAGAAACTCCTTGCTGACACACAACCAACCAGTAACAGCCAGAAATAATGCACAACTGCAAGAATGGTTTATGGGAACTAGAAAACATTTGAACAGCCGTCTCTAAGATTACCATAGTTTCTCAACCCAGTCACCTTGGTACATTTTGTGGCTACTCCTAGCCATAACAAGTGACTGAAGTTTAAAACAAAGCTCCATTTATGTTATACATTTGCATGTGTAATTTAGCTTGTGAGCATTCACCTATTGCTGCTTACAAGGAGAAAATATTTATTATTGACAAATACAGGTGCAAAAATTCAGTTTAATTAGGACTCTAAGCTCAACTATGTAGCAAATGGAATTCAAACTATTTTGAGCAGATTTCTTTGTTAAAAATATTTTTTGTCCACAATTAGAAATGCACAAATTAACAATAATTAATGATTTAGTGTTTGGAACAATGACAATGAGAAACAGGATTCAAGAGAATGGTGATGGTAAGACAGAGGTTTAAAGGCCAGATATTGCTATAACTTGAGTAGCCAATTGTTGCAATTCAGGGTTTACTGGAGAGACAGAACTCTTGACACTAATCTACTAAACCAATCAAATGTCACGTTTGCCAGTGATCTGGTGCAATTAAGATACAGATCAGCCATGATCTAATTGAATAACAAAACAGGCTCGAAAGGCTGAATAACCTATCCCTGTCCAATGTTACTCAGCAGTTATGTATCTATAAATCTATTACTCAATTATTTATTCCCTTGCAGAAATTTTAAAGTTTGGCATTTAATTTGAAGGCAAGACTCAACGTACGCACACCGTTGCACACTTTATTTGAGGGTGGATGGATGTCACGTCAAATTGAATCTACTAAGTAAGCTTTTACAAATTATTGGGTGGAAACAATGCTATTGGCAGGATGGGAGGTTCCATGACTCAGTTCCAGGCTTCTGGCACAGGAGCAACACACCCCTTAAAACCTCAGAAAAGCTTTTCATTTAACATGACACACCCTATGATCACCAGGATTCAAAGTACAGATTGAAGAAATACAGGAATGTGTTTTGCATCTCCATTCTTTCAGTGACAAACATTGTTTTAAACATTGTCTGTTTAACACTTCATGCTGCGCAGCCTGGTTTCATACTCTTGCTATAAAGAAGCACTGAATTTTAAATCATGCACTATTAACACAGAACACATTTATTTGCAACTTAAGGTTTAAACATTACTGGATGCTTGCTTTTAGTCTTGATTACATTTGGAGATAAGGCAATTCGATTCTTATTACTTTGGAAAGGAAGAGCATGCATTTATCTAAACCCTTTCACAATGTCATTGTCTACCAGCAGTTAACAAACAGCCGGTGAACTATGTTAAGTCTAGTACAAAAACAGAATTACCTGGAAAAACTCAGCAGGTCTGGCAGCATCGGCGGAGAAGAAAAGAGTTGACATTTCGAGTCCTCATGGACCTGCTGAGTTTTTCCAGGTAATTCTGTTTTTGTTTTGGATTTCCAGCATCCCCAGTAGTTTTTTGTATGTTAAGTCTAGTCGTGGTTGTAATGTAAGGAAACAGAGCAGCCAATTTATGCACATCAAGGTCACAAAAATAGCAAAAAAGATTAATAATTCTAAACTTCTTTAATGATGGTGGTTGAGCGATAACTATTGGCCTCAACAGCAGAGGGATTCTTCAGATATGACATTGGCACCAAGGCTGACACCTAATCTATACAGATTTTTGATTTTCTCAATTGTTTTGTGACAAGTAGGCCATAAGGCGAACAAAGATACTTTCAATTCTTACCAAAGCTACTTTTGTGGATAAACATTGGGAAATTACCATGCCAGAAACACCAATTTTCTTTTGACCCCAGCACAGCCAAACACCTTAACCTTCCATTGATAATGTAGGAGACAACTCAGTGGCAATTAACTATTTTTGAAGAAATCCAGTCACTTTTCTTTCAGGTATGCCGACCTTGGAAAACTTTACGTTTCTCTTGAACATGATTCCCATTTGTCTCCTTTTCCCTATTCATCTTCTTGCTGCCTCTTTTTCATTTTTGTTCTTGTTTTAGCCAAAACTATTTTCACAGGTATATCTCTTAGTTCAGCATCCATCAATTCATTCCAGGAGGATAGCAGCTCAAATTTCACCCTTCCTGCTTTAGCTCCAACCATGATTACCAATACTGTTGTTCATTAAATTCTTGCTGCTTTATGAAATCTATTCTCTTCACCACATACATCATGTCCTACTGCATACATACTTTCAACCACACCAGCATTGACTCACTTTTTCCAAAGCTGTCCTGGTCCTCTGTTCCAATTCATCTTTTGCCTTATCCTTGTTTTAACAAAAAAAACTTCCTCCTTTCAGGTGAGAAAAAAACTAAAAGCTTCAACAACTCTTCGATATCAGCCCTTCTCCTGATTGTCTATTTTTCTTCACTTGGTTCATAACCTATTGCCCCTTAAAATCTTATCTCTTCCATATTTTCACAATCTCAGAACTCCCACCAACCCCCATTTGTCCACCTGGACTTTGAATGACCCATCATCAGCAGGGTCTCAACTTCATTTCCCTCTGTCCCACATTTACATAGCTCGACATGATGCTGATCTTATCTTCAACTACCTGTGTTCCCACCTTTTCCAATCTTGTTAATTCATCTGACCCCGTCATTCTTACCTCCGGTCATCTTCTTACTAATGACTGCCAGTATACCGTCAGTTTCCCTCACACTAATCGATCTAATTCTGAAATTGCAAGCTCTTTGTCACAGCTCCCAATCCCAACATTATCAAACCTGTTGTCTAATGTGATTGATAGTAAAGCAAAAAGGACCTCTACCTCTCTGTGGCTAAACGCAGGTTGGGCTTTCTATTGACATTCAATAGAATCCCAGTGACTCTACAATTACCTGGATTATATTTTTTCCAATCCTACTCCCTGCAAGGGCTCCCTTTTCTTCTTAGTTTCTTAGTTTTCCATTGCATCTTGCTCTGATAAATGCCACCTTCCACATCAGTGCAACTTTTCGAACCAAGGATTCCCCTCCATTATAGTAACGGTGAATGAATCCTTAATCCCTTCTCATGCAAGCACAGAAGATGCAGGGCCTGCCTACCACTACTTCCCAGGGCCCCAAACACTCGTTTTGGGCGACACAGCAATTTTGGCGTACTTCATCCAATCTAGCATATTGCATGAGCTGTTTGTGGTGCAGTCTGCCATGCACCACGAAAACCAAATTCAGGTTAGTCGACAGCTCTGTTGAGCACCTGTTTAGTCTGCAAGTGGAACCCAATAGTCCCTGTATCAATTAAATTTCCCATTCAATTCTCACTCTGAGCTCGC
Organism: Cetorhinus maximus; assembly: GCF_964194155.1. Taxonomy (NCBI): domain Eukaryota; kingdom Metazoa; phylum Chordata; class Chondrichthyes; order Lamniformes; family Cetorhinidae; genus Cetorhinus; species Cetorhinus maximus. The sequence continues at coordinate 122,690,225 of NC_135880.1, read as the reverse complement.
TGCCATTGGTCTTGTATACCGTTGCAGTGAAGTTTAACACAAGCTTGAAGAACAAAACAGTATCTTGCAATTAAGCACTTGGCAGCCCTCTGGCCTTAATGTCAACATTAACAACCTAAGAGCTTAACCATTGCTCCCACTATTTCTTTGGCACGATGGCATTGGATGGATGCGGTATTCATTGTCAAGGATGGGGAGAAGCGGGTTAGTGCTTGGGGTGAGGGCCCATCTGAACATTTCTGGTGAAGTAATCTGCGCCCAGTTTTTTGCTTCTACCAAGTTCCTGGCACCATAACTCGCTCCACTTTGCCAGCCTTCATGTTTCCTTTTTACCTATCTTATTCGTCACTTCTTTGATTTCACTTATTTTGTGCCTTATTATCTTATCACTTCTGCCATTTAACCATTTCCTGTATTCCACTCAAGAACTTTACAAGCCATTCTATTTATTTTCCCATATGTTTTCCCCTAGCTTATGCTCTATTCCTTCCTCAACACTGTTCATCTGTAACATCTTCCAGTTTTGAAACCCAAAGTGTTAACTTGTCTGTTCTCTCTACAAATGCAGCTCAACTTGTGCCTCCAGCATTTCCTATTTTTATTTAAGGAAATTCAGCCTGGACCTGGGAGACTTGGTATTTTCCTCTCCTTTCCTCAATGCACCATATCGTGCTGGGGTAGTGTTGCATGACATTAGTAACTCCAGCTGCTTCATCTGAATGGCCATTTTTCATGTGTGAACCTTGAACATTTAAAAAGATTTTTAAATTAACTTCTCCACACCATGCCCTGCTCCTCCCACCCTGCTCTAGCACTACAAAGTCATATAAACCCAACAATCTTAGGTTTGATATCCAGCCAGTGTTCTAGATGATCTCAACCAAGGCAGTAATTTGCCTTCGTTGTCCCTGGGATATGGATTGCAGAGAAGGGAAGTGAAATTAATGAAGGCCCCAACTCCTGTTTGCAACACAATGACTCATGGGAAGCACATTTTTACATGGGGGGAGATGACAACTATGTTGGACTCAATGACCCTCCTTGACATAATCACTTTCTTGATTCACGCCTGAGCAATGGCCTTTTAAGCAAGGTGCCAGATCAGAGAATGAATCAGAACCTTCAAGAGGGGGAAGGGTGAAAAAACAACACAACATACATATAACCGGTTAAGCATTAACTCAAGCTAACATTGCAGTTATTTAAGAAAGATTAAATTGTAATAAAAGGGGCAGGGGTCAAGAATAATCCGCATAAAATAATCAAGACAACAGATCGAACTTCAGTTTATTATTCAAAATAACAAAGCTATTTACATTTTAAAAATAAATGTATGGATATGTTGGAAATATTAAGAATGAAAAGACATTTATATAGTACTCTTCAGGGCCACAGGGTATCTCAAAGCACTTTACAGCCTGTGAAGTACATTTTGAAGTGTAGTCATGACACTGATCATGCAGGAAGAGAGGCAGCCAATTTGCATACAGCAAACTCCCACAAACAGCACTGTGATAATGACTAGGTAATATTTTTTGATGTAGATTTTAGGTATAAATAATGGCCAGGACATGGGGATAACTCCCCCATCCTTCTGAAATAGTGCCTTGTGACCTTTTACATCCACCAGGGCTGGCAGATAATTTGACTTCAGGCTTCATAACAATGCACACCTGTCCCTTGCCTCCCAACCCCCATTCACTTTTTCAGTTTATGATTGCAGAATCCTTCCACTACTTTTAGTCCCACCAATCAAAATTTTAATGTCTCCTCCACATTAAACAGTCCCTGTACCAAACATCATTGCCTGCAAAGGGTCTGCTGAAGATCTGCTCCACGGAGAGGTGTGCAAAACCTCTGCCAATGTTGTTCTGCAGCTGCCCACTAGGTGCTGAATAGGGAAGTGTGAAAATCTTGATCCTCTGACCGTTTCCCACCTCCTTGTGGGGAAGCACTGGTCTTCAGTCAAAAGATGAGGAACTCATGTCCCATCGTAAACTGCAACTGGCCAGACTTCACACCACACAGCAGAAAATAAAACAATAGCAACACAAAGTCAATTAGTACAATGTGTTGAGCATAGTCTTTCATCATCAACATCAAAGAAACCAATTCACTGGTCAATCTATGCAGCCAAGGACAGCTGCATCTCTCCTAAACACAGCTATCATCAATTACCTCACCTACATGATAATTAGGGTGACTTCGCCATCAACACCCATACAATATTATCTGTACAAAAAAAGATAAATGTTGTTCAAAATAGTAGTGACTCTCAGGTGTTACTGAGCTAGTGGTGCAATATTGACTATTAATATTGTATCACTAACAATCTGCAGAATAAACAAAAAAAACAAATTAAGTTGATAAGCAACATGGATGCTCTATTAAGTTAGTCATTTTCATGTGGGGGGTGGGGGGGAGGTGGTGTAGCAACTACAACTGGGTACCCTGTATAATTCTGTCTTGGTCATCCATTTTCTAGGCAACATACAAAATGGTTAAATGTGATAAGCCATGATTTTGTATTTGTCATTATATCTATTGCAGATGCTGGGTAAGTAGCCCAGTCACACTAGACAAGTACTGCTCTAAAGTTTTTTATTATAATAATCAGAACTTGCATTAAAATAAAAGCAAAATACTGTTTTTATTTCAGATTTCCAGCATCTGCAGAGTGCTGTAAATACTCAGCAGGTCTGGCAGCATCTGCGGAGAGAGAAACAGAGTTAACTTGTTGAGTTGAATATACTGAACTTGCATTTATCCAGTGTCGTTCCTACCCTTAGATGTCTTAAAGTGCCTCATAGCCAATGACGTCGTCGCTATTATTACATGAAAGCAGCAGCCAATTTGCTCAACAAATAGCAAATGAATACATGACCAGACTTCGTAGAATCTTACGAGTGTGATGCACAGGAGGCCATCTGATCCGTTGCGCCCGTGTTGTGTTTTTGAAACAGCTGAGTTAAGTTCGTAACCCTGAAGTTTCTCATCCTTAACATCTGTCCAACTTCCTTTTAAAATTATTTATGGAATCAGAATTTACTACTTTTTCAGATAGAGCATTCTGAACCCTGACAACTCAGTGAAAATATGTCTCATCTCCCCTCCAAATCCTTTGCCAATAATTTCAAATCCATGCCCCTCTGGTTGTTGACCTACCACCAGTGAATCACTTTTCAATCTACTTTAGATTCCATCTATTTTATCAAAACCTCTCATCACCTTGAAGACCCCTTAAATCACCTCTTAATCTCCTCTCTTCCTCTTCCAAGGAGAACAGTTCTAACTAGTCCAATGTCTCCTCATAACTGAAGTCCCTCAGCTCTGGTAGCATCCGAGTAAACTACCACCCTTTCAAATCCTTTCCTGAAGCGTCATGCCCAGAATCGTCCACAATACTCCAGCTGAGGCCTAACAAGTGAATTATTAAGTTCAGCCATGATCTCCCTTTTTTATGCTATTCCTCTATTTATAAACACAAATAACCCATAGGCTTTTTTAATTGCCTTAAAAAATTGTTCTGCTATTTTTAAGGATGCATGTACATGGGCACAGAGTAATGGACCCATAAATGAACTTTGGGTGCACTTCAAACCAGCTCTCAAGTCTGAAGACCATCCACCAGCATCCTTTGCTTCCTGTTACTGAGCCAATTTCTTATCCATACCGCCACTTTCCCCCTTAATTCCATGGGCCTCCATCTTTTGAATAAGCTTCCTTTGTGGCACTCCGCTGAATGCCTTCCAAAAGTCCATGTGTACAATATCTATACACTGCCATGATCAATCTGCTCTGTTACCTCAACAAATGAATTCAATCAAGTTTGTTGGACATGATTTGCCTTTGACAATCTATGTTGGCTCCCCATGATTTGCACATCACTTTTGGTGATGAAGGGGAGAATATTGACCAGCATCAGTAAATCTGCTCCTCTTAAAATACAGTCGTTGGATATATGTCTACCTAACCAGACATAATGTCTCATTCAATAGGCAATTTAAAAAACCTAAAACTGGATTCATATGGGTAAAACACCACGATGTTCCTTGCCTAAATGTGCAAATTCTTCGTTTTTCCTGTGCAATCTATAGCAACTCATTTATCAACCATTCACTATTTGCACAAACAAGGCAGTATTTCTGAAGTGTCGTCCATGCATTTACATTTGGTCCTGTAAATGTGACTTCCTGCAGCCCGATCAAAGACTTACACAACTTTCATGCAACCTGGGTGTGTACAAAGGTAAACTCTGAAAGCCAAGCCTATTGTAAAAGGGGCTCATTGATCAGGGAGCTTTACCAATCGCAAGCACAACAATGTACAGGAAGAGAACGAAAAGTAGTGGATGGCATCATATATGATTGTAAAAAGTCTAGTTTCACTTCAAGTCAGTTCAACTCACACTAAACGGAATGTCGGCATATTTACTTTCAGGCCTACATTGAAGTCTTGCTCAGTTCTGAGGCTCAAAATGGAAGTATGTTGTTTTTTGTTACAGTTCGTAAACAATTCCTACAACTTGGACTTAGTGTGTAAAAAAAAAATCAGAACTGGATTTTTGATAGGTTTTAAAATCACTGTGTTCAAAAAAAATCAGCCAAATTTTGTTCCTTTTTTTAAAAAAAAACTTTGAGCACATCATTCATTTCATGAAAGGTAAATAACACATTCGTTAACAAGATTATTGTGCTAAGGACAGCCTCTACCGCTTAGATGCAGAACAATGGTTAAATAATGCAAAGAACATATGTATTTTTTACTTTAGATGAAGAGATATGCTCCCTACATTACCTGGGTCATTATTGCACTTTTCTTTCAGTGTGCTTGTTTCCATAATTAAAGCCATTGCTTAACACAATAATGGCAAACAATCAAACTTATCTCAGCAGGTCTGACAGCATCTGCGGAGAGGAACACAGTTAATGTTTCGAGTCTGTATGACTCTTCAACAGAACTAAGGAAAAATAGAAAAGAGGTGAAATATATTATATCAAAACGTTAACTGTGTTCCTCTCAGCAGATGCTGTCAGACCTGTTGAGTTTTTCCAGGTATTTTTGTTTTTGTTTTGGATTTTCAGCATCCTTGGTTTTTTGCTTTTATCAAACTTATCTGCTGTGACACATTTCATGAGGGAAAGACAAGGGAGAAGGCAAGTCTATTGTGCAACAGAGATGCAAGTCCACTTGCAGCAATTACCATTTGCCCCATCTGCTGAGTCACAAAATAGGCAATTATGAAATGAGGCACCACCTCACTTCAGAGCTGATCAGTTTGCTCTTGCATATTTCATCATACTTGGCTTTAGATGGGTATTGAAGGCAGGTACAGGCATGAAAGAAAGGGGCTGAGAAAGATCAATGGAAAAAAATATTTTAAAATCTGATCAAACAGCACATCCCTTTGGCTTTTCACATCCGCCAAAGTACTGACCGTACCCGGCCAGCCTGTGCTTGCAAAACTCAAAAAAAAAGAGTATCCAACATTAGATGTCATTCTGTGATTGGGTAACATTTGCTAAACAATCCTGATTGTGCTAAGAATTACACTGAAAACCAATTTAAGATCATCAGTTAGGCTTGCTGTGTGGCTCACTTACCCATGCCAGAAGCCAAATATATTCACACACATTTCATAACCTTTATAGGTTAACGTTTAATGTGTAGGCTAACCATGCTCTCAATTGCAAAACAGCCTTTTAGTGATCTCTCCATCCAAAGAGCTGTAGTTTATCCTTGGTGAACCATCCAATCAAGTCCTCCATATCGCCAACTTTCCATTCTTCCACTTAATGGTTTCCTTTATCAAGTGTCACCCATAAATGCCAGTCTGATTGCTTTTCTTATGATGTTTGTCCAAATTTACATATTTCATATTACTTTTCACCTCACCACAATTTTAACAATCCTTAAAGTGCAATTTCCAGTTCAGATTATTTACAGAATTCAAGGATCAAAATATTGCCATGTGTACCATAGTTACCTTCTGCATTGTGATATAATAATCTGATTAGATTAGTTCAGTCTTTTTTCACTCCTATCATTTAATATATATACAAATTTAAGTCACTATATGGTGACAAGCCAGGTTTAGTGGCAAATAAAGTTTGTGTAGAGTTTGGATTATTTTGTGCTTATTGTAATGACAGAATTGCAAACCCACAAAGAAATGAATTTATAATTCTGCTCCTGGCACATTTACAACATTTCTATTATAGGGAATTGACACCTCAATATTCCAGAGCTAACCTCTGGAATAAAAGCAACTTTAAATTGTTCTGAGATTGACAAGATAAAATGTACCAACCTCAAAGCATAATGCAAAAAAAATTTCATATCAACAGTACAGAAGAGATTTTTTTTTAACTGTAGTCCAAACAGAATCCATGCCCTTTTGAAATTTATGACAAATCAAGATGAGACTTAAAATTACTGCAGGGTACAAACAAACCTAGGTAACCAACTTTAAAATTTGCTACACCCCTGGGTTACCAACCCTGCCATTAAGAGTGCAAATACATGAATGCAATAATGGCTTTGCTGAATATCTGCAAATGAAATAACACTGTGTACAATTTTAGAGTGGTACTCAGACTGCCTTAATACTGCTTTGTGAAATCCAGAACTATACAGCGTTAGCCAAGCCTCCAGACAAGTGAAAAGGAAATCAAAAATACAGAAGAAAAGAATAATTTACATTTTTTTGCTTGGATATTTGCATTGCCAGAATATAATTCAACAGTCTGTAATCACTAGCATGGAAATGGAAGTTTTCTCATCTGCCCCTAGTCTTGTCTTCTAAATACATTAAGTGGAAATCCTGATTACTTAGAAGTGATATGACAGCAGTTTCCATAATCTTCATACATTTAATAAACATTTAGTTAACTGCATAAAGGAATGATTGTAAACTGAATAATACCATGGGAAGATTTGTATGATCAAATTTAGATCCAGTTTGCCCAATCTATCCTACTTGCACAGGAATATATATATTAGAATTAACATATGGCTCATCTAAAAGAGCTTTCCTATAAACACCGAGTATTTTGGTGAACCTGTCATAATGGGTATACACAGTGGCACAAAAAAAGGAAAATAATAAATTGAAAACCCAAATATACCAAGCCAGCTGCATTGTAATAGTCTTGTGACAATACATCTGTCTATTGCACAATTAATTCTAGTTTGGGGTATTAGCACTAGATAGACAAGTACCACTTACTTTCATTATATATCAGAATTACCCTTATTAGCACTTTAATATTGAAAAGTGGATTTAGAGCACTAGCAGTAATACGAGCAATTGTGTCCACTGAGACACAGCCAAACATTCGAGCCCAAGGAGGAGTGCAGAGTTCTGATGAAGGGTCATCATCAACCCGAAATGTTAACTGTTTTTCTCCACAGATGCTGACCTGTAGAGTATTTCCAGCATCTGCAGTATTTTGCTTTTGTGTAGATTGCAGAGTGATGCCCAAGTGTTGGAAAGTTCAAAACAAATAGAAAGTCTGAAGAAACTTGGCAACGCAGACCTGAGAAACCACAACCACGAGGTGATCTTAGAGAATACAAGAAAATAAAGGATATAGAAAAGATAAGTATAGAATTTTGGCCCAGAATTTGCCCTTTTTGATGGCGACTGTCAGCATTCTCCTTCAGTACCTCTCTGAATCCGATGACAAACTCAAGCTTTAACCGAAGCACAGGCCAACACAAATATTCTTCTGAAATTACCATCGGTCATTCACTGCCCTGCCACAGGCAGTTTTGCATCTTAGCCCTTCGTGCATGTCCCAATCTTTATTTCACTGATTTTTTTTTTAAAAAGTGATTGATTTCGGTGCTTTTCAACAACTTATATGTATATAGTGGTCTTTAAAGTAAGAAAATGTTCTAAGGAACTTCATAGGGTCATTATCAAGTGAAATTTGACACAGAGCCACTTAGGGCAATATTAGGGAAAATGGCCAAAATCTTGGTCAAAGTGGGTTTTAACGAGTGCCTTAAAAGTGAGAGGCATAGGTGTAGGAAGTGTTAAGGAGGGAACTTCAGAGTTTAGGGCCAAGGCAACTCAAGGAATGGTTACCAATGGTGGAGCAATTAAAAATCAGGGATGCCCCAGGGGCCAGAATTAGAAGAACACAGATCTCATAGGATTATGGGGTTTGAGCTGATTACAGATATTGATAGGAGCAAGGTCATGGAGGAATTTGAAAACAAAGTTAAGAATTAAAAGAGGCTTTGCTCAGCTGGAAGCCAAAGTAGATCAGTAACCACAGGGGTCATGGGTGACCAGGTCCTGGTATGAGTCAGGACACAAGCAGAGTTCTAGATAACCTCAAGTTTACAGATGGTAGAATATGGAAGACTGGCTCAAGAGTGCAAGTGAATGGTTACATCTAGAGGTTACAAAGGCACAGATGAGGTTTTCAGTAGATGAGCTGAGATGATGCAAAGTCTGGTGATAGCGACATTATTGAAGAAGTGGAAATAGGTAGTGTTGTGATGGCATGGTTATATGGTTTTCATTTCCTGGATGACAGAATTCTTTAATGCAACTGGCTGCTTGGACAGTTTGATGATATTACTGCAGCTCAAAGCTGGGAATTCACATTAAACTATGTTACAATCAACTGCATATTGAGAAAGCGTTGAAGTTCTTGTCACAGAGATCTCTCTGCACAAATTTCTTTGAGGTCAGTGAGCAGCTTCACTACTGATCGCAAAATCAAGAGTCGTACTTCAAGGTAAACTAAGTTGTGTGATAAGATGGCAATGATTCCGACTTATGCCACAACTGATGTTGGGAACTGTACACAAAGTGATCACCACTTGGATTGCATTTCTTTACGGTAGCAAAGGCAAATATTTGGATTTACTAACAAGATACAATTAAATGTTTTAATGTGGGGTCTGTATCCAAATGGATCAGCTATATGCTACTGTGTGCCAGGCTCTGCGTTTGCAGTTGCTAAAAGTTGGCATTTGTGAACAATTTCCAGGCTGTGGAACTCCTGTAACATTTGGGAAGGTCTACACAGGTCTGTATCCAGAGGAAATGTTTTAAAGAAAGTCAGCTTTTATATACTGGTATATTGACATGCAGACTTGGAACATCAAGCTATGCAGTTCTTAAATTTTGCTGAAAAGAGAGACGTGTTGCCAAAGCTTTTCGTCTCGCACTCTTCAGGATAAATGCAAGGATGACAAATTTCAAATGATCACAACAAATTGTACTACAGGAGAAAAGGGTGCTGACTGGCCAAGGCGCTAAAATGGGAAAAAGCAACAGGGAATTATAGGTTCCCCAAGTTTCCTGATAAATCAAAAAAGGCACAAGGTTTGAACATATTCCTTTTGTTTGCAGAGAACACGTCCCTATGTATAAATGTATGTCACTTCTAGCAAGTGTAACTAAGTCATGTTATAATCTTGACTGATTATCTTAAATTGGTTGTTCTGGTAGCTATTAGCACAATCAGGATTGTTCAGCAAGTGTTGCCCAATCATGGAATCACACCTGTCAGTGGATGTTTTGTTTTGGGTTCTGCAAGCATATGCTGGTTGATTACATTCTGTGCTCTGCCTTTTACAAACAAGTGAATCAAAAAGCATGTTCCTTTGATCAACCAATGTCTGGGATGTACAGCCCTGTTGCTTTTTCCAAGGCAATGCCTTGGCCAGACTTGACAACCAATCAACACTCTTTTCTCCTGTAGCATAAATTGCAATCTTTTGAAATTTGGCATTCTTGCATTTGTCCGGATGAGTGCAAGATGAAAAGCTTTGGCAACATGTCTCACTTCTCAGCGATATTCAAGTTCTGTACGACCAAGCGACTGTTCATATAGTTCTCCTGTACTTACAAGATGTATCCCATCTTCCTATCGAGGATATACTGTGTCTCCTCCCCACATGCCGCCACCACCACCACCCGCCCACCCCATTCAAGCATGGCCCACTGGGACAACTGGCCTTCATCTTGCCTGCCCAACTGTAACTTTACCCACAGCATCTCTCCCAAAGGCTTCTTCCTCCCATATTCACAGCCAAGAAAGCTCCCTGCTTGCTCCCTCCTCTTCCTCATTGCATCTCACCCTTTGTTGACATCACTTGAGGTGTGGGGGTCAGCTCCCATATGTACACTGATGCCTCCAAACTCTACTTCTCCACCGGCTCTCTTGTCCCCTCCACTGCCTCTAGGCTATCAGACTGTTCATCTGGTAACCAGCCTTGGATAAGCTTTATATTTTTTTCAGCTAAACATTTAAATTCTCTCCCCAAACCTTTCTGTCCTTCTATTTCTTGCTCCTAAAAGATCCTCTTTAAATATCAATTCTGTCACCAAGCATTTGATCTCTTTGCCTAACAGCCCATCATTTGGATCAGCATCCAGTTCCCCCTGCCCCTCCCCATCACCACACCACCCCCCCCACCCCACTCCCTTACACTTGTGTGTAACATCTTCGGATTTTTTTTCTGGGTAAAAGGTGCCTTATAAATAGAAGTTGCTAAAATTGAAATAGAGAAGTAGTGTAGTCACAGCACAAGAACTGCTTGTGTGCAGACCAACCGGAGATCAACATAAAAGCAGCTTTAGTCAGTATAATGTGGAATCATCATTTTGATTAAATTGTGTGCAACCAATCTGTTTGGAGTTGGCATTTTACTGCCAAGAGGGTGGGGAGTAAAAGCAATGACTCAGCTGGAGATAGGCACTAAAAGCAAACTTGAGATCTAGAAGAACGTGGAAGCAGTTTGCACGAGCACAGAGAGTGATGCATTTAATTCGGCCTAGGCTAAGTTACATTGGTCTGCTTGAAAAGGCACAAAAAAACTAATTTTGTATCCAAATACTCTGTAAAACAAACACCTACACGTTTGTTCCTGGAAGGATGTAACTCTCAAAAGACCTGCATCTCTCATTAGAAACAATTTGAATTCACTATGATAATGACTGACTGCAGCATGAACAGAAATTTCCACAACCAGAGCTCCGGCCAGGTGACATTTTCAGCAGAAAGTTTAATCCAGTTAGGAAGCAGTCAAAGCCCTGTGCAAGTCTAAACATGTGTACATTAAAAAGTTGCGTTCATCTAACTACACGCAGTAAATGTCCCGTGGCACAGGCAAAACCACCTTTAAGTAGTTGGTTTCCCTCATGCTTAGTTAACACCTATTTTAACAGTTGTGCTATTAAAAATCGAAAGCTAATGAACACCATGTCACGTTCACTTTCAGCTTACAAAAGATTAACATTCTTCACAAACTAGACCAGAATAATCATGAAATCAGCAACAGAATGAAAATTTCCCTGTACGATTAGCTTCTTTTGAAGGAGTGGAATAAGGTGAAGAAACAGTTTTAATAGTTTGAGGAGGAAAACAAAGTCATTAATTTACTGCAGCTGCAAAAAAATTCAAATCCATCTGGATTATTCCAATTCTATCTTCCTGTCATAACTGTAATAATTGGTATGTATGTTGAATTCCATGAGAAGCAGGGGGCTTGACATGTTTGAGTGTGAATTTGGTTTGTGCAAATGCAGCTTTAAACAACATTCTGAACTAGTGTGTACAAAATTTACATTCCAACTATGATCATTTTAATACCACCAACCACCAAACTCTTACTTCTCCCTCAAGATACGGACATGCTGGGCATATGGACCCATCAGCTCGCAATTGCCTATCGTGGAAAGTCACAATCAAGTCTGACTTCACCCTCTTCCAACAGTTAGACATATACACTGTCCATTAGGGATCAGTAGATAGTGACAGAAGCACAAATTCTTGGCCATTTTTTCTTCTCCCTGGCTAGGGGAGATGATGCAATCCCACTCTATCCTTGTGAAATGCAGTGAATTCAACAGAAATTAGGAACCTTATCCTGGACATTCACAGTCTGAATGAATCCGTACCACTACACATGATGTTTTTGTCCTTGACAATCAACAAGTTATTCTCTCAAGACATGTTCTCCATGTGTATTGCTACAACAGGTCCAACCAGAAGTTACAAAATTTGTTCCAAAGCAATTCACTTTTTGGTTCAATTTTAAATAATTGGACACTACACCAGGCTGATATTACGATTAAGTTTATTGTATAGTTGTGTTTACTTCATTTGCAAAAAACAGCTTTGTCTCTTGCTTGTGGAAATAAACACAGATGTGCACTCTGGTTAATGCCTGTGGAACTGTACCTCAAATGAGTCAGCATATTTGATGAGAGGAAGTGTATGTAAAGCTACATATTCTGGTCTGTTGCACTTATCCGCTCAGGTTCAGTGTTGTCAGTCACTCTCTTGGGCTGTATGTTGTCTTCCCCCCCGCCCCCCAACAGAAGCTGACTCGCAATGCCCTTGTATCTGCAAATGCAGTAGCAGGAAAACCATGAAATGCTTCTCATCTGGACTGAGCTTCATGTCTTAATGTCTCATGTTCTTCAGGATGCGGACAGAGTCAACAAAGGAAGCATAATTTTGTTTTGTCTGTAAGCAGTCAGCCTTTGCTCAGTGGTAACTTCTTCGGTTCAGGGTCAGAAGCTGCAATCAAGCCCCATTGCAGAAATCTTTGCACACTATCGAAGTGCAATGCTGAGTAAGTGCTGCATCAGAAGTGCTGACCCTCGGATGGGACATTAATCTAATTGCCCTCTCATATCTATGTAGAGATCTCATGGCATTATTCCAAGAAAAGCAGGAGCTCTCCCCAGCGTAATGGATAACATTTATCCATTAACCATCATTAAGAGAGATTTTCTGGTTATTTTCTCATTGTTGTTCATGAAATCTTATCGTGCACAAATTGTTGCCATGTTTCCAACATTACAACATTGAAATAGAACTTTTGAAGTCCAGTCAATGCTCTGCAGGTCAATCTCACATTTTACATAATCCCAAACTCATCTAAAATTCTGCTGCCTGTTACCTAACTCAAACCAAGTCCCATTTATCGATCACCCTTTGCTTGCTGATGAACACACAGCTTTTAAAAATGAGGATTTTAAAATTGCCATCTGTACAAGTTCCTCCATGCCCTTGACCCTTCCCATCTCTAACCACCTCCAGTCCTACAACCCTCCTAAAACTCTGTTTTCACAATTCTGGCCTCTTGTCCATCTCAGACTTCCTTTGCCACACTATTGATGGCTGTGCCTTCAGTTGCCTAGGCATTAAGTTTTACAATTTCCTCCCTAAGTCTCTTCCCTTCCCCATCTCTTTCTTCTCCTTTCAGATCCTCGTTTAAAACCTACCTCTTTGACCAAGCTTTTGCTCTCCCGTCCTAATGTCACCTTACTTGGCTTAATGGCAATTATTGTCTGGTAGTACTCCTGTGAAGAACCTTGGGACATTTTACAGTTGTTTTTATGCCTGTGAAGCACTTCGAGGCATCCTGAAGTCACGAAAGGCATTATATAAATATGAGTTCTGTTAACCCAGTTGGGGGAATCTTTAACCAGCACACCAAGGGTAACCTCAACACAACACAATCTTTAATCTTTAACACTGTTTTGACACCGGACTAACAGTACCAATAACCTACGGGCATTTTGAACTTAAGACGGACTTTTTTTTTAAAAAGATGACACTGAGCAAAAGATGGCTGATAATGTGCAGTGACCACACCCTGGAAAATTCCTTTGTGGGTTAAAGTAGACCGACTAGTCCCGAGAGAACGTGGAATATCACACCTGTAAGGTGTCATGGACATCTTCAGAGATTTGAAAGGGAGATAGGAAAGATGCAAAAGACTGAATTTTAACCTTCTACACTTGTGGAGACAAAGGATTGATTTGCACGTCTCAGCAGACATCCGAAATCTATCTCCTGTTGATTTATACCTCAGAATGTGTAAATAGTCTGGGATGAAAGAATATAGACTTTGGGTGCAAGTCATAGTTTTTTCCCCTCCAGAATACGCAGGGAAAAAACATTAAAAAAACTGATGATGTGCAACTGTGTGTGACAGCAAGCAGAATTACAAGTTAGTCACCCCCCTACAGCTTGCAGGGGAAAAGATCTCTCTCTCTGTTGCTGTAGGCAAAGTTCAGCAGACGCCACAACCTGAATGAAATAGGACAACCTTTCAGCCGCCTCAGAATCGAGCATCACCAAACTAACTGTGGAACTGCCAAAGTCAGTTCTACTGGAATCACCCAATGTAACGGCCGCAACGTACCACCATCTACGCCTCATGGACAGGCCAAAGACTGATTTGTATATATTTTAAAACACTTATTTGGGCTGTTCTCATTTCTGACCTGTGTGTGTTACATTATTATTTTTCTCGGGTTTTAATAATGAATAAACATACTCTGACTCAGGAAAGTCTGGTTAAATTGGCTCCTTCTAAAAAAAAATCTGGACTTGGAAAAGGTATCCACGGTGGAAGGGATCCATTTTAAATTAACCTTGTTGTGACCAACCGAGGAGGTTGAAAAAAAAGGAGAGCCAGCTCATTCCCCCTCACCCGGGAGCATAAAAAAAAAATCAGGGTCCTGTTCAGGAAGTTAACAAATTGGGGACTTCACCCGGGGAGCGTTCGTAACAACACAAAGATATTCAGTCTGCTGTCTGCCCCATTGAGGGAGTTATTTTTCTCTTACAACCTTTCTGATGACTCCTGACCCGTGCAGTTACTTTACACCTTTCACGGGCTATTGGCTGGGTTGACAGAAAGCAGGCAGCCTCAGGCTAGTTAACTTAGCATCTGTCATTGGTAAAATGTTAGAAACTATTATTGAAGATGTTTTAGCGGGGCACTTAGAAAAATTCAAGGCAATCAGGCAGAGTCAACATGTTTTGTGACATGGAAATCATATTTACCCAATTTATTGGAGTTCTTTGAAGGAATTACATATGCTGTGGATAAAGGGGAACCAGTGAATGTACTGTATTTAGGGTTTCCAGAAGGCATTTGATAGAAGTGCCACGTCAAAGGTTATTGTGGAAAATAAAAGCTCATGGTGTAGGGGGTAACATATTGGCATGGAAAGAAGATTGGCTAGCTAACAGGAAGCAGAGAGTTGGCATAAATGGGTATTTTTCTGGTTGGCAGGATGTGGCGAGTGGTGTGCCACATGGATCAGCGCTGGGACCTCAACCTTTTACAATTTACATAAGTGACTTGGATGAAGGGGCCGAAGGAATGGTTGCTAAATTCACTGATGACAAAGATAGGTAGGAAAGAAAGATGTGAAGAGGGCACAAGGGGCTACAAAGTGAAACAGATAGGTTAAGTGAGCGTGCAAATATCTGGCAAATGGAATATAATGTGGGCAAATACGAAATTGTTCATTTTGGCAGGGAGGATAAAAAAGATTATCTAAATGGCGACAGATTGCAGAGCTCAGATTCAGAGGGATCTGGGTGTCCTAGTGCATGAATCACAAAAGGCTAGTATGCAGGTACAGCAGGTAATTAGGAAAGCTAATAGAATGTTATCATTTATTGTGAAAGGAATTGATTACAAAAGTAGGGAGGTTATGCTTCAGTTATACAGGGCACTGGTGAGACCACATCTGGATTATTATGTACAGTACTGGTCTCCTTATTTAAGGAAAGACGTAAATGCGTTAACAGTTCAGAGAAAGTTTACTAGGCTAATGCCAGGAATGGGTGGGTTGTTCTATGAGGAAAGGTTGGACAGGTTAGATTTGTATCCACTGGAATTTAAAAGAGTAAGAGGTGACTTGATTGAAACCTTTAAAGATCCTGAGGGATCTTGACAGGGTGGATGTTGAGAGAATGTTTCCTCTTGTGGGGTTACTGTTTAAAAATAAAGGGGTTGCTCATTTAAGACAAAGATGAGAATTTTTTTCTGAGAGTAAATGTCTTTGGAACTCTTCCTCAAAAGGCTGTGGAAGCAGAGTCTTTGAGTATTTTTAAGGAAGAGCTGGAGAGATTCTTGATTAACAAGGGGGTGTAACAAGGTGGGGGTAGGCATGAATGTGGGGTTGAAGGTTACAATCAGATAAGCCACGATCTTATTGAATGGCGGAGCAGGCTTGAGGGGCCGAGTGCCCTATTTCTGCTCCTAATTCAAATGTTCGTATGTCCTAGTGTTGATTCATAAGAAATGTCTTTTCAAAGGCTAACATCACTAGAGTTGGGAATACTAAATAGATAGATGACTTCTTAAATGGTTACAAAGTGCTAATGAATGAGCCACCATTTGTGATCTGTGCAAAACAATTGTCCGCCACTCATTGAAATCACCTCTACCTGTCTACAGATGTCCTACTCAGCAAGCAGCTGTCTGGGCGAACTATTCCTTTGCAAGCAAGCTTCTGTCCAAATCACAAAAAATTGCTTATGTCCAAATCATTTACATGGAAAAAATAACTACAGAATCAGGGGTCATGACAAGAGGCTAGGGGGAACAATTAAAGTTTTAGCTCTCTATATTCTACGAGTTTTATTATTTTGACAGCCTCAATCCTCAATACTATTTCATGAGCAAAAACAAAGTGATGTTATTCACTAAATAATCCAGTATTACACCAGTCAGCCACAGCTCAGTTGGTAGCGCTCTTGCCTGAGTCACAGGGTTGGGAGTTTAAGTCTCACTCCAGGACTTGAGCACAATAATCTAGTTAAAACTTTAATTGGAGGCCTTGTCTGCCTTCTCAACTGGACACAAAAGTGCCCACAGCTCTATTTTCAAGAGAAGCAGGGGTTATCCTTGGTGTGCTCACCAATATTTATACCTCAATCATCACAAGCACAGATTACCTGGTCAATTTCACATTGCTGTTTCTGGGGTTTTGCAGTGTGCAAATTGACTGCTGTGTTTCCAATTTGATAACAGAGACAAAAGCAAAAAACTGCGGATGCTGGAAATCCAAAACAAAAACAAAAATACCTGGAAAAACTCAGCAGGTCTGGCAGCATCTATTGAAGGGTCATTCAGTCTCGAAACGTTAACTGTGTTCCTCTCTGCAGACGCTGCCAGACCTGCTGAGTTTTTCCAGGTATTTTTGATAACAGAGACTATACTACGAAATACATCAGGAGAGAAATGGGAGTTTTTCCAGGTATTTTTGTTTTTTTTTCTTCAAAAATACATCATTGCCTGCAAAGTGTTTTGGTATATCCTGTGGTCATAGAAGGCATTATATAAATGTAAGTCTTTCTTTTCTACAATGAAACTTTCAACAACTGTAGATTTTGTTTAGAAAATGTATAGATGAATGTGGCAAGTGAAAATCAATTTCCAATATGTATGGCATAGACTTCATTAGATGCCCAGTTTCAGAAACAGATAGAACCTTTGGAGGCATGTTATGACCTTCCAGTGTGTTATACACGCTGAAATTAATGCTTGCACTGAAATTATTCTCACTGGGTAGATTTTATATCATTGTTTCAGGTTATTAGACTTATGAATTTGCTAAAATATGACCATATAGTCCAATGACTGCATATTGTATGATTATATACAAAAACCACTATTACAACTTACATTAAAGGTGCTATCTAAATGCAAGGAAACTTCCCAAGATGCTTCAGAGATATTATAAAACAAAATATGACACCAAGCCACAAAAAGGAGATATATGGGCCAATGACAAAAAGCTAAGTACTGACATTTAAGCAATCCAGAAAGCTAAATATGCCATTTATAGAATGCACAGTTTGGAAGGTAAGTACACATTAAGCTGAAACTATAGTACTTAGAAGTATAATGTGAACTTGAGGGGGTGGAAAGAAAAAGGGGCAAGGGGAAGAAGTGGAAAGAGAAAGGGAAGACAACACACAATGTACAAATGACAAACACACAAGCACAACATTATGGTTACTGAACTGAGCAGTTCTTTTCTAAATGGGGGATAAATCATAAAAGCACAATTGCTTTTCAAAGTTGATCACAAAATGCCAGTCAATTAAACAATAGATGTACGAATCAAATAGTTGCACATTGAACAGTACAGCCAAAGATCTGGAAAGCTCATACATAAATACCAGTTGGCTGGAATTTGAATCCAGTTTCCCCAAACCACAACACCAGTTTCTCAAATTTCAAAGAAGAATGTGTCACAAAATTTACAAAATAAGATCAATATTTGGCTGGTAAGAACAAGATTTCTTTTCCCAATACCAGACCAGAAAACAAAACAGGTTGCTCAATAAAACACTGAAAGTTGGACTATGAAAGACAAATATAAAATTGGGAAGTGGAAACTAGTATGGAATCACACTGTTTATGCTGTCAAAAAATTAGGATGAAATAGATGTGAGCCCCAAGGATTAAAAAAATTGCTTAGAGATGGAGAATAGCGATGTATTGTAATATGGGTCTTTTTCTAACATACCAAAGTGGCTGCTATACATAGGATATTATACATATACATTTTAAATTTACTTTCAAACATGTATGTACACAAGATCTACGCGGTATGTAGATAAACACATGATGTGCTCTTGAAGCCAAGAAGAAAATGATGACAAAGTATCAGATTCAAAGCATAGTTTCAGTCAGTATTCACTTGTAGGAGCATATACATGCTGGCTGTAGAGACCAACTCTTCTGCAAACACTTGACAGACTGGTGGTGCCAGGTTGATTATTTTTTTAAAAACTGAAACTGAAGTTATGCCTCAAGATTACTCTGACCTAAGTATTGTTTAGTTTACACAAGATGATTCATCTTTCCAAATTAACTAAATACAAAAGATGAAAATTAATCTGCTAAAGCAACAGCTGAACCATATCAGCAACTCTGCATTACGTGCAATCAAATATGTCTGTCAGCAGTTTCATGATGCCTTTTTTATACTGTTCCTTCTTAAGACTTCTAATATTAAAAATCTAGCTCAAGTAAAAGGTCAGATATTGCACTGCTAGAGAAGCTGGAATCTATCCAATTTTGGTATTTTGGTAAACTTAATTACATCAAACAATATTTCATTCTAATGGAATATACATTTGTTGTGAATGGGAATGGAAATAACATTCATTTCAGACATTGTATGAAGGTGGAGGAACTCAAATGCAACACAGTTCACTCAGCTGCAATGAATAACCTGCATTTAGTGCCTTTAATATAAAAACCTTCCAAAGAGACTTCACAAATGGAGACAGGTGGGCAAACGAATACTGAACCTTCATAAAAAATTAGGGGGGGTGCAGGTGACCAAAAGCTTGGTTTTGAGAAAAGCAAGAGAGGAGTGAAGGAGTTTAAGGAGGATGCTCCAGCAAAGATAAATGAAGATAACTGAAACATCCATCATCATTGATGGGATAAAGAGATGGGGAGGTGGGGGCTAGGGCAGGGGGTGGGGGAACAGTAAATGATAAACAAGGCAAGGGTCAGAAAGTTATGATGGAAGTTCGATTCTGAATATCTGATTAGATGTGGAAATATATGGCATCCAGTTCCCTAACTGAACTTTCATAAAGCTGCTTACTGATCTAGAGACATCGTCTAAAAATGAATTGCATTCCTTCTTTCCCAGTTTCCAGGATTAGCAGATGCACCAAAATAGTTCAACCTTAAACAAATCAGCTTTGTGCTGTGCTTGTATGTCAAAAATTCTTCCAATGCAAGTGGTTACATAATGTGGTATTTATTTTTTGAGCTAGTACATAGATGCAAATCTTCTACACAAATTGTTGACAAGTTCATCCTGCCCTATTTAAATTCACCAATAATGTAACTGGACATATGCAAGGTTTTCATATTCTCCGAAAAGTCTAAACACAACTTTAGAGCACCTGTGCAATCTTGGTCAATCACAATAACCACAAAGTAGCATACACAATTTTCCTGGTTTAGCTGTGGACCTTATTTGATAGAGAGGTGTGTACAGGCCAATATCATAACATTGTTGAATTGCATAGGTAACAAATCATCCTGTATGTGGCCAGAATCAGAGCCATTTGGCAGAATGTCTCATCGTCAGAACTTTTCAACAAGCACCAAGGCGTAGCTTGGCAGGTGGTGAAAAAGGCCCTCCCAGTCAGATCCTTCCTACACTCCAGGAGTCTCACCCCCTCTGCACACTGCAGCTGTGGGGTGCGGAAGTGACCGTTGTTCACCTCCTTCTGAAATGTGCCTTTGCAAAAAAAAGTCTGCATAGAGATGCAGTGGTTTTCGTTGAGGTTCATTCCCGAGCAATTCTGTGACACAGGACTCTGTGCTCTATGGGCTGTTCCTAGGGACACACACCGAGACAACCATCAACTGCAGCTGGAGGATCATCAACTCGGTGAAAAACGCTCTTTGGTCTGCCGGAAACTTGTTGGTCTTCCAGTGCAAAGTATTGTCCCCGGCCGAGTGTTGCAGACTGGCATATTCCAAGATCTAGGACTACGTGCTGAGGGATGCACTAAAGCTTGGGGCAGCCGCCGCAAAGGCGCAGTGGGGAAAGGTCGCTGTCTAAGACCTTTCTGCCACAGTGCACTGAGGGGCTGGGAGCTGTATAGAGCCCTCGGGCTGTATGACTCTGAAGGAATGTATGCAGTGAAAACTACATGTGTCACAATTGTATTGAAGCACCCCAGAGTGCAACATGATCTATGTAGATAACTTGAATACCATTGCTCTGTCTGTAATGACCAGTGTTGAAATGTCTGTAATGTTCATTGATTGTATTGAAGCACCTCATGATTTATGTGAAAAAGTTGAATCGGATTGCACTTTTTGTGATGGCTATTTTGAAAAGTTTTGTGATGTTCTCTCAGGTATTTTATGAATAAAGTATATTTTTCCAAAAAAAAAGATAGAACCAAAACAAATGCAACTAGAAGCTATTTAACTTTCCTACCTGTGGTACTTTGCCAATGGAAGAACCAGATAAATTAGCACCTGAGAATTTTAATGACTACAATTGCACAGGCATGAGGCTGTTGTGTGTTTGGAAGTATCTTAGTAGTACATTTGCTGTTGGAATCAAATCTGTTGGGTAATGAGTTATTAGAATCAGAAAAACAACCCAAGAGATCAGGAATATTTGGTTAGGTTTGCAGTTCTGAGGCAGTTCTTGTTGAGTGACCGACTTTAGTAAAACTAATGTCTGGGTGTTTTCCGGTATAGATCAAGCTTGTAGGCACAAGAGCTGATCGTCACATACAATAGTTCATTTTTTGGCAAAACCACTTTAGCTTTCCAATAGTTTTAAGGTCAAAAGAGCAGTGGATTTAGTATGCCCCTGTCTAGGGTGGCCACTACCAGAGGCTACTAATAGTGAACACCGCTGTGACGCGCAGGGGTGACATCATCACGTACTGAGATCCATCTTGGTTCAGGATGGAAAAGGCCCAATTGCAGGTAAGAGACGATGATGGGACAGGGAAATATGAAAAATAACTGTTATCTGTGTCCCAGTCACTGAGGCCATTGCAGACAGGGTGAAGGAATGAGCAGAGGCACCTGCACTGAGGTGAGTATACTAAGGGACAAATTACTGGACATAGAGCAATCCAGTACCAAACACTGTCCAGACTGGCTCAAAACTGGACTGTCTGGTATAAAACTAGACAAATCACCACCCTACTCTTATATCTCAGGGCATTGCAAACTACCAATAAAGTACATTTGCAGTGTAGTCACAGTTGTAATGTAGGAAACATAGCAGCCATTTTGTGCACAGCAAGCTTCCACAAACAGCAACATGTTAATGACCAGACAATCCATTTTAGTGACGCTGAAAGATAAATATTGGCCGGGACACAGAGAAACTCCCAGTGCATGATCTCAATTAGTTTCATACCATCAGATTAACCACGCAGAGTTCAGATGCTTTTCTACAAGTGAACAAAATTAGAAGGGTTTCTCTCTTGCAGACAACCAAATACTGTAGCCAGTTTAAGAGAAGTCTTACTCATAAGTTACCTGCCTGTTTTACCACTTAATTGGGAGATTACAGTTATACTGAAAATCAAAAATTACATTTAGCATTAATTTTAAATGTCCATGTGCAATTTGAACAACTGTTTTCCAGTTAATTATAAATTACACTTTTCCAAATTAAGTTCATTCAAATTTGCATTTTAAATACTTTCAAACTAAAACATCTCTGATTCTTTCTTTTTAAATAAAAGAGCAGAAAAACAGATCAGTGCATGATGTTAACAAAAATTAGACAATATTGCAACACCATATATTTTCAATATGCATTCTACAATTGCACACTTGAGGTAACATATAGTATTTCAAAACAAATGAAAAGCCTCCTCCTGCAGTATTTAGTTGATAATGCTGACAGTATAAAACAAGTGGAGACTAGTCAGTTTGGGTGCAACAGCCTTCTGAAATGAACATAGTTGGAATTTATTAAAGTTTACTCCTGCCAATCTTCACCCAAATGAGATACGTGTATTTAAATTTCTTTTAAAAAGCAAAAGCTTCTTTGAGCAAGTCATATCTAATTTCTCAATTCAACACAGAGGACTGGAGTCTGCAGACAAAGAATGCTACATTAAATATTTGCCATTCACGTCCCATAATCTACAGACTGGAATTTATTTGAAAGCAGTATTTCTTACCTGTTGGTGTCATGTTAAACTCCCTGGCCGGTGAAGAACAGGTAGCAGGCAGGACAAGCTTACTGTCTGACCAAAAGTCAGTGAAAACTGAGATCAGGGTATCGCCTCCTATCCAAATTAACAGCTTTGATCATATGACTGTAAAGCGACACCTCAACCACAAGCTGGTGGGTACACGTCCGCAAAAAAGCATAAGTGGTAATTTCAGGCCTTCAAAATGTCAGCACCATAGGAAAATATTTAGCTATTATAGTCCAAGGGAAGTACAGACATTAAATATCTGACCTGGCACTGTTTGCAAGTCCCACTTTTTTTTTTAAAAAGAGGCTGATCCTTCTAAAAATGGAGCAAACTTCCAGCAAGTCTCTGATATTTGGATCTGCGGACACAGGTTAGATCACGTGCGTCTTACACAAACTCAAGCTTGCAGTCTTACATGCCTCAGATTGAATATTAACTGGCTCAAACAGAATCTCTGCGGTTAAACCAATGTGAAGTATCCGCGAGTCTGCAAGGGCACGCCTCCTTTGATTGAAAGTCATGCATTGTTGTATGCTTAACAAACACCGAAGGTGAGAACAAAGATTTTTCCATGGACTAAAAAAATAGGATACTGCAAAATAATTAGAGTCGTGTTTCATGAAAAGAACAGTTTAAGTGTCTCAATGACCCATTATTTACATTTACCTTTGTGTTACTTGAATTTAAAATTGATTGGTGCACCATACTCAAATTCAGTACTTTCCAGGCAAGCCAAATTGTGTCAAGTTCAATAGCGAATCACATTTCAGAAGATCTTACTTCCTTACAGAAACAATATACAAGGCAGACTAGCACTTGCACTTGAATAAGTAGCCTGCTGAAGAAGTCATTTTGTTGAAAATGATTCCCTGTAAGATACTTGTCAAGATCCCCAAAACCAATGTGAACCAATAAGCAAGCGGGACACCCCTCAGTAGCCTTGTGAGGAATTGGTGGTAGTCTGGGAGTCTGCCCACTGTCTGCTCAGGTGACAAATGTGGATGCCCTACAAGGCAACAGTGGAATTACATATGAGGTGAACACAAACTAAAAACAGATAAACAAGTTCTAAACTCGAGAACTTTAACTGCAAAATTAGTTGATATCTTACAGTTGGCACATCTGAGATAATCTACTTCAGATGTAAGCTTGCTATAGTAAGAAAAATTGTTTTCTCGTAATGTCAAGTTCCACCTAAGAATAAACACTGTTTAAATTAGCATATAGTCTTCAGACCTTGTTGGACTGCTTTTCCTTCCTAGTATTAATTTAACCCCTTAAACACATTTTGTTTGCCTCTCAACTTTCAAAACACCACTTACAAGAGACACTGGTGTGTAACTGGTCTTGGGGAATAGCACAAAGTAGGTGATGGTGAATTGTAGTTTTCCTTGCATCTTGCTCAAATTGAATGGGAAAGAAAATTGAATGGGGTGTGAACAGATGGTTAATTCACTTTTGACAATTTTGCTCTCTCAGGTGGGAGATTTTTCCACTGAACTTCACAAAATTGGGTATCCAATTAAGTCTGAAGCATTTTCTATCAATGTGCTAACTAAACAAGCTGGTTAATTCTTGGAAACAGGGTATGCATCATTTCAAATGAACCGTCTGGGGTGCAGAACAATTAGTGAAATTGCAGGAAAGTTGAGATACCAAAATAAAGTGGAATAAACAGCTTACAAAACAAGATAGAAGATTAAATAACAAAATATTGCAAGTGTTCTCTTCATTTAGTACATCCTTGCAATGCTCCCCATTGTCGGAACACAGATCTGTGAAATTAAAGGGTTGCCTTCAAAACTCTAATCCTGTAAACTGACAGTGTGGAATTCAACTATTGAGCCAAGTGCCAGGAAATAAGTAGTTAATGCAGGTTTTTAAGCAATCAAGTTGTACAGTTATTATTCCTGGTTCAGGTCCAGGGAAGAAGCATATGCGAGTCATAAACAGGTCATGACCCCTCACATCTGTGTGGGTCCTTTTGTTAAAAGTGGGAGGGAGTTGTAAAAGTGGAGCCTACCTGTCTGTGATTCCATGCTTCAGTATGGACTTGTTGGGGGACGACTGACATGAAAAGAAACACCACTTTCTGACGCATGGTTTACTCAGAATCAGAGTTTTTCTCTGCCCTTGATAGAAGTTGCAATCTTTCTTAGCCTCTAGGTTAATCAGGGGATGACTCATGTTTCCTCTGTTCTCTTCCTCTAAAAACTTTTACCCAGCAAATATGCTAATCAGTACGAAATACTGTTAAAGGACCTTACCAGAAGTCAGAAGCTAAATGGTGGCTACACAACCTAGTTACAGTCAGAGCTCACTTAATTGCGACTAGACTTGACATCACGAAAGGCTAGTGGTGAAGTCAGGTCAGATATCATTACTCATGCGTAACATGGTTCAGTCAGAACCAAGGTCCCAAGTGAGACAGATAATCCCGTCGCAAACGGGTTCATTGACTCAACATTCCAGAAGCCATCAGCGACTTCCCATGGAATGAAGGGCTTGTGAGGGCGAGGTTATTTAAAGTCAATGTTATTAATCTCAGACTTAATAGATTGATTATATAAAACTGTTAACTTGTCTAAATTCTTAGGAATCACATTTAAAGCAATTAACCAATTTATAACATCAAACACTGGCCACTGCTATAGTTGAAGTCAGTATCCATTAGCGCTGTCTTACCATAATACTGAATTGCCTGTATAACTTTTGCTATTCATTTTACTAAGGAAATTGTCTGTAAATGATTTGCTACTAAACTGCTAGTTAATTGATTACATTTTTGTATCACTATTAAGCATCCATTTACTCAATTTTTAAATTTATGATCAATAAATTGCATAACCTGTAGTCTGATTTTCTTGCCAAATCATTAAGGAAGAAAATAGTTAATTCAATCAGCAAACTCAGGTTAACCTATTCAAGGGTTAGTAAATTAGCTTCATTTTGATCCCAACTGGTTGTTGCAGGACAGTTTGGTCAGCTGAACCAGGCATCTACATCCCTAGACCTATGCTCAAAAGTAAAATCCCAAATGGTTCCTTATTAAGAAGTTTCAAAAAAGGGAATTAGGGATTTACCTGGTTCCTCAGAAAGTGTGTGTCAGGGTACATACACCATTGAACAAAGTTGTTCTCTTAATTTGATGACGATTAAAAAAATGAAAGACGGGCCAGATCAGAAGGTTACAGGCTGTCCAATGTACCCATAGATGCCCAGTTTTTGGTTGTTAAGATCTGTTGCTCATCTGTCCCACTTAGCATAATTGTGGAGCTGTTATACTACACAATGGAGAAAGCCCTCGCTGTGGAGACAAGTTTGTTTTCACAAGAACCGTGCAGGAGTCATTCCTATCAGTGTGATCACAAACAGAAATGTTTACAATGGACAGGTTAATGAGAATGAGGTCAAGGAGGTTGGTGAGAAAGTCAAGGAGGTTACTTTCTCACTTTGATTCTCTCACCACCTAATGCAAACCCAGTCTGGCAGCTATCTGTATTTCCTTTAGGATTTGGCCAGCTTGGTCGATAGTTGCACAAATGAGCCACTCTCCACCACAGAATACATTATAACTCCATGCTTTGGATTTCCTCTTCACCCTCATCTCATTACCCCTCATTAAGGGAATTTAAATTTAAAAAATGGGGGCAAGACGAGAAAATTGGCGGAAAGAGAAGGGTGGGAGAAAAACACCATATGGAGGGTACTGTAGTAAGGAACTATAAAATTGCACACATGCAACAAAACAAGCATACTCTAGAATGTTGAGTTAAAAGCACCTGAAAAGACACAGCATATTCAAAGTGCTCAATCCTTTTTTCCTACATGTCCCTCATTTATGATATTTTCTCTGGAAGTTATTTATCTTGCAGTATAGAGTTGAAATAGGACCTGCATGCAAACACAAAACGGGGCTTTCAAAGGGGATCTTGTTCCAAAATTAAAGTAAAAATCAAAGCAATTCCTAACTTTTAAGGACTAAAGTAGCAGTTTACTTTATTCTGCATAATTATTGGCAACAAGTTTCAAAGTGTGAACCAGATTAACACCATTAAATTAAATATTTTACTCAGTACCTGCATACACGGCAATAAGAGGAAAAGCTGATTTGACCTGCAACCAAAGCTTGCAGAAGTTTTTCTCAACAGATTTATTCCAACACTACACAGGGGGAGGTGCTGGTTTGGTGGTATTGTCACTGGACTGGTAATCCAGAGAGCCAGGGTAATCCTCTGGGGACCCGGGTTTGAATCCCACCATGGTGAAACTTAAATTCAATAAAAATCTGGAATTAGAAGTCTAATGATGACCGTGAAACCCTTGTCAATTAACCATCTGGTTCCCGAATGCCCATTAGGGAAGGAAATCTGCTGTCCTCAACAGATTTGGCCTACACCTGACTCCAGATCGGCAGTAATGCATTTGATGTTTAAATGCCCCCTAACAAGCCACTTAGTTGTATCAAACCAATAAAAAGGAATGAAACCGGATGGACCACCCGGCATCGACCTAGGCACCAGAAACAACAAGGCAAACCTAGCCTATCAACCCTGCAAAGTCCTCCTGATTAATGTGGGGGCTTGTGCCAAAAATTGGTGGAACTATCTCAGGCTCATCAAGCTACAGCCTGATAGCCATACCAATGAAATCATACCTTACAGATCATCCCCATCTCTGGTTATGTCCGGTCCCAGCAGATGTGGCAGCACAGTGGTATACAGTTAGCAGGGGGTTGCCCTGGGAGTTCTCAACATAAACTCTGGTCTGCATGAAGTCTCATATCAGGTCAAACATGGGCAAGGAAACCTCCTAATGATTACCATGTACCCCACCCCGCCCCCTCAGCCGATGAATCAGTACTCCTCTATATTGACCACCACTTGGAGGAAGCATCAACCCTGCAAAATGCCCATCACCAAGAGTGGCTCAGCAGCACCACCACACAGCTAGCTGGCCGAGCTCTAAAGGATTATAGCTGCCAAACTGGGTCTGCGGCAGGTGGTGAGGGAACCAACAAGAGGGAAAAATATACTTGACCTCATCTTCACCAACCTGCCTGCCACAGACGCATCTGTCCATGATAGTATCAGTAGGAGTGACTACCGGACAGTCATTGTGGAGACAAAGACCCGGCTTCACATTGAGGATACCCTCCATCGTGTTGTGTGGCACTACCACTGTATTGAATGGGATAGATTTCGACCAGATCTAGCAACTCAAGACTGGGCATCCATGAGGCGCTATGGGCTAACAGCAGCAGCAGAATTGTACTCAACCACAATCTGTAACCTCATGGCCCAGCATATCCCCCACTCTACCATTACTATTAAGTCAGGGGATCAACCCTGGTTCAATGAAGAGTGCAGGAGGGCATGCCAAGAGCAGCACCAGGCATACCTAAAAATGAGGTGTCAACCTGGTGCAGCAATAACACAGGACTACTTGCATGCCAAACAGCATAAGCAGCAAGTGATAGACAGAGCTAAGCAATTCCACAACAAATGAATCAGATCTAAGCTCTGCAGTCCTGCCACATCCAGTTGTGAATAGTGGAGGACAATTAAGCAACTCACTGGAGGGGGAAGGCTCCACAAATATCCCCACCCTCAATGATGGAAGAGCCCAGCACATCAGTGCAAAAGATAAGGCTGAAGCATTCGCAACAATCTTCAGCCAGATGTGCCGAGTGGATGATCTATCTCAGCCCCTTTCGGGGGTCCCCGACACCACAGATGTCAGTCTTCAGTCAACTTGATTCACTCCGCGTGATATCGAGAAATGGCTGCAGGCATTGGATATTGCAAAGGCTATGGGCCCGGTCAATATTCCAGCTTGTGCTCCAGAACTGTCCGTGCCCCTAGCCAAGCTGTTCCAGTACAGCTACAACACTGGCATCTACCTGGCAATGTGGAAAATTGCCCAGGTATGTCCTGCCACAAAAAAGCAGGACAAATCCAACCCAGCCCCATCAGTCTACGCTCAATCAGTAAAGTGATAGAAGGTGTCATCAACAGTGCTATTGAGCGGCACTTACTTAGCATTAACCTGCTTAATGACACTCAGTTTGGGTGCTGCCAGGGCCACTCAGCTCCTGACCTCATTACAGCCTTGGTTCAAACATGGACAAAAGAAGCTGAGCTCCTGAGGTGAGGCAAGAGTGACTGCCCTTGGTATCATGGCAGCATTTGACTGAGCATGACATCAAGGAACCCCAGCTCAAATTGAGTCAATGGGAATCAGGGGGAAAACGCTCCCTGGTTGGAATTATACCTAGCACAAAGGAAGATGGTTGTGGTTGTTGGAGGACAATCATCGCAGTACTAGACATCACTGCAGGAGTTCCTCAGGGTAGTGTCCTCGCCCCAACCATCTTCAGCTGTTCCATCAATGACCTTCCTTCCATCATAAGGTCAGGAGTGTGGATGTTCGCTGATGATTACACAATGTTCAGCATCATTCGTGGCTCCTCAGATACTGAAGCAGTCCAAGTACAAATGCAGCAAGGCCTGGACAACAGCCAGGCTTGGGCTCAAGTGACAAGTAACATTTGCACCACACAACAAATCCCATCCCGACCATCTCCAACAAGAGAGAATCTAATGATCGCCCTTTGACATTCAATGTCATTACCATCATTGAATCTCACATTATCAACATCCTGGGAGTTACCATTGACCTGAATCTGAACTGGATTAGCCATATAAACACTGTGGCTACAAGAGCAGGTCAGAGGCTAGGAATCCTGTGGTGAATAACTCACCTCCTGACCCCCCAAAGCCTGTCCACCATCTACAAGGCACAAGTCATGTGTGTGATGGAATACTCCCCATTGCTTGGATGAGTGCAGCTCCAAAAACACTCGAGAAGCTTGACACCATCCAGGACAAAGCAGCCTGCTTGGTTGGCATCCCTTCCACAAACATTCACTCCCTCCACCGGTGATGAACAGTCGCAGCAGTGTGTACCATCTACAAGACGCATTGTAGAAACTCACCAAGCATCCTTAGACAGCAGCTTCCAAACCCATGACTGCTGCCATGAAGAAGGCCAAAGGCAGCAGATACATGGGAACACCACCACCTGAAGTTCCCATCCAAGCCACTCACCATACTGACTTGGAAATATATAGCTTTACTATCGCTGGGTCAAATCTCCAGCAGCACTGTAGGTGTACCTACAGAACATGTACTGCAGCAGCTCGTTACCACCTTTTCAAAGATAATTAGGGATGGACAATAAATGCTGGCCCAGCCAGAGACGCCCGCCTACATCCCGTAAGTGAATTTAAAAAAAAAGCTCAAATCTATAGTCAAGGTTTATTATCAGTTTCACTGGGGAATTCAATTATTGCTCTCATAACAATGCCCATCAGTGGGATAGATTAAGATTTTGGGCTTGACTCAGAAGTTTAGTTCAAACCACCGTGCTGCTGCTTTCCAAGCTTTTGCCTTTCCACGTAATTTTCTTTCATCAGAAACCATAACTTTTGATATATTAAATATCCTCCCAAGTGAGTCCAGGAGTTGCTCAGATATTCATATTTCACTGTGATGCTCTGGAGGTTTATTTGGGCAGACTCCTTTGCTAAGGGGAGCCTCCACCAATGAAAGTTTGGGGGTACAAATGCTAGCAGGTAGGAATGCCCAACCTGCCAGGCATCCCTAACCAGTATTTACTGTTCCGCCAATGACATCACTGCATAAGATGTCTAATGGTAAAAACTGGTGCCAATAAGGAAATTTGAGGCAAAAAGCAAACAACTGGAACAAATATTCTTGAAAGCCTAAGTATCAAATGGAAAAACAGGTTGTAAACAAAAAAGGTAGACCGGAGCCCACCATCAGTGGAAATCCAACGAAACCGAATGCTGCCCGATTTTCTGGCCCCACTGCTCCGAGTGCTCCAAATTGCAGCT
The DNA here is from genome assembly GCF_964194155.1 of Cetorhinus maximus. Classification (NCBI taxonomy): domain Eukaryota; kingdom Metazoa; phylum Chordata; class Chondrichthyes; order Lamniformes; family Cetorhinidae; genus Cetorhinus; species Cetorhinus maximus. The sequence goes on along the minus strand of NC_135880.1, from coordinate 122,659,790 downwards.
TTAGGATGAAAATCCATCTCTGGTAAACTTAACACGTGATTGAGTGCATCAGGGAGGTCACCAGAGACAGTCCTTATCTTAACCAGGTATTCATAAATAACCCAGACAATATACAGAAAACAGAACTAGTTAACTGGCACCCATGGGTGAGTGCAAGCTCAACAATGAATATCAACGTGACCAGAGATTCTGAAAAGCTGAAGGCCGGTAAACAGCTATATAACTTTAAAGGAGTTAATATTATAGGAAATGAAGGAACAACTCACACACAAGCAGGACAAATCCAACCCGGACAATTACCACCCCATCAGTCTACTCTCGATCATCAGCAAAGTGATGGACGGGGTCATCAACAATGCTATCAGTGGCACTTGCTTGGCAATAACCTGCCCACTAACACTCAGTTTGGGTTTTGCCAGGGCCACTCATCTCCTGACCTCATTACAGCCTTTGTTCAAGCGTGGACATGAGGGCTGAACTCCAGAGCTGAGTTCAGTGTGACTGCACTTGACCGAGTGTGGCATCAAGGAACCCAAGCAAAACTGGAGACAATGGGAATCAGAGGAAAAACTCTCCGCTGGTTGGAGGCATACCTAGCACAAAGGAAGGTGGTTGCGGTTGTTGGAGGTCAGTCATCTCAGCTCCAGGACATCACTGCAGGAGTTCTTCAGATTAGTGTCCTCGACCCAGCCATCCTCATCTACTTCATCAATGAGCTTCATCATAAGGTCAGAAGCAGGAATGTTCATTGGTAATTGCACAACATTCAGTACCATCCACAATTCCTCAGATACTGAAGCAGTCCGTATCCATATACCGTAAGACAGGCCTCAAGAAGATGGCCCTCAGTTGGGCCTTAGGTTGGCTTAATTGGCTGTCTGCCTCTAGTCAGCAGGGCAGCTGAGGCACTGCCATTCCTGCTGCTGGTAAAATGGTCCAGAGGCAGGACTACATTGGGGAGCCTTCCCTACGTAGTTCCCCAGTGTTTTACTGCCTCACTCCACCTAGGAGCTGTGAAATCTCACCCCTAGGCATCTTGCCATAAACAAGATGAGCTCAGAGGTTATAAGGAGAGATAGCAGTGCAAGTTTAGAAAGATGAGAGTTCAGTGCAAGAGCAGAGGGAATCTTGGACCAAGTTTGACCCCATGGAAAAGGGAATGGAGGGAAGCAGCGGAGGTAACTAAACAGATGGTTTTGATCTTAATGACAAAGTAACAAATAGGCTTCATGAAATTGCTATTGGAGATGAGGGTTGAGAGGGCTTGCAGTGGGGAAAAAAAATCCTGGGATTATTTTTGCATTACATGATGGCCTAAAATAGTGAACAGTTTTGGCAGGAGAATAGGATCCGACAGTGCATTATGTGGTCCAGCCAGATCTGGGGCGGCGGGGGGGTGGGGGGTAACTAGTTAAACCCTTTGTCTACCACAAATATTCAAGGCAATATACAGGAGTAAAGGGCCAGGAAGAGTGTGAATAATGGTTTGAATGGGGACCAGGGCATCAAAAGTGGAAGTGAGGTGTGGTTGAGCTGTCATGGTGAATGGAGGCCCAAAGGCTAGACAGTTAGAAATTTGATTGTGCAGTTGTAAGTGAACTAGGAGGCTTATTTTTAAACCAGGGCAGGCACAGAGGGAGCAATGTTGAGAAGGGAAAGGGGGCTGTGGGTGGAGAGCAGTACAAGGAAGCAATTAGAGATGGCATTGTCTATGCTTGACACAATGGAAAGCATTGAGACCATGTGAGATCAAGGGGGTGGTCATGAATCCCTTTGGGATGTTTACTTAGAGGGAAAGATTAAGGAGGAATGGAAGGCCAGTGAACTCAGGGGAACGTGCGAACTGATCAAGGTTGAAAGCACGGAGGATAAGAAGTCGTCTTGTACAGCGGCTGAAGGAGAAAAGCAATGAAGATGTGAGTGAGAAACATTTCATGGCACTGTGAGCGGCAGAGAGGCAAGAGGAATGACAGACACAAATATCAGGTTCCTCCCAAAGTATGTTAACTTACACAAAATTTAATTGCTCAAGTGCCATTTTAATTCTTCATACCAGTCGTTTAAACCTGCCCACTTTTGCCAAATTTGGTGACCATTAGCCACAGTTTTGTGCTATGGCTCCATATCTGTTTGGAATGGACAGAAATTTCCCCAAACTAATTTAAAGTACCATTCATATTTGAAATTAAGAAATTACTTTGGGATTGTTTCCACGATGGAGTCCTGGACACTTCTCAAAAATAGGAGAACACCAGACATCAAGATTGGCCCAGATGCTGCAGGCAAAGAACTGCCATTGCCATGGAAAAAAAAGTTTGGTGTGCTTCACATTACAAAATTATGTAAATTCAGTCAAATTCATCCCATACAGAACCAATGTCTTTTGACAGTGCAGTTCTGATTTGCTAGCATCTATACAAAACAGGCAATAAAAAGCCTGTAGGTTTAGTATTGCTGTATTCCCAAGCGACTATTTCTAAGCATCTCAATTGTTCATGAATTCCACTAAGCGAGGTAGCCATATTAACACATTCTGACTGTGATTTTGAACAACTTTACTGAAACTTTGTACATGAGAGTTTTTGTTTTCTTTCTAACTGCTGCCATTCCATTGCAACAGCAAGCCTGCTCCTACAAGTTTGCCCCTGCAGCTGCAAGCAGTACAGGCCATAGCATTCACTATGAAGTGGCCAAAGAATTATGCTATAATGCCAGGCATGGCTATTTGAATATGTTGTAAGACATCTGCCTTCACTATCTATGCTTTGGGAGGGAGGGAGTGAGTCGCCAAATTGAGCAGTGTACTGGAGCCACACTTGACAGCATGCAGCACCATGGCAGCCCTGCCTGTTGCAGCCAAAGTCACCAGTGAATTAAAGTTCAATGCTGTCACCTTATATCAAGAGTTATTTCAAGAGAAATGTTACTAGTAGTACTACTAGTAGTAACATTTGCCACATTAATCAGTTCTACGTACACTGCTGCATCAAATAGGTGACCCCATTACTAATGGATAGCAGTATGGTGAATAGATAATATTCATCACTACCTCCAATTGCCAGCTCAGCCTTTGACTAACTGAGGAAAATAATATTTGAGAACCAGGATCTCAAACCTGAGACTAAGGTCATGGTTTACTGAGCAGTAGTGATCCTCAAGCTCCTATATGCTTCACAGTCTTGGACACCTCAAAGCACTGAAGAAGTACAACCAGCGATGCCTTTGCATGATCCTCCAAGTCTAGTGGCAAGAAAGATGGTCCTACAGCAGTCAACTTGCCCAGAAAGAGATGCTGATCATTTAAAACCAGCTCCATTGAATGGGACATATGCCTGACACCAGATTCCTGAAGCAACTACTTTATCTGGAATTCAGTCGTGGCAGAAGACTCCCAGGAGGACAGTGGACAACACTTTAAGGATGACCACAAAGCATCCCTGAAGTCAAACATCATCAACGACTCATGGGAGACCCTGGCTCGTGACTGACAAAATAAAAAGGTGCTCATTTGGGAACATACCAAACACAGACTTCGTCAGGAACATGCAGAGGAAAAGTCGAGGCAAAGTCAGAGGGAGTGTACAAATCTTCAAACAACCCATCTTTCAAACCTGTCAAGCACCACCTGCCCTGCATGTCGCAAAGTCTGCGAATCGCATATTGGACTTACCAGCCATCTCAAAACTCATTGTACCAGAGCGGAAGCAAATCATCTTTGATTCCAAGGGACTGCCTAAGGTGATGACAAGAGGATATATCAAGTATACATGATGGGTGCATCACTTCTACCAGGTGGCTTGATACCCAAGAGTGCAGATCCTCACACCAATGGACTTACTGATGACGAATGAATACTGATCATTACTGTGCCTTATATGATGAATATTTCACTATCAAAATACACCCAGCAGACAACCAAAGCCAATAATACAGGTGGTAACAGCTACGATGCATCTGCAAAACAGATTTTCATGAATAGTACAGTTCTAGCTTGAGGATCAGGCAGAGGGGGAAATGGGTGACTGCCAGTCAAGCAGGACCAGGTAGGTAATGCAGGAGTCCTCTGACTGCATCTCATTCTCCAATGGGTATCCAGTTCGGAATACTGATAAGGGTGGTGGTTCCTCTAGGGTGTGCAACCAGAGCAAAGTTCTCAGCATCAAAGATGGTTTAGGTATGGAGGGGGAGCAGGAAGATGGTTGGGAAAGCAATAGTGCTAGATACTACAATTAGAGGTGCAGACAGGTGTTTCTGATGATGTGATTGCAGAATGGTATGTTGCCTCCCTGGTGCCAGGGTCAAGGATGGCAATGAATTGCTCAGAGCATTCTGTGGGAGGAGGGTGAACAGATGGAGGTCATGGTCCATATCAATACCGACAACACAGGTAGAAAGAGGGAGGAGGTCCTGCAGGCAGATTCTGGAGAACTAGGAAAGAGGTTAATAACAAGGACCTCAAAAGGTATCAATCTCTGGGTTACTCCTGGTGCTCACACTAATGAGTATAGAAATAAGAGAATAGAGCAGATAAATGCATGGCTGGAGAGATGGTACAGGGGGAAGGGCTTTAGATTCCTAGGACATTGAAATTGGTTCTAGGGGAGGTGGGGCCTATACAGGGCAGATGGGTTGGATTGCATCTCAAAAAAGCTGTGACCAATGCCCTCAGAACAATTTGCTAGTGCTGCTGGGGAGGGTTAAAACTAACTTGGTAGGGGGGAAATTGCAGTGTCCAAAATTGGATGCAATGCTCCAGCTAAGGCTGAAATAGTCTTTTATAAAAGGTTCACTACGAAGTCCTTGCTTTTGTACTCTCTGCCTCTATTTATAAAGCCCAAGATCCGGTATTCCTCTAACTACTTTCTCAACCTGTCCTGCTACCTTCAACAATTTATGTACATATCACTTGGCTCCTACGCCCGCTTTAGAAATATATCCTTTAGTTTATATTGTTTCTTTGCATTCTTCCTACCAATCACTTCACACTTCTCTGCATTAAATTTCATCTGCCACTTATCTGGCCATTCCATCGACCTGTCCTCTGAAGTCTCCCACTCTCATCATCACTTGCAAGTTTTGCGTCCTGTGCAAATTATGAAATTATGCCTTACAGTCTAGATCATTAATACAGATCAAGGAAAGCAGTGGCCCCAAAACCAGCCCCTGGGGAACCCCACTATACACTTTCCTCCAGTTTGAAAAACAACCAACCCATTTACCTCTACCCTATGCTTAGCCATCTTTGAAAAGAATGAAAAGGGATCCTTTGAGCATTCAAAGACAACAAGAGGAGTTTAAGCGGGCTACATTGTTTTTTCTTCCACACTAGGTACAAAGAGCATACAAGTAGATTTACCACCCATATAGTTAGTTGGTGAGAAAAGTTAAGAGTTTAAAAAGTTTCACATTTTTGCATCCACAAAGTTGGAGGGTTTGTTCATAGTTTTCCAGTATGGGATAGAACAGACTAATAAGTTACTTCTATATTTGAGTACAACAGGAATATTTCTAGTACTAAGTCAGGAGCAAATGGTAAAAATAGTAGCGAAAGGAATTTGCTTAAATCAGATCTACATGTGGATTAGTTGTCCTATTTATCCAGGCAGGATATAATGAGCACAAGTCTTTTTTTAGCCAATGTTTTCTAGAGGTCTGCAGATAGTTGAACTAATCATCAGCACTTGCAGAGAAACGGACTAATGCAGATTTATTTAGTTCAAATTTTACATACAGGCAGTGTGTCAATCTGATAAATCAAATTTTCAATGCTCTGACTGACCCCTCTGCATTAACAAAGTTTGATACTGAAGAATGGCTTCCTGTGGAAATCAAAATTAACCTTTGTCAATCCAGAAACAATATTGCATGCTGTGTCTAGAATCTATCTGTTACACGCTTTAGTGCCATTTTCCCTTTGCTATAATCAGAAATTCAATTATCTATAATGCTTTATATGTTGCTTATTTCCTGTATACATTACCCAGGCTTCTCTGTCATGATTTGAGCTTTCCTGTGCCACGACTACAGTAAAATTTTCTATATCAACATTTACATATGGAAAATAGTTTACAATGGCATAAAACACGTTTGAAAACATTTGCTTGCAGTCTCATTGCAGTAGAATGCATGTAACACTTAAAAAACTTCATTGGACTTTCATGCTTCCTGTAACACATTTCCTGACTGTTATGGACTTGATTTTCCAGGCAGGTTTCTCCTCAGAAACATTGAACTTTATTTACAGGCTGCAGCAGCAGGTACATGTTTCCATCAAGCTCCACAACTAGAAGAAGAACTCCCACTCTAAGGTTCTCTGTGCTTTGAGCTGATTCAGTCACATTATCACATGATACTATACAACATACTAAGCCTTAAAACTACAGTCACTACATTCCTTAAAGCTACAATTACTACATTCCCCCTCCTTTAAATTTTTTGTACAAACTATATTTACAAGAACATCTACCTTCATGACATTAAAAATATATACACGGATCCTGGAATTATAAGTTCAGTCTCTTAGGTGGTTTCCTGATCCGGGTGGAACATCGTAGCTCCATGGCTTTCGAATCTCTTACAGGATCCACATTATGTGGAACCGCAGCAACATCAGGTACCTCTTTAGGCACAGGCAGTTCAGTGTTATCTACTCCAACAGAAACATCTGGTGTATCTATCCTTGGTTGAACAATTTCAACAGGGGCCACAGGTTCTTCAATAGGTGGAACATCATTTTGTTGAGAATATCTCCCTTCTTCTCAAATGATCATTGCGTTTGTGGATGATCTGGCCCTCCACTTCTACATGGTATAAGGGTCCGGTCACAGAAACTATTACACCAGGTAACCAACTCAATCCACCACTGAAGTTTTGTACTTATGCTGCTTCATCAACAGTAAATTCTCGCTCACAACCATGCAAATCATGAGTCGCATTTTGATTCCCTTGACTTTTCTCCACCTTCCCCATCAAATTGGGAGGTATCAGTCTTAATCTCGTTCGAAGGCATCGCTTCATAAGTAACTCTGAAGGTGTTGAACCTGTAGTAGTATGAGGGGTTGTTCTATTGTGAAACAGGAAATGTGAAAGTTTAGTCTCCAATCATCTTCCTGATAATTTTTCACCCCAGCTTTAAAAGTCTCTACTGCTCTCTCAGCTAATCCGTTCGACGACAGATGATACTGTGCCGTCTTTACGTGCTTGATATCATTTAGGCTCACAAATCTTTGAAATTCAGTGCTAGAAAACACAGTACCATTGTTGGAGACAATTACTTCTGGCAATTCGTGTATAGAAAAGCTTTGATGTAACTTTTCTATCGTCACACCCGACATTGGCGACCTAACCGTCTAAACACCTAGCCATTTGGAATGTGTGTCAATCATTAATAGGAACATGGTGCCCAGGAAAGGACCGATATAATGTATGTGTAGTCTCACCCAAGGCCTCCAGGTGTAGTGAGGCCACGACAGGTAACTTCTGTAGTTGTTGGCATTGTATACAGTGCTTAACCACCTTCTCGATATCACCGTTCATTCCCGGCCACCAAATATATCCGCGCAATCATCTTCATTGAGATTCCCGGATGTGCGCTGTGCGATCCTGCCAAGAGTGGCTCCCTTCCTTGTGAATGATCAATTACTCGTGCGCCCCATAACAGGGTATCATCTTAACTGCTCAATTAATTCCTTCGAATGAAGAATGACTTCAATTCATCAGGGACTGGATCCTGGGGACATCCTTTCACTTTCACTTTAGACAGGGCTGGACCACGATTCGCCCAGTTTATCATCTGCCTGGTGCAGACTGGCGAGGAATCCAGGAAATTCATCGCTAATACAATTTCTTGGGGAATTGGGGCATGTTTATTGCTCTCCTGCAAAGGAAGGCAACTTAGGGCATCAGCATTGGCTATATGCACCCCTGGTCTGTTCGTAAAAAAGTGTATTCATATGCATATAAAATTAGGGCCCATCTTTGAATTCATGCAGAAGCTATGGGAGGGATAGCTTTTTTCTTCACTGAACAGACCCAAGAGTGGTTTGTGGTCAGACACTCTCATAACGTGTCAGCCATGTACGTATTGATGGAATTTTTTAACTCCGAAAATAATCGATAATCCTTCTTTCTCGATTTGAGAATACCCTTTTTCAGCTGTGGAAAGGGTCCTGGACAAGCCTTTCCAAAGTGTCGTCCATCTTGTGCGATAGTACCGTTCCCCGTGCCACAGGGGGATGTGTCGCAGGTTAGTGCTGGTTCCTTTGTCAGATCACAGTGTACAAGTTTGAAGAATGCAAGAGTTGTCTGACTTTTGTGAAGGCTTCTTTGTGGGGTGACTCTCAAGCCCAAAGCCAGCTTTTCTTTAATGATGAGTGTAGAGGGAAGGGGCTTGGACCATCGACAAGTTGGATAGGAATCAACCATAATAATTAACCATACCCAAGAATGACTTGACTTCGGAGGCATTTTTAGGCGAAGGTGCCTCCTTAATAGCTAACTTTTTCTTATACCGGATGTAACCCTTAGGCATCCACCCGGTGGCCCAAATAAACAACTTTGCTTGCCTGAAAGGTACACTTTTTTTTAAGCGCACCACTGCTTCCAAAAATTGTTTCAAGACTTCCCCCAAATTAGCCAAGCGTTCAGCTTCTGTGAACCCCATTATTAGGGCGTCATCCAGGTAGACAACGACTTGGGGTAGTCCTTGTAGCAAGCTCTCCATCGTCCTCTGGAAAATCTCGCAGGCTAAAGAAACACCAAACGGCAGACGCGTATATTGATATAACCTTTTGTGGGTGTTTATGGTCACAAACTCTCTGGTGGCATCATCCAGTTCCAGCTGCTGATGTGCGTGACTGATATCTAGTTTAGTATAAGCTGTTCCTCCTGAAAATTTAGCATAGAGATCCTCAATCTTGGGGATAGGGTACTTGTCCATCTTGGCAGCTTTGTTTACTGTTAGCTTATAACCCCCACGGATCTGGATGGTGTGAAGACAGGGACTTTGGTGCTGCCCACTCAGAATTGATCCGGCTGTATGACCCCCACCCCCCAGCCTCTCTAAACAGTTAGATTCAGTATCAACCTTCTTCCTCAGAGCATATGGCACCAGCCTTGCTTTAAAGAAACAAGAAGTTGCTTCCGAGTCAACTTAGATCTTAGCCTGTAGGTCTTTGATTCTCCCCAGTTTGTCTCGAAAAACCTCGTCATATTTCTTTAGCAGCTCTGGCAATCCTCTTACTCGTAGTTGGAAAACTTCAGAACAATTTAGTTTAAATTTCTTTCAACCAATTACAACCTAGAAGGCTTGGTCCTTTGCCTTCTACTACCATATCTGGGAGCTGTGCTGTTTGGTGCTTATAATAAACAGGTATTTGGATAGCTTCACCAGTATAAGTTTTCAATTTGGCTGAAATCTGCTCCAAATTCAATTCTTGAGTACCCTTGTTTAAATATCTGAAGGTGTGCTCTCCCCACTACAGTGGTTGAAACACCAGTGTCCACTTCTATCATTAAAGGTTTTCCATTTACCTGCAGAGTAACAGTGATTGGCTCTACTTTTACATTAAATAGGGAGTAAATATCAGAATTGGTGATTTCTGGTTCTTCCACATTATGTGCTTCGATTAACTTAGTTTGCTGCCTGGGAATCTGTCTCAATTTTGCTTTACAATGCTTCAGCATGTGCCCTCCTTTACGGCAAAAAATAGCACTCCGCTTTTTTAAAACGTCAAGTTTCAGGAGTATGATTGCTTCCACTTCGGTAACTATTCATTTTCAGATTTTCTGCTGAGCTGTTTTCTGTATTTATTTAATTTTGGGGTAGTGGGGACTGTCTCCCGCTTCGCAGTGGAGTACCGGCTTTTTGCGCTACACCTGGCTGTCTGCTCCCACCCCAACTGGAAAGTTGCACCATTTTGTGCACCTTGTATAGCCTGCACATCCTGTTCGGCACTTTCCATTGCGAGCGCCATTTCCAATGCTTTTTTAAAATTGGTTTACTTCAGCTAATAATCGTCATTGAATGGCATCATCTTGCACACCGCAGGCCAAACAATCCCTGAACATATCGCTTAGGGTCTCCCCAAAATCAGTGTCCAGTCAGTTGTTTCAATTTCACCACGTACGTCGCAATAGTCTCCCCTGGGGCCCTAATCCTCCAATTAAACCTGAACCTCTGCATGGTGATTGAGGGTTTGGGTTGAAAGTGTCCCTTAATGAGGTCCACCAATTCACCAAAGGTCTTTGAATTGGGGGCGTTCAGGGCTGTCAAATTTCAGATTAAATTATAGGTTTTACTCCCGCAAACATTTAGCAGAACTGCTCTCCTCTTCGGGGGTCTGGCTTAGCCTCAGCCCTATTCAACCTGTACACCAATGACCTAACCCCAACCCGGTCCCGAAAGTTTATCTATGCAGGTGACATGTGCTGTGGCAAACAGGTTCAGAACCAGCAACTCCCCACACAACAGACACGCGTACATGCAATTTTGCTCAGGACTGGTAGCCAGGGGTGGAGAGTTGGTGGAAGAATACCTGTGATGTCAGTCATAATAAATGTTTATTTTCCATTGTCCAATACACTTAAACAGAATCTTCCATTCTGGAGTCTAAGTTCGGTGGCAGACGTGGAAGTGAGTGATTTCTGCTGGGGGTGGGGTGGCTGGCCACGTGCGATCTTACGCTGTTCAGCTCATTACATATGCATCTGTGAGGAGTTCGCCAATTCTCAGGGCGGGCAGGAAGTTGCCATCCCCACCATTACCACATTAGCTTGAAGGTCTGGGCCCATATTTAAGGAGCACCTGGTCAGCCACTCACTCACTGCAGGCCAAAATGACACTCATAAGGGCATTCAGCAGTCTAAGTGTGCGAGTGCACAGGTATGTCAGACAGGAGTTTGGGTTGCAGGACTCAGCAGCGGATAGGACATGTGACTGTGTGGCAGCCACTTCATGCTCTCAATGTTCTATCAGTTGCAGGACCTCATGTTTGTTAATGATTTACTGGGGAGGGCTCAGGAGCTAGCACAGGCATGCCTGCTCGCTCCTAAACTGCTTAAACACCCATTAGGATGACAATCAATCATTCTGCCTCAAGGAGACCTCACCTGGAGTACTGTGTTCGTCTCCTTACCCAGGGAAGGACTGACCTCGCACAAAGGGATTGCAACCAAGGTTCATCAGACTTATTCCAGGGGCTGGGATGATCCCATGAGGCGAGATTACTGCAGCTCCTGGCCTTGCTGGGATTTCAATGTTATGGGATCCAAAAGACGTGGAGCAAACCTGATGCCATGTGGGTTCCACCATTGAGAGAACACAACCGAACATGGTTCTCATCCAATTGCTTCATGATCATTTGGGTACCCCTTTAGTCAACCAAGTGTACTCACCTTGAACTCCACCTGAAAAGACCCTCCTCCCACTTGGCAGATTCACAGGTACAGCACAATGGTGTTATGAAGAATATCCTTGAAAAATGGTACACAACTTTCCAGACACATCCCACTACCTTCTACCCTCCCCGACAACCACCAACTTTGCCCCCCCAATCACCCTTGACCTACCCAATACAACCATCCCTTTCCTGTCTGTCACCTTTGAACCTCCCCTGTTAGCCTTGAACCTATAACAATCACTCTCCACATACCTTCACTCCCCTCTGAGCCTTCATCCGTTACCATCCCTATGCCCACCCTGACCCTCCCTAGTTAACTGAGACACCGGTTTGCCTATTTCTGTGATGCCCTATCCCCATGAAACCTTCACTTCCTTGACTGTTACCCTGGGCCTGCCACCCTACCGCATACCACACCCCCTTTCACTGTGACTGTTTGCTCTGCTGCCCAGTTCCCTCAACTCAACCCCCAGGACGCCTGTGCAGACAGCACCAGCCCCACTCTCTAGGACCATCTCTCTACCTCCCATTCTTGTTCAGAAACACCACCCAACCACAGGGCCCTGAGACCCAACAAACAAGGCCCTCCATCCCATGTTCCTGCACCCTCGCTGCCTCCCACCCTTCCCAGGCAATCTATTTCCCTCCACTTCACCCTTCCTTCCCTGCCCCCCACCGAACCCCAAACTTAGCCTGTTACCTGTTCAGCCTCTACTCCCCATTTTCCGCTGGTCCTGCCTCCCCTCCCCTGTGCAGCCTTGACTCCAGCTCCCAATCTCAATCAAGAGGCTGACATTTGAGTGCCCCCCCCCCACCCCACCCCCACACGCCAAGGCCAAAGCAGCGGCTGCTCACTTCAAAGTCGTGGGAGACGTCAACCTCGCCAGGTGTACGCCACTTGTATGCGGTTGTAAATGTGAATGTTCCAAGTTCTCACTGGCAGGGAACTTAATTTGGAGGGGGAACTTAATTCTTGAGAGCTGGCTTTTTAATGAGCATACATGACATGCTAATGCATGCAGAAGGGCTTCCTGACATTGTGGATCTAGAAGCCTGACCCACCTTTAAAGTCCTGAGAACATAACTGCAAAAGTTCATCCCACTGTTGGGAAACAGATTTCTGGCCTCATCCCAAATTAGGTTCTGCCACCCATCATACCGCCCGCTGCTGGCAAGCCCAGAAGATTCCAGGTAATGTTCAAAGGTTTCTTAGCTGCCTCCTCAAATCCAATTATCACTATCTGGTATCATCTATTTAAGTTTAACCAACTCAAAGAGTGATGCTTTCCACCCCTTTTGCCAAAGATAGCAGCAGTAATGCTGGTGGAAAATAAACCCTGTTTGCAATCCAAAATTTATCTGCTTAACCATGCTGAAGGTGAGTTAATAATTATCAGACAAAGCAGTTTAGGGATGAAACAGTTCAAGACTTTATCAGTGGTGGAGAAGGAAGGGGTATTGTATAAGAGGCTAGAGTCAGAGAACTGCAAGTACACAGGCTGGTCATGAAGAATTATTGTAGTATTGCTGGTGCCAATCTATAGATACCTCTTTGAAGCCAGCGCCCACCACAAGATATGCAGCTGACAGACCAAAGTTAAATTACCAGCAAATATCCCTGTGAGCCATTGAGAGCACAGCGAATGCACGTTTGAACAAATACACAGAGCTTTGCTCTTGCTGACTTATTTTAAAACATGTTAGGAACATTAAGTATGTCTCCTTCCTCAATGTTAAATAGACCATATACTACTTTTCTCAAGTGTCCAGGCTGTCTAATGAACTCAGACCTCCTGGCGTCAATGCTCTCAAGGGATACGGCCATCATGCTTGTATTGATACCCGTTGCAAACCACTATGAAGTGATGCAAAAGGAGTAGTATAACAGCAGCTGACAATTATAACCTGTTCATAAATTCTAATAGGCGGGTACAGCATATCCCATAAATATCCAGCAGATGAAGAGTAACAGGAACAGGACACCACAGCAAATGTCAAGCTATTTCAAGATCAAAAAATTGCAAAAGTATATGAAAACAAGTGTATATTATGTGAAGGACAATGTAAACCGTATACTGATTCTGGGAACTAGACTTTATCACAGTGTTATTATAAAGTCCACACGACAAAACAGGGTTCTCTCCCTACCCTGACCCACTCAATTTATTTTGCTCACTTTCTACAGGAAGGATAAGCCAAAGTTTTTTTCTATTTCCTTTGAGCCTTAACTTGCCAGCAGCAGTAACTGGAACAGGAGAGGTCCAAGATTAACTATGATAGAATACATAAGAATGTTTTACCAATCAAGCCAGCACTATCCACCACCAAACACATCTTCCCTTCACCCACCCCAGTGGCATTCCGCAGGGATCGTTCCCTCCGGGACACCCTGGTCCACTCCTCCATCACCCCCTACACCTCAACCCCCTCCCATGGCACCTTCCCATGCAACTGCAGAAGGTGCAACACCTGCTCCTTTACTTCTCCCCTCCTCACTGTCCAAGGGCCCAAACACTCCTTTCAAGTGAAGCAGTAGCGCTTCATTTGCACCTCCTTCAATTTGGTCTACTGCATTCGCTGCTCCCAATGCGGTCTCATCTACATTGGAGAAACCAAACGCAGACTGGGTGACTGCTTTGCGGAACAGCTTTGGTCTGTCCGCAAGCATGACCCAGACCTCCTTGTCGCTTGCCATTTCAACATACCACCCTGCTCTCGTGCCCACATGTCCGTCCTTGGCCTGCTGCAATGTTCCAGTGAAGCTCAATGCAAACTGGAGGAACAGCGCCTCATCTTCTGACTAGGCACTTTACAGCCTTCCAGACTTAATATTGAGTTCAACAACTTCAGATCATGAACTCTCTCCTCCATCCTCACCCACTTTCCGATCCCTCCTTTTCCAATAATTTATAATTTTTTTAATATGTATTTTTCTTTTCCCACCTATTTCCATTATTTTTAAATGTATTTCCATCCATTGTTTTGTCTCTACCTTTTAGCCTATTTCAATCCCTTCCCTCCACCCCACCCCCACGAGGGCTATCTGTCACTTGCTTGTCCCGCTTTCTACCCTTAATGTCATCATTAGCACATTCCTCAGCTATCACCACTGTCAACACCCCTTTGTCCTTTTGTCTATGACATCTTTGGCAATCTCTTCTTTGCCTCCACCTATCACTGGCCCTCTATCCAGCTCCACCTGGCCCACCCCCCTCAACCAGCTTACATTTCAACTCATTTCTATATTTCTTAGTTCTGATGAAGAGTCATACGGACTCAAAACGTTGATTGTGTTCCTCTCCGCAGATGCTGTCGGACCTGCTGAGTTTTTCCAGCTATTTTTGTTTTTGTTAAAGCCAGCACTATAGTTCAAACCACCAAAATCAAATGGCCATCCCCCACCCCATGTATTTCCTCCTCAGATTCACATGAACTATACAGTTGAAAAGTTTTGCCCTCCACCAAACCTGATTCTGTTTTTGCCAGCTCAAAAATAAACTATCCGATATGCTGTTACTTTGTTATTTTTAAAGTGCAATGCGACAAATATTGGTAGCAAGAAATAATTCAATAAACCTAATGCACACACAGTTAAATCCACACTATGCTCCTTCAGTCTTTTGAGGTTACTGATTCACTACCCATACATCACCTTAGATCCGCAATTTTTTTTTCTACAGGTAATTGACTTATATTGTCAAAGCAAATGAACACAAATATGTTTAAATGTAGCACTTTGGAAAACATACAGTTCTTTATCTCATTAAAATCCCACAAGGTTTGCAAAATTGGGCACAAAGTTCTGAACCCAGAAGAGAAGCAATAAACGCAACATAGTCTTTACTCTTTCTGCAATTATCCTTTCACTGATTCTCAGGAATGTTAATGTTCTAAAAGAAAACATGCAAGACTTCATTCTCACAGTAGGCTTTACCCATTTTGACTTTCCACTATAACTCAATGGATGTACAGTACTGTCCATGCAAAGTACATGTAAATACCCAACTCACCCCTAAACTAACTTTTAAACAAATAGTCCTGTATAACTGTGAACTTATTCACAATAGCTAAAGGAACCACCTGTAATGAAAATAGTTATTACTAACACCTTGAAATTCATGAATTAAAACTATTGCACAGAGAATCTGAACTGAAAATAGGGTCAGAAATACATTTACTTTTGACTAGCAGTGCTTGATAAGAACTTCATTCCCTGCAAATTCATGTATAGAATTTATTCTTTTGATTCTAGATTTGTGAAGAACGAGCTTTCACGTAGCTCTCATCTGGTCTAATGAAAACATTGTTAGCAATTAAAAGGAAGTCACTATGACAACAGACACAGGTAACTAACTGATCCAGTTAAAAATATAGCGGTTTAAAATTGTATTTTTGTTTTACAAGCAATAGCCACGGCCATAAGCATGGTAGATTAGCCACATACCAACAATGCTGTTTGAAATTTCTTTGAAAAAAAAAAGTTGCTTATCTCAAGTCTATAATAGGTACAACACAGAGTAACCAGAACACTTGCACAAAATCAATCTGCATGCTTCACTAGATTACAGAAGTTATCAAGAAAATCACAGGAAAACACATGGTTGAGAGTTCTAATGAAATGAAGGTTGCACATTTAAGCTGCAACATACTGATGCACAAAGTCACTTACACACTACTTAACAATCTGCAATTAATTTGCTGTATATACAGAACATTGTAAATCAGAAGGTTTGGGAAAAACACAAATGTAACACTTCTAACCAAGAAAGTAGAGAGACAGAAAGCAGAAAACTATAGGCCTGTTAGCCTAACGTCTGTCATTGGGAAAATGTTTGTATCCATTAATTAAGTAGCAGCAGCAAGACATTTAGAAAATTATAATACAATCAGGTAGAGTCAACATGATTTTGTGAAAGGAAAATCATGTTTGTCCAATTTATTAGAGTTCTTGAGGGTGTAATAAACAGGGTGGATTAAAAGGGAACCAGTAGGTGTAGTATATTTGGATTACCTAAAGGTAGTCGATAAGGTGCCATATTTGAACATAGGAGGAGTGTGCCATTCAGCCCTTCGAGCCTGCTCTGCCACTTAATTAGGTAATGGCTGATCTGGTTGTGCCTCAACTCCACTTTGCCACCTGTCCTCCATAACCCTCGACTCCCTTGTCTATCAAAAATCAAACTCTGCCTTGAATAAATTCAATGACTCAGCCTCCACTGTCTTCAGATACTAACAACCCTTTGAGAGAAAAAATTCTCATCTATCTTAAATGGTAGATCTCTTATTCTTAAATTATGTCCCCTGGTTCTAGTCTTTCCCACACAAGTGGAAATATCCAACTGGTATCTACCCTATCAAATCCCCTCAGAATCTCATATGTTTCAACAAGATCACCTCTCATTCTTCTAAACTCCAATGGATACAGGCCCAACCTTTCTTAATAAATAAGCCCTTTATCCCAGGAGTGAACTGCTTCTAACACAATTATGTCCTTTTTCAAATAATGAGACCAAAACTGTACACAGTATTCCAAATGTGGTCTCACCAAGGCCCTGTACAACTGCAGTCAAACTTCCCTACTTTTATAATCCATTCCCCTTGCAATAAATGCCAACATTCCATTTGCCTTCTAATCACTTGGTGTACCTGCAAGAGCTCCTGGTGTTGGGGTTAATAAATTAGCATCAACAGAGGATTGCTCAACTAACAGGAAACAGTCAGGATAATTGGGTAATATCAGGTTGGCAAACTGTAAGTAGTGGAGTGCCGCAGGGATCAGCGCTGGGGCCTGAACTACTTACAATCTATATAAGTGACTTGGATGAAGGGACTGAGTGTATTTTAGCAAAATTTGCTGTTGATGCAAAGATAGATAGGAAAGTAAATTGTGAGAACAGTCTGCCAAGGGATATAGATAGGCGAGGTGAGTGGGCAAAAATTTAGCAGATGGAGTATAATATGGAAAAGTGAGGTTGTCCATTTTTTCAGGAAGACTAGAAAAGCAGATTAATTAAATGGAGAGAGACTGCAGAATGCTGCAGTACAAGAGGGGTCTACCTGTCCTTGTACATGAATCACAAGAAGTTAGCACGCAGGTACAGCAAGTTATTAGGAAGGTGAACAGAATATTGGCCTTCATTCCAAAGGGATGGAGTATAAAAATAGGGCAGTTTTGCTACAACTGTACAGGACTTTGATGAGACTGCAATACTGTGTATAGCTCTGGTCTCCTTACTAAAGGAAGAATAAACTGCTTCCAATGCAAGTATAGAGAATGTCCACTTGGCTGCTTCATGGGATGAAGTAGTTGCCTTACGAAGAAAGGTTGAGCAAGTTGGGCCTATGCTCTTTGGGAGTTTAGAAGAATGAGAGCTGATCTTATTGAAAGATTGAGGGGTTTGACAGGGTAGATCCCAAAATGTTTCCCCTTGTGGGGAATCTAGAACTAGGGAACAGAGTTTCAAAAATATGGGGTCCTCCATTTAAGATGGAGATGAGGAGGAATTTCTTCTCTCAGAGGATCGCTCATCTTAGAAATTCTGTTCCAGAGAACAGTGGACACTAGGTTATTGAATATATTCAAAGCCGAGTTAGACAGATTTTTGATCTACAAGGGAGTCAAGGTTTATGAGGGACCAGTAGGAAAGTGGAATTAAGGCCACAATCTGATCAGCCATGATCTTATTGAATGGTGGAGCAGGCTCGATGGGTCACATGGCCTGCTCCTGCTCCTATTTCTGATGATCTTACTCAACAGCCAGATTCAGCTAGACATAATTGTTGTTGCTTCATCCAAGCATGTGTCCCACTCTCTCAAGAAGTTAGCAGCTAATAAAAATGTATAATACAGTCATTAAGGAACAACTATGATGATCCTGGTTCACAAACTACAGAATTGATAATTCAAGGACTCGGGGATGCACCACTGCACCGTTCAAAGCATGATGCAGTTCTGTTAGGGCTGTGAATATTTGTAGCAAGCTCTCATCATACTTCCTCCATTTAGAGAATTCTGGCATGGAGCATTGACCGAGTATCATGGTGTTCTTTCTATTTTAATCGTGATATGTGGGCTTTCCTGGCAAGGTTAGCATTTATGGCCTATACAGGAATTGTCCTGAAGAGGTGATAGTGAGTCGCCTTGTTTTGATGCAAATCTGTGGCTTGCTCAGCCACTTCAAGATGGCAGTAAAGAAACCGCAACTGGTGTGGGGCTAGAGTCACATTTAGGTTGTGTAGCAACAATAGGTAAAGGAGGATTAGGATTTTACAATTATCCAACATTGTCATGATCACTGTTGCTGTTGTTGTAACGCTTCTTTAAAACGAAAAACTAAATTCAAATTCTTAAAACTGTCATGGTGAAATTGGATTCATACTCTCTGGATGAGTCCAGGAACGTAAAAACTACATTACTATAGTCACATCACCTTTCAATTTAGGCAGTGTATGGCACCCCCTGAGCAGCTTCAAGATCACCCAACAAAAATAAGCAAACATTTTTATTCAAATACCTCCATTGTTAAGGAATCACTGATTATCTTGTTAAAACAGATGCTGAGAGTTTGAAAACAAAAAACTACTGTGGATGCTGGAAATCCAAAACAAAAATCGAATTACCTGGAAAACTCAGCAGGTCTGGCAGCATCGGTGGAGAAGAAAAGAGTCGACGTTTCGGGTCCACACGACCCTTCAACAGAACTGACCTTCAACAGAGTTTGAATCTGTTGATATGCCACTTGTCTGTCTCAAGTGGTCAAATTACTTGTCCCTTAAAGGCCTGGCTCTTAGGTGACAGCCATTGTTGCAACCAGACAATATTCTTGTCTCTTCACTAGTTTAAAGGATGAGCAGATGCTTAATTCAATCCAGGGATGTTTAAGATCATTTTGCCAAGAGTTTCTAAAATTGGTGCATTTATAACAAAAAACCTTTCCAGTAAAAATCACAAAGATGGCCATGGCCAGCAGGTACCTCCAGCATCTGGAAGGTGGTTCTAAAGAATGTTTCCAACTATGAAAGACTGAGTAGCTTTTTGCTTGACAACAGACAACATCCTAATTTTTCCCTGTCCCAAATGTCTTGAATTCATGTGATTCTCATTTTACTGAAACTACCAAACTACCATCCAGTAACATAACAGTGTGTTAACATGCTGAGCATTTTTTAAAAAAAGGAAAGATGGGAAGAGAGAGTACTGTGAAGATAAAGCTTAGTGATATTTAAAAAGAAACAAATCCAGCACTTCAAGCAGGAGTGATGGGTTTCTTTCCTTTTAAAAAAAAGACAGATTTAATTTCACAGTGCTTCCACACAAATCATCCCCTTTAAAGAAGCTTCCAAGCCTCAGTGCTGGCCTTGAGTCAGATTTGAATTCCAACGTCAGGAGGCTAATTTAGAATTTTGCAACGCGTGTGCAAAGATAAAAAGGCAAGAATAAAGCAACTCTCATATTACTATGGAAGAAGAAAGATACTGCACATGCAGCCAAACCCACTGGAGTCAAGGCAAATAGAGCTGAAAATCCTCCAGTGCTTCTTTCTCGCACTCTAATATTGTGTTTGCAAGGCTCACAACAAAATTTAGTCTGACTGCAGGACACACTCAATTTGTTTCTGGAAGTCCTATTTTTGGTGAATATAATTGGTTTAAGTTAATTAAGGCACTATCTTCTGGACAGACAAGAAACTGCATCACCCTGTTGGATAACTGAATGAGATCCACACAAAAAAAAATGCAGCTAAGTGCAGCACATCAGTTATCACTTTTTGCCGAACACCTCTCATCTCAATTCTACAACGATCAAGGAATAGGTTTTAAATTATCAGGCAGCCATTTCCAAGACCAGGTCTCTGACATCTATGCAGTGGGATAGATATCACAATGCAGCTCACCAGCACTGAGCTGGTGCAAATCAGGGACACAGAGGACAACACAATGCAGGAAAAACTGGATCAAGGGAGGTTCTGATCAAAGAAAAGGTAGTCCAGTGTGACAGCAGCCTATTCTATTTCCATGGATCCCAGCAGGTGAAGTTCTGCTCCTCTTGGTCCCACAAAATAAATTTTAAAGCTGTAGCTTTACGCTTCTTCTGTTATACTGCCAGGTTTTACCAAGAAGTGTCCACAGTGCTGCCCCACACAGTATAGTATTACAATACTATACATCGAGAACCTATAGAATCCAGATTTACACAGATTAAAGAGGTTTCCACTTGGCAACGGGGAGTACCTCTGATACCCAGCATAAAGCCCTAAGAAATAAGCCAAACCAGCAGGAATGAGACAAACTAGTCTACCACCGTTATTTATATTTACTACCATCCCATTTCTGCCAGGCGCTTAAGATCTAACCCCAAGTCAGTTCAAGGCATGAAAACTGTTCGCATGTATTGGAGGCTCTCCAAGTACATGTTGTACTCTCGGAGGGATAATCAAGGACTTATTGTGGAGGTCAAGCTCTCTTCAATTCTAGCCTCCAGCCACACACACTTTCTTATCACAAGCACTCTCATCCTTCCTTCTGTTAATGGCCAGTGCTCCCTCGAGCTTTCTCCTCATCTTTGTTCTACAGCCCAAATATTCTCTTCCATCTTCCTAGATCCCCAGAGTTGAAATCATGGCATGGTCTCCAGCTTATATTTTCCCAGTCTGAAGCTACTGAAGCAGTCTGTGCCTACATGCAGCAAGATCTGGACAACATTCAGGCTTGGGCTGATAAATGGCAAGTAAAATTTGTACCACACAAGTGCCAGGTGATGACCATCTCCAACAAGAGGGAATCCAACCATCTCCCCTTGACAATGGCATTACCATTGTTGAATCCCACACTAACATCATCCTGGGGGGGTTACCACTGACCAGAAACTGAACTGGACCAGCTACAAGGACAGGTCAGAGACTTGGAATTCTGCAGCAAGTAACTCACTTCCTGGCTCCCCAGTCTATCCAGCTACAAGGCACAAGTCAGGAGTGTGATGGAATACTCTACAATTGCCTGGATGAGTGCTGCTCCATCAACACTCAAGGAGCTGGACACCATCTAGGACAGAGCAGGCTGCTTGATTGGCACCTCACCCAGTACCAACATCCACTCCTTCCACCACTGATGCACAGCAGCAGCAGTGTGTACCATCTACAAGATGCACTGCAGCAATTCATCAAAGCTCCTTCAACAGCATTTTCCAAACCTGTGACCTCTACCATATAGAAGGACAATGGCAGCAGATACATGGGAACACCACCATCTGCAAGTTCCCCTCTGAGCCAGACACCAGCCTGACTTGGAGCTGTAGCGCCATTCCTTTACTGTCACTGGGTCAAAATCCTGGAACTCCCTTCCAATCAGCACAATGTACCTACGCCACAGACTGCTGCGGTTCAAGGAGGCAGCTCACTGCCACCCTCCATAGGGCAATTTGGGATGGGCATTAAAAATGCTGGACACCCACGTCCCGTGAAAGAATAAAAAAGACCTCAAAAATGTGGACAGCCTAAATTTCAGTCTTCCATCCACATGTGCTGATTTTTAAACTACATGATGAAAAGCCATTGACCTGAAACTTCAACTTTGTTTTGTGCTCGACAGATGCTGCCTGGCCTAAGTGTTTCCCAGCATTTGCTTTTTTTAAATTTCAGATTTCCAACAACCACAGCATTACTGTTTTTGTTTTAAAAATACAAACATGGCACCACCTGATCACTACTTCCCGATTTACCTCACCGTTTCATTTATTCATTTGAACCTTGATGTTGTCCTGCATCGTTCCTTGGTCCTTGACCTTAATTTTCAATTCTAAACATGGGAAAGGGAACAACAAAAATCAGTGACACAACCTATGTTCAAGAAGTTTACCTTGCAAAAGGGACAGAAAATTTTATGAATTGTATAATCTTTGAAAACTTCTTTTTTCCAATTTGACTCCAGACAACATCAGCCCTTGGTGTTTCATATTCAACTAAATTGAGGATTTAGAACAGGAAACTTGTCATGCAAAATATACCCTCACTTGAGAAATTAATTTGCAGATTATTCATCATGACACTCATGGCAAAGACTTCCATTTATATTGAGCCTTTCACAACCTCAGCACAATCCAAAGCACTTTGCAGTCAGTGAAGTACATTTTAAAAACATTTTTGATGGTGCTTATGATATAGATCTATTGATGTCACTATGTGTATACACATCATGGTGCCCCAGCTTTGTGTACACATTTTATTTTGACCATGCTGATAAAATGCAAATAAAGCCTACTCTGAAATTGATCATTTTTGCACTGGAAAAATGAATGTTAAAGAAATTTGACTTCAACTCACTCCAGGAAAATAGGAATTTATAGCTAAAATAATTTGAACAATGAATTTGAATCAACGACCTTGAGTCGACTGCAGTCAGAAAAAAAATCTTTTCAATGTTTTAACTGCTTGAAAAGTGGATGAAGGGACAAAACTCAACTCAAATCTGTCACTCCAATAATGGTTGCAAAAGGTCCATAAACAGTGAGCAAAAGGTTCAACTGGTAGCTTGTATGGACTGCTCGAGCTGCTCAGCCTGCCAGCAGCCAGAAACTTTGGTTACCATGCCATCCATTTACAGTCTTTTTATTGCTACTGGGGAAGTGATGCCTCAGAGATTCTAAATAAACTCATTTCCAGTATGGAGAGGACACCTTGTTGTTTGTCATCAGTACGTATGATCACGAGAAAGGGAACCATGTAAGCAAGAAGCAAAGAGTATGCCAACAGTGTGGAGCTAGATTAGGTGGTGCCAACTGCTTTATTGTACTTCTATCACTGAAAGGTTATAATCCAGCAACCATTTAACAGACATAATTTAGGGCAAATCCCAAGTGGATCAGGCACACTGATATACTATTCAGGCATTGTTATACAGTAGAGAAATGAAAATGTTCAACTATCTTGCCATGGCACTACAACATGTATATATTTCAAAGTGCCCTAGATTTTACATTGCATGACTAATTTATGGTCCTAGTTCTGGACTTCCCCACAAGTGGAAGCATCTTTGCTCCATCTATCCTACCAAACTCTTTCGTAAAGAATTTTAGGTGGATAGGTCAAGATCTTTTAGTCTTCCATTTTCCAGAGAAAAAAAAACTCCAACTTGGTCAGCCTTTTCAGATAGTTCAACCTCAGTTCTGCATTACTTTTGCAAATCTTTTTTGCACTTTCTCCGGTGCCTCTATGTCGTTTTTAATAATATGGAGACCAGAACTGTGCACAGTACCGTGTGGTCTAACCAAGGTTCTGTGCAAATTTAATAACTGCAGCAGCTCCTCAGGGCAGTGTCTTAAGCCCAACCATCTTCAGCAGCTTCATCAATGAATTGCCCTCCATAAAGGTCAGGTGTGGGGAAGTTTGCTGATGTTTTTATGTTTTCATAACATCCAGTTCCATTTGTAATTGCTCGATCATGAAACCGTCTATACCTGCAAACAGCAAGACATGGACAAAATCCAGGATTGTGCTAAGTGGCAAGTAACATTCACACCACACAAGTGCCAGGCAATGTCCATCCCCAACAAGAAAGTCTAACTCCTCCCCAGGGCATTGAATGCCAATATCATCAAATCCACCATTTCCACCCTGGTGGTCACTACTGACCAGAAACTTAACTGGAGCAGCCATATCAATACAGTGGCTAGAAGAGCAGGTCAGAAGTTGAGAATTAGGCAGCGAGTGGAGTGACTCACCTCCTGATTCCCTGAAGCCAATCCACCATCTACAAAGCACAAGTCAGGAGTGTGATGGAATAGTCCCCACTTGCCTGGATTAATGCAGCTCCAACACCACTCAAGATGCACGACAACACCCAGACTAAGCAACCTGCTTGATCAGCACCCCAGCCACCACCTTATACATTCTTTCCCTCCACTATCAGTGACTTATTTGATAGTACTTCCCAAACCAACAGCTTTTATCAACTTGAAGGGCAAGAGCAGCAGGCGCATGGGAACGCCACCTCCAAATTCTCTTCCAAGTTGCACAAAATCTGAACATGGAAATAAATATTGCTATTCTTTCATCTATGCTGGGTCAAAGTCCTGGAATTCCCTAACAGGACTGTTGGAGCGCCTTCACTTCATGACCAACAACACTAAAGGAAATCAGATATACATAAAAGTGTAGTGGGAAGGCGAAATGGAACATTAGAGAACTAATCAGAAGATTAAAACATACTAGCACATAGTTCAGAAAGAAATATGGGCTTCTATAAGCTTTAAAAAAGATAAAGAGAGAGTATTGAAGTTCACAGAGAGTGGGTGTCTAATTGTGGAGGATAACTTATGGCAATATTCAGTTAATGCTTTGCATTTTTATTTTTATAAACGCTGGAGGAATGTAGGTTTAAATAATTATTAAGCATAAATGTAGCAAAAGAATTGGCTCTAAAAACAAAAATAATTGCTGAAATGCAAGGTGGATTGGTCATCAGGCACTAACAGCATGCATATGATAAAAGCAAAAAAACTGCAGATGCTGGAAATCCAAAACAAAAATAAAAATACCTGAAAAAACTCAGCAGGTCTGGCAGCATCTGCAGAGAGGAACACAGTTAACATTTCGAGTCCATATGACTCTTCAACAGAACTAAGTAAAAATAGAAGAGAGGTGAATTATAAGCTGGTCTAAGGGGGGTAGGACAAGTAGAGCTGGATAGAGGGCCAGTGATAGGTGGAGATAGCCAAAAGATGTCATAGACAAAGGGAAAAAGAGGTGTGGAAGGTGGTGATATTATCTAAGGAATGTGCTAATTAAGGGTAGAAAGCAGGACAAGCAAGGTACAGATGGCCCTAGTGGGGGTGGGGTGAAGGAATCAAAAAAGACTAAAAGGTGGAGATAAAACAATGGATGGAAATACATTTTAAAATAATGAAAATAGGTGGGAAAAGAAAAATCTATATAAATTATTGGAAAAAAAAGGGGGGGATCGGAAAGGGGGTGGGGATGGAGGAGAGAGTTCATGATCTAAAAATGTTGAACTCAATATTCAGTCCGGAAGGCTGTAAAGTGCCTAGTTGGAAGATGAGGTGCTGTTCCTCCAGTTTGCGTTGAGCTTCACTGGAACAATGCAGCAAGCCAAGGATGGACATGTGGGCATGAGAGCAGGGTGGAGTGTTGAAATGGCAAGCAACAGGGTGGTCTGGGTAATACTTGCAGACAGACCGAAGGTGTTCTACAGTAATGCACCCTGAGGTATTGAGAATAAAAGTGAAGGGGGGAGGAGGTAGAAAAGGTTATGCATATTTATTGTGTTATTGGATTGGAGTCCAGCCCTATGTAAAACTTTGTCAAGAAGGCATAAAGGGGTAAATGAGGTAATTATCGACCTGCTTTTCTTGCACAAGCTGTGGACAAAGCCTTTGCATCCATAATTTATGACAAAATTAGCAAGCATTTAGAAATCAAGGATATTTTTAAACTTGTTTTCTGTAAAGATGATAACTCATGTTTGGCAAATTGAGCTTTTTGAAAATGTGACTAATTGGACAGATAAAGAAATTGCAGTAGATTCAATTCACATTGATTTTCGCAATTCTTTTGATAAAGGGCTGCACAAGCCACTTGTTAAACTGCAGGCCTGAAGTTTTCTAAGAGGGAATGTAACAACTAGGTAGAAAGTTTATGGAGTGCTAGGGTAAATGGGGTGAAGTGTTAGAAGTGGTGTACACTAGGGATCCGTGCTCATTCCACTTTAGCTTTCTGAGTATACGGATGATTTGGATGATTAGTCAATTTCCTAAGTCACGTAATAAGTTGGAGTTCCCAACAATCAAATGTTAATTACAAAAATGTTGCCAAAATTGAGAGCAGGTACAAAATCTTAATCGAAAGTTTGTTAAATAAGGTCCCATTGGGACCATAATGCAGGTAATAAAGATTTAAAACATTCGACACAGATTAACATAAAATAGCACTGCAAACTTCTAACAACCAACCCAATTTCATGTAAAACAAAAATGCTTCACCCCTCCCCCACCCCCATCTTTTCCACCAATCACATTTCTACCTCTCTCCAGTTCCAAAAAAGTAATCGGGCTCGAAACAGTAACTCTGTTTTTCTATTCACGGATGCTGCCAGATCCGCTGAGTTTTTCCAACGTTTTCTGTTATTTCAGATTTTCAGCAAACGCAGTATTTTATGTTAGGATCCCCAGCTGAGGTTACCCCTAAACAAGCCTGATCCCAGAGTGGAACCCAGCTTGACAGATCCTAACTTTTATTCATTCGTTTAGATACGTGAAGAGCAGCTATTGAACAAAGTCGCAGGAGTCAGTTGATGAACTTTTAGCAAAAGAGTAAAACATTTATTAAACAAGGTGAACTATATTACAATATCCCTTCACCCACAACTATACCTTTACAGGGACTGCTCTTGCCTGGTTTCACATTTCCTTTGTTTCCCACTCCTAGACCATGACTTGTTGAGTCCCCCAAAGATCTATCCTTCCCCCCCTCCTGTATCTCATCTGTAGACTGACCAACAACCAGATCATCCAAAAACACAGCCTTCAATTTCCATATGTATGCTGGTGACAACCAGCTCTACCTCATACCAGCTCTCCCAATCCCTCCACTGCCTCAGTGTTGTCAGGCTACTTGGGCAACATCCAAGACTGTTGGAGAACATATTTCCTCCAACTAAACACTGAAAAGGCTGAAGGCCAACATAAACTCCATTCCCAAGCCACAATTCCATCCATCTTCCTGGTTATTTTCTCAGGCTAAACCAAACTTTTTGCAACCTCGGTGTCCTATTTGATTCCAGCCCGAACTTGCAATCTCATATGCTCTTCATCATCAAAATCCTGTACATCAACCTCCATATAAGCGTCCATCTTTGCAATGCCTCAGTCTACCTACTGTTCAAATCCTTATGTTTTTGTTACCTCCAGAACTCATCTATTCCAGCCTCCCATTCTCTGCCCTCCATGAAGCTCATCCAAATCTTTTTGGCCTATACCCCAATTCGCATCAAGTCCAGCTCAACCATCATCCCTGTGCATGCTGATGTACCTTGGCTCCCCTACCCTGAATGCCTAGATTTTAAAATTCTAAATGTTGTTCAAATATGACCATGGCCCCAGCCCACACACTCTACAACCACTTCCAGCCTGGAAATCACTTAAAACCTGTGTTCTTCCAACTCTTGTCCATTTCCACCCCGGAACAAAAATAAAAAATGCTGGAAATATTCAGCACGTCTGGCAGCATCTGCAGAGAGGGAAACCAAGTTTACATTTCAGGTTTCAGATCTATGACCTTGCATCAGAACTGGGGAAATTTAGAGATGTAATAGGTTTTGAGATGTAGGCAGGTGGGAACAACAACAACAACAAAAGGGAAGGTCTGTGACAGGGTGGAGGGCAGGAGAGATTAAATGACAAACGGTTTCATGGTGCATGGCCAAAGGGGACAGTAATGAAACAAGTAAATAAACAAAAAGATGTGTCTAAAGGGAGTGTGACTAGCAGGATCCAAGCAAAGGAGATGATCCTCCTTACCTCTGACTAAGTTGTCCTAATGTTCCCTTCATGTCAAGCTTTGTCTCATTATGCTCCTGTGGATCACCTTGAGACCTCTTGACTACATTCAAAAGGTATTATATAAATGCTAGTTGTTGAGAACAAAATCCAACAAATAGTCTTTACAAACTTTCAACGTCTGTTACAAATACATGATTTTGTAATTCATAAGTTTTAGGAGTATAACTTGCAGTTTTGGAAATTGAACTTTTAAATGCAAGATAAATGGAGAAAGCCTGGGTTTGGGAAACTGGTAAACACCCTTAATTACAATCCCATGTTTACTTAAAAGGTATAAAAACAATAAACAGGTGGTCCTCTCTTGGCTTCGTCATGGAGCCAGATGAGTCTGTTAAAATTGCAGTTGTCCCCATTCGAGATTATTCATGTGGGCCCCAGAATCAAAGGGATGTTCTGAATGGAAGGTTAATTAATTTGAATCTCTATCTGGGACATCCCAGGTGTGCCACATCGCTGTGAGGATAGATTACAGGGAGATGCTTTTGGCTTGGGGTTTTTGTCTGTAGGATTTCTCACAAAGACAGTTGATAGCAGCCTAGAAGCAGCTTTGAGGCAAGCAGGGAGATAATCTGCCACGAGCTGTAAACCAGTAGCAGAGAGCTATCAGAAACCAAAGGTATTTTCTGATTTGGAGCTGGGAAGCAAGAACTTTTATAAGGCCCATGCTTGAGCTGGGGAGTCCACAATTGTGAGGTGCTTGAGGAAAGTTGGAGGGTCACCTAGCTGGATGCTAGAGGAAGGACCCCTCTACATTACATTGGAGAATAACAGGAACACTGAGAAGAATCAAAGTAAATTCCTGAAAGCTGTGGCACACCTTGGTTGGCCCCAGGAGAAGTGAAGGAACCCTCAAGATCCTGTATAGGCGACATAAAAGTACCATGGGTCGGGGTGTCTTGTTGAGACTTGCATGTTTGTTAATGAAATACTGTTAAGCTAGTAGTACTTGCTTTCTTTAAGTCTTGTACAGTAAAAGATTTTTTGTTTAAAATGTGAAATCTTGTGGTGTAATTTCTTCAGTTGTTAACTGGGAGTTTAAATTTCTTGTTAAAAGTTAGTCTCCACCAAGATCATAACATATAGAAGCTGGGAAATTTCAGGTGTCATTACTCTCCATAAAGATTTTACAGTATCAGATTATTTAACAACAAAACACACAACTTTGGTCTCTCCTTTACAAGCTCAATCTTTAGCATAAAGCAGATCAGTGCTGCTATAAAGTGCAGAATTGGATGGTGGGAGTAATGGGCAAGAAAACAGATTTAACCTACCCATAACACAACATTTTATCATAAGCCTGCCAACTGTAAAATCCAATTTTGATTCAAGCTCTTAACTTTTTATTCACACCACATGGAGTAGTAAATAGAAACATGCTGTGAATCAATACTTGATCTGGCATGCAAACTATCTATAAACTCCAGACCTCAGGGTGAAAACCTAATACTTCTACTGCATGGGGCATATGTTGGAAATGATATGAACTGCATGTCAATTCCTGATCTTTCTGGTTGAGTAGACATCACTGATCCATTTTATGAGTGAGGCCAAAAATTATGCATCAAGTTTAAGTATTAGACACAGGAATATCAAAATAAAAAACGATTTAGACAGGTTACAATATTTTCATTAACTTATATTGATGGTTTAAAACTATAGAAGTTCTAAAATCTTCACAGTTCTCTTCTATAGCTTTGGACCAAACATCTACGATGAAAAGTTTGACACTGAGTTGAAAGCTTTACCAGTTCCCAATAAGCAGAGCAAAACAGCAGAGTCGAACAACACCTAGACTGTCAGCTTCGTTTCAACCTTTTCTTCCTCGAGTCAATCTGGCAAGGCAGATTTTAAAACTTCCTTTATTAATCAAAAAATATTAAGATAGATTTTAAAACTCGAAGATATTGACTGGATTCATTAACATCTTGGTACTTTAACTTTGAAACAACATTATCCTGGACAATTAGAGCTTTGAGGTTCTGTCTATTTCATTCCTTATCTGATTAATTACAAGATCAAACAACCTGGGATGTCTGATACTGTCTAATGCACAAGAGGATTTAAAATCTTCACAAAGCGAGCCCAGAGACATACAACAATTCCTCACTTGCAATTAAAGGCACCAGATGAAAGAAACCCAAAATTATACTATTTAAACAGCTACAGGTAAAGAAAATTAGATGTGTATCCAACATTTGAGGGAACAGTAGCATTGTGGCTATGTTACTGGACTATTAATTCAGATAAATGATCCCAAGACTTGAGTGCAAATCCCACCATGGCAGCTAGGGAATTTAAATTCAATTAAATACATCTGGAATAAAAAGCTAGTCTCAGTTATGATAACCATGCTACCAGATCATCATAAAAACCCAACTGGGTCACTGATGTCCTTGAAGGCCATCCATAACTGGTCTGGCCAAATGTGACTCCAAACCCACAATGTGGTTGACGCTTAACTGCCCTCTGAAACACCCTAGTACAACTCAGTTGTATCAAACCACAATAGAAAGTATTAAGACAACCTATCAGCACTGCTGGTTTGCCTTCACTACACGGACGGCAGAGGGTCACCATTTTAAGGGTAATTGAGGAATGTTAATAAATGCTGGTCTTGCCAGCGGCACCCACACCCCATGAATAAAATGAAAAGAAACATTCTCCCCTTACAGAAAAATAGACAGCTCTTCCAGAAGTAGGCACAATACTGGCAAGTTAAAAACACTACACTGTGGAGATTTCTAAGAGGACAGAAATTGGTCAATCATACCCATGGCTGGCTTTTAATGCTCTCAATATGGCAAAACTTCAGAAAGCCAAACTTTCTGTACTTGCAAACACATTCTACAACTATGTTTTTGCTGTTTTGTGCCCATCCTATGTAGAGTTCTTTTAGGTAAAATGTCTGACTGAGTTTCAAGTGGAGGGAACCGATTACTGAGGATAACAAAATGAGTATACTTTTAGCGTACAATCCACAACACCTGGAAACCACACTGGCACCATATTTCACCACTGGCATCAGGTGAAAGCATGCTATTTATTCAATTCAACATGAATTCTTCAAGTTCTTTTATACGATTATATTCACTGATATAAAATGTCACCTTTCATATTTCATCAATGTGGTAATTCTATACAGGGACTACTGACTTCTGAAGGATGCTCTGTAGTAAAGTAAAAGTGAAGAAGGTCAAATTAAAAATATTTCTGATGCACTGAAAGCCAGGTTTCAATGTGCTCAGTCCAACCTGCTCAAAAAAAAGTTGGGTGTTACCAAGTTGATTTTTTTTTAAAGAGGTTACAACAGGAACTTGTATTTATATAGCACCTTTAGCATAACAAAATGCCCCAAGGAGTTTCAGAGGGGCATTATAAAGCAAAATTTGACACCGTGCCACAAATGTTAATGAATGACCAAAGGCCTAGTCGAAAAGATAGGTTTTAAGGAACATCTTAAGGGAAGAAAGAGACAGAGAGGCAGAAAGTTTTAGGGAGGTAATTCCAGAGGGTTTGGGCAGCAGAAGGTATGGTTGTCAATGTGGAATCATTAAAATTGGAGATACTCAGGATGCCAGAATCAGATGAGTGCACTCAGGGTTGTGGGGCTGGAGGAGGTTACAGAGACAGGGAGTGGAGGCGCCATGCCATGGAGGGATTTGAAACAAAGCGAGAATTTTAAAATTAAGACATTGTTTGACCAGGAGCCAATGTAGGTCAATGATCACTAGGATGATGGGTGAATGGGACTTGATGCAAGTAAGGACATGGGCAGCAGTTTTGGATGACCTCAAGTTTACTACATTGATAGATGAAAGTATACATGGATTTTAAGAAAGTTTTTGATAAGGAACCTCAATAGAATCTTGCAGAATTGATGGGAACTCATTATGATGGGTTCAGAATTGATATCTTACCATGACCTGGTGATCATTAATGGTTGCACATCTGTTCAGGGTCCCATTGGGATTGCTGTTAATGCCATTGCTTTCTGAAGCCTTCATTGATGACCTAGGTGTTGGGAGAACAGTCCACAGGTTTGCGGCATAATACACAAACATCTGTGTGAGTGCTAGCAGCATGGACAAGCATAAACTACAGCAATTGAATCTTTTTACCATTGGGGAAATGAGCCCACATTGGCAAATGGCAAAATTTGACCAAATTTAGTATGCTCGTGGGCAGGACTAAACTATTAGTTATACCCTGCAGGCTGCAGAGCCAATGCCCATCGAGAAAGAAAAATATCCTTATTTTATAGTACAGTAACTCCCCATTATAAGTTGTCCCATTTCAAGTTGTTTTGCTTTAATGTGGGTCATTTAATAGGGGCCATATTCTCTTTTAGCATCGAGAGTTTCATCTTAAATTCGTTTCGCACTGATTCTGATGTAAGGGCCATGAGACCTGATTGGTGCTATTTGGAGGAGCCTCTCCCGCTCCCTGACCCACCCTCTCACTGCCGACCCTCTGGGTCCTCTGCCACTCCTTGACCTACCCTCTCACGGCTTGCCTCCTGCAAGTCAAAGCTGCTGCTCTTGCCTCTCATCTTCAGAGGGGTCTGGAGAGGGAAGCGGCGAGCAGGAGAGACAGGGAGCAGAAGATTCAGCGAGAGGGAAGATCGGCAAGAGGGAAGGTCAGGGAATGTAAAAGGCTGCGAGCCCAGAGGGTCAGTAGTGAGGGAGGGCCAGATAGCAGCCCTTTACAGCAAGGTGTTGGGGGTCAGGGAGCACAATGTGAACCGAGTGGGAGGTTTGGAAAGCAAGATCACAGTGAGTAGGATCAGCAGGAGTGGGGGTTAAGTATAAAGTTAGCATATTTCTTTCATATTTTTGAGTATAATTTTTTTCCTGAACAGAAAGGTCCCACAGAGCCTAACTACAGCTTTTACATTTGTTTTAATGGGAAAATCTGATTTGCTTAAAGGCATTTCACTTAAGGTTGCACTTTTCAGGAATGCAATCACAACTTTAAGTGAGGAGTTACTGTACATGATTTGTTTAAGGTTCACAGCTAGTACCAGGAAGCAAAGAAAACAGAGTATTAGGTTGTGTTGCCAGTACAATTCAATACAACATAAAACATGCTATGTCCTTGTACAAGACTTTAGTCTGGTCTCATGTAGTTTAAGGGTACATGGCATAGAAAGGGTTAATGTGGGGCTGGGAAACAGTACCGCTTACAGTCTGATGTAAAGAGGCACATGCCCTGAGACAAAGGTCAGTTGTGGACTGGACAGAGACCGGTGTAGAAGTAAGCATGGAGTTAGCTCATGGCTTGGACTATCCCCTGTATATATGTACCTAGTTATGTGTTGTCAATAAACAGTTAAATGTTCAACCATACAAGACTCAGAGCCTCTTTGTGAGACTGACTAAATATACAATATCACTTGGATCACTTTGTTGAGTCCTGGTCCCCTCAGATAGGTGGTCATACAGAGGCTTTGGAAAAGAGTCAGGAAATGGTCACAAGAACAGTACCCAGCTTAAAACATCTCAGCTATCCAGATAGGCTTTACAGAGTTGGGTCTATTAACTTCAGGGGTGTGCAGATTTAAGGGTGATCTGATAGAGGTGTTTGAAATAATAAAAGATGGAGAAACGCATTTGAGGAAGACAAACATGTCAAGGGAATACATAATAGACAGTAGAATTCCGAAAAGTGCAGAGGAACGGATGGACCTTGGAATGCATGTCTACAGATCCCTGAAGATAGCAGCACAGGTGGGTGGGTGGTCAAGAAGGCATATGGGATACATCTCTAGTGAGGTTATGCAAGAACTATATAAAACACTCATTAGATAGATCACAGCTACAGTACTGCATACCATTCTGGTCACCACACTACAAGAAGGATGTGATCACACCAGAGAAGGTACAAAAGAGATTTATGAGGATGTTGCGAGGAATGGAGAATTTTAGCCATGAGGAAAGATAGTTTAGGCCAGGATTGTATTCTTTGGAAGTGGTGACTGAGGGGAGATTTAATTGAGGTGTACAAAGTTATGAAGGGGTAGATAGAGTGGATAGGAAGGGGGAATGTTTTTTCATCCTGAGGGTGGTGGGGTCTGTAATTCCC
The DNA here is from genome assembly GCF_964194155.1 of Cetorhinus maximus. Lineage (NCBI taxonomy): Eukaryota > Metazoa > Chordata > Chondrichthyes > Lamniformes > Cetorhinidae > Cetorhinus > Cetorhinus maximus. Next base: position 122,625,740 of record NC_135880.1, on the reverse strand, counting down.
TGCCTGGAGGAAAATAAACACACACTTTAGAGTTAGCTCCCCTATTTCTGGAGAGAGAATGAGAGCGCGCACACGTGCGCGCGAGAGAGAGCGTGCAAGAGAGTGAGACAGTGTGTGAGAGAGAGTGAGAGAGTCCAATTTTTAAAAATGCACAAGAATGTACAGTTAAGTGTCTTTCGATTGTCCTCGAGATGTCTATTTTAAACCGGTGGCTGATTCAGTTTAGCTAGTTCCTTGGATGCAGTCAGATGTAGATGTTGCGATTATTACAAGGTCTCAGTTCGCTGGTAGGTTTCCAGTAGAGTTGGCTTCTCAAACTACATTCTTATTCCAAAAGATAAAAAGGAAGAGAACGCCCCTCTGCTTGTTTCCTCTGCTGAAGACCTTCTTGACACCACCTTTGTCACTTGCAATCTCTCTCTAGTGACTGACAGCGTTCCTTGGAATTTTGAATACTTCACCCATTGTGTATTTCCAAGAGGTTTTGGGTGTGTCTGTCTGTGGCAGCCATTGTTGCAATATCCAGTACTTTACATTTTTAAAGTCTCTTCCTTAGACAGTTACAGGTTTTGATGGGTGTCTGGATTATAGGAAAAGTCTCTCTCTTCATGTTCCTGAGGGAGATTTGTTGGTTCCTCATCTTCAACTTGGAATATGGCCTTGCAATTTTTAAGCAGTTTGCTCTCAGTTCAATTTACAAAATTTCCAGTCAGTTGAAAGTTGAAAAATATTTTCAAAAATGAAGAGACACAGCCTCAATGTCAACTACAATTACTTGAACCTTCAAACAACCTATATGATCTACTAAACCATTTGTCCATTACAAAATCATTAACGCCATTTTAGATCACTGGGATTTTCATACTTCCACAGCTTGCATTCAAGTCCTCTAGAAAGGAATACGAACCTAGAATTACAAGTATCAGCAATGAATCAACTGGGCAGCACCCCTCAATCTTGGAGCCCAAGTATTTTTCTTAAAAAATATTCAGTGAGGGATTGGTGGAATGGAACAGAGATGATTAACTTTGTATTTAGCATGGCAAGGGTTAAAATAAAGAGCACTTTTTATGTATCATCCACTTATGAAGCAGGGCACAACCCTCAACAACAAGCCCTACCACAAGTTCAGAGGCATGCACTCTGCAGACCTCCAGCCATTGCTTCCCGTTATCTATATTAAATCAAGTTGATGGCAGCTGAATTAGCCAGAATAACTGCTCCAGCTTCTGTAATCACAGGTTCCCTCCCTTCCTCATTGCTCCTCCAATCTTAGATTCTAGCCCCTATGGAGCAATAAAGGTGGAAGTGAGGCAACCTGCGACTGGAAGAGCTGGCGCAGTGAGCGCACAATAGAATCTTTTTATTCGATCATGGGATGTGGGTGTTGCTGACACAAATTGTCCTTGTTCAGAGGGCATTTAAGAGTCAACCACATTGCTGTGGATCTGGAGTCACATGTAGGCCAGACCAAGTAAGGACAGCAGATTTTCTTCCCTAAAAGGGCTTTAGTGAACCAGATGGGTTTTTAATGACAATCAACAATGGTTTCATGGTCATCATTAGACTTTTAATTCCAGATTTTTATTGAATTCAAATTCCACCATCTGCCGTGCTGGGATTTGTACTGAGGTCCCCAGACCATTACCCTGGCTCTCTGGATTACCAGTCCAGTGACCATACCACTACACCGCTGCCTCCCCATAATCTGCAATTGGAGGAGCAGCTCCTCAAAGATACTGTCAATCCCACACATGGGGCTGACTTTTCTCTCATTTGCCACCGCCATTGATTTTTCAGAGGCTTTTTGGGGGCTTGAGGGTGCATTCGCTCGCTCTTCCCCCCACCGGTTTGAATCCTGCTGCTGACTTATGGGGCAAAATTTTACGGCAGTGGGATTTTACGTTCCCGCTGAAGCCAATGAGGTTTAGAACGTCTCGCCGCATTTTACGGCCCCGTCCCCACCGAAACGGGGCTGTAAAATTCTGCCCATGGAGTCCTTGATCTGTGATCGATCAAAATGGAGAAGGTTCATTGAGGGAGTCACCAAACACATCAACAGACTTCATTGGAACCACAGAGACCACGGTCGAGGCATCAGGGAGAGCAACCCCCACTGTGTTTACGTCACCAGAGCAATAGTAACAAATACCTTAACTTGCAGTGAGTAACCACTCCAACACCACCTTATCTCGACTTCTAGTTTGCAGGTGGCACAACTGCCACTTTTCAGCTTGTTGCCTTGGGGGTCTACACATGTAACAGCCCTCAATTAAAGTATGAATTCTTCATTCAGGAGCTTAACATGGGAATATGGAGAGCATCACATCCAAGCCTGATCCTGCCCATGCCCATCATCCAAATATACATGCTTTTAGTGGGCAATGGACTCAGGCTGTGCTACAGAACCCAATTGTTCATGTCTTACCTCAAACATTAACCAAAAAAGTGGGACCTCATTATCCTTCCCCATCCAACAGCTGCAGATGCACCCACGCCACAAAGAATCTAGCAGTTCAAGGTGGTTCACCACACCTTCAAGGGCAATTAGGCGTGATCAATAACTCTGGCCTAGTCAGCAACACCCACATCCGGTGAACAAAAAGTGGTTTAATAGCATATCAAAATACATGAATGCTCTTTTGTCATAGGTATATAAATGTCTTCTGCACCACCTTCCATTGTGCATTTTGCAGAGTAATATTTTTGGGATGGAGTGGGAGGGAAAAGGTCCCCAAGCTTTGCTGATAGGATGGAAGTGTGAAAATTCAGGTATTAAATTATGCCAGGATCATGCAATGAAGTGAATTAGGCAACATAATGTGGAAATTGTATGCTCAGAGCTTTTCAGATTATCAGATAATTCAAATGAAACTCTAAATTAAAAGGAATTGACTGCAGTCAATAATGTAATCTTTAGCAGGAGCTTGCAACAGCATATTGCCAGAGAAAATTATGCACTCTGTATCTATATACTTCCTTAAAAATCAGGATATTATATGTGAAGTAGAAATAGTGTTGAAGTAGTAAGTATATATCACATTGTTGCCAATTAACAATAGGGGAATGCAAAACTACAATGCTGGCTATCAACAGTACAGGATCCAATACTTCTTTAAAACACTTTTAACTCTGAAGTCACACCAAGAGGGGATTCTTCTCCTAGAATTAAAAATCCTGTTTTTCAACCATGACTTTTGACATTGAAAGTCATTTTATCAAAGATACACAATCCTTCAATCATTAATAATAACCAAATCACTGATGATGCCCTAGAAATGTATTTCCTAACAAAAACAGAAGTTGGGTTTCATGAGATTTATCCAGGCCAGTCTACTAGCATTGGTTACTTGGCATAGAGGATCAATTGAAAAACTGGCATTAAGTACTTCTCTGGCTATTCAACACAATTTTTTCTTTGCTTGACCACAACCATCACGTTTAATCCATATGCAATACAGAATTACACAGATTCATAAAATTTCTTAATATTTTGAAGGAAATTTAATTAATATTCTTCTTTTTCTACTATTCTTAATAAAATATTTCAAAGGTAAGGAACTCACACACAAAGGCACAATTATAAAGTCTATCATATTTCCTTGCACTAAAAGTGTTTTGTTACTTAAGGGTTTGAACAAGGTGAATATTATATTTTTGTTTTAACAAGCGCATTAATCACAACCAAGGTTATGTGACTAATGGCAGGAAGCCAAAAAAAATCCTTCTTGATGCTGATATTTAAATGCCAGATTTTAGTTTAGTTTTCATGACCTCCATTGTAGTAGCCCGGTGCAATGCTTCCAAAACTGCCTTATTAACAATCACAGAGCTCTACGAAAGAGGTTTCACCAGAATAATTTATGCATAAGAGTAGGTTGATTTTTTTTTGGAAAAATATACTTTATTCATAAAGTATCTGAAAGAACATTACAAAACATTTCAAAATGGCCTTCACAAAAAGTGCAATCATATTCAACTTTTCCACATAGATCATGAGGTGCTTCAATACAATCAACAAACATTACAGACATTCCAATATGGTCATTACAGAGTCAGGCAGTGCAATGGTATTCAAGTTATCGACACAGATCATATTGCACTCTGAGGTGCTTCAATACAATTATGATACATTTAGTATTCATTGCATGCATTCCTTGTCAGTCATACAGCCCGAGGGGTCTATACAATTCCCAGCCCCTTAGTGCACTATGGCAGAAAGGTCCTTTCCCCAAGCTTTTGTACATCCCTCAGCAAGTAGTCCTGGGCGTTGGAATGTGCCAGTCTGCAACACTCAGTCGGGGACAATTCTTTGCACAGGAAAACCAACAAGTTTCCTGCAGACCAAAGAGCGTCTTTCACTGAGTTGATGATCCTCCAGCTGCAGTCGATGTTTGTCTCGGTGTGCGTCCCTGGGAACAGCCCGTAGAGCACAGAGTCCTGTGTCACAGAACTGCTTGGGATGATACAATAGCCTGTTTTCTGTGCTGTAGTGTTCTATGGTTCTAGGTAGAACCTCAGCACGTAGTGAGTGACACTTGGTGTTTGTGTACCGAGCGTCTACGCATAGCTCAGTGCAGCCACACAAAAAAAAGGTGGCCATCAGGATGAGGGCGATGTTGGGCAAGTTTGTTCCCTCTTTATCTAGAGGCTTGTACATCGTGTCCCTGAGAACACAATCTATTTTTGAACTCTAGATAAATCGAAAGATGGCTCGGGTGATCGTCACCGCACAGGAGCGAGGAATGGTCCAGGCCTGTGCCACGTACAGCAACACTTAGTTCCTCACACCTGATGACCAGGTTCTTACCCGCAATGGAGAGGGAGTGTCACTCCCACATGCCCAGTTTTCTTTTCACCACAGCCACTCACTCCTTCCAGTTTCTAACTCATGCCCTGGTCCCTCTGAACCATATCCCCAGCACCACTGACAGTGAAGAGGACAAAGGATCGGACAGCCCAATTCCCAAAGAACATGGCCTCGTTCTTGCCACAATTTACCTTGGCTCCCGAGGCCAGTTCAAACTGGTCGCGGATGTCGATCAGTCTGCGCACCGACAGCAGATCCGAACAGAGGGCAACATCGTCCATGCACAGGGAGACTTTAACTCGAGTGCCTCCACTGCCTGGGATCGTCACTCCTCTTATGCCCGGATCCTTCCTGATGGACTCAGCAAAGGGTTCTATGCAACACACAAACAGGAGAGGGTAGAGAGGGCAGCCTTGCCTGACTCCAAATTTAATTGGAAAGCCTTCTGATTCCCACCCATTGATTGAAACTGCGCACTGATGTTTGTGTAGAGCAGTTGGATCCAGTTGCAGATTCCAGGTTAATAGCCACATACTTAAGCTGCGTTTATAGTGCTCTCTGGCCATCAGCTCCTGTATCCCCAGGGCTCCAGCAATCATCAGCCACATTAACATAAACCTGTCATATTAGATTGCTGGCAAGAAAAACCTACTTCTCAACGTCTGTGGTTGCTGTCCTCTTACTGGGGAAAGCAATCATATTGCTGCCAATGAAACATCACATTTCCGTGGTGTTGCTGTGACTATTGGCCACGACATCACCATGCACAAACAGTTCCATTATCTCCGTGGTGACTTCAAAACATCATTACATCGTTGTTTCATGCTTGCATGTTGGCCAAATATTTTGTACAACACAAAGCAGAGAAGCAGCCTCAAATTCACTATCTGGGATGTTATTCTCCAAGGCAGTTTTCAATCCTTTCTGCACCATTATGTCACCCTCTTCCAAATCGCACACTTGCCAGGATATTTTCTACTATTTCTTCCATATTAGCACGACTACTACTATAATTTGAAGCTGGAATTGCTTCACAACTTGTAGGATGTTATTGACCAATAAACAGTCGCTATTGAAAAATACTCTACCCAGGCCACAGTTCAAGCCCATTTTTACTCCTGTGAAAAGTGGAAGCCATGCATTACTACTTAATATTCAAAAGAGCAGCTTCATTCATAACCAAATGCACTAAATTAAAAATCATCTAAATACTCAGTTAGACCCGACTTTTTGCAAACTAAATCAAAATTTTGGTTTCTTGAACCTTATAAATTTCACAAATGCTCATTTATTTGACTATATATTGAAAGTTGCTCTGGTCTTAAAAAAACCCACATGATTCAAAAAAAATGTTTATATTCACCATTTTTAGTACATGACCTTTGTACCTCGCCACTCATTGGAGGAGAGGATTTACTTCACCAGCAACAGTATGTAAACTGTCCATTACTTTGTATCCATTCAGTTGTAAGCAACATTGCATAAACTCACTTAGTGCTAAATATGTATGTATGCTGCTCCTATGCTCAGTTTCAGCTCCTACTGCGAGAAGCAAATTTTATTTTCCAACTCTTCTTATGATTGTTGAAATGCCCAGAAAATCACTGTTGAAAACAGATTCAACCTTGAAAGACGAGGATGAAGTATTTTTTTCTTGATTCTTTCATGGGATGTGGGCATCACTGGCATGGACTGCATGGAGGGCATTGCTGTGGATCTGGAGTCACATCTAGGGCAAACAGGCAAGGATGGCAGATTTTCCTCCCTAAAAGGGCATTATAATGAATCAGATGGGTTTTACAACAAATCGATGATAGTTGTCACGATCACCATTACTGAGACTAGCTTTATATTCCAGATTTATTAATTGAATAATTAAAAGCATTAGCTTGGGCCTCTGGGTTAATGTCCAGTGACATTACCACCATTTTTTAAATTCATTCATGAGATGTGGGTGTCGCTGGCTAGGCCGGCATTTATTGCCCACTACTAACTGTCCTTGATAAGGTGGTCGTGAGCTGCCTTCTTGAACCGCTGCAGGCCTTGATGGTACATGTAGGTACACCCACAATGCTGTTCGGGAGGGAGTTCCAGGGTGTTGGCCCAGCTACAGTGAAGGAACAGCATTATATTTCCAAGTCAGATTTTAGTTTAGCTTTCATTACCTCCATTGTAACAGCCGGCTGCAATACTTCCAAAACTGCCTTATTAGTGATCGCAGAGCTCTACAAAAGGGTCACTGGTGTAAAGAGTAGCGAGAAATTATTAGAGCTGTTTATTGGTCTTACTATAATTTAGATTGAAGGAAAGCAGAGCAGACCACTGGAAGTTGCTCTCCCATAATCCAAATAAGGCAACTCAAAACAATTACTCGCATCTCACACTGAAGTGCCAAATATGATGTTTAAAAAGTCAATTAAAAAATTGATGGAATTCTCAGACCACCCAGTTCCATTTGTGGTAATTTTTTTCACATTTATTTTTTGACGAGGACATGATCAATCTCGCCAATTTTTTTTTGTGGAACTGCTACTCAACCCTTTGAAATAACTTGCAGCAATCTCAAAAACATTAGACAAAAACAAAACATCGCCACCCTCAAAATTAAAAACTAACAGCTTCAAAAAAAACCTCAAATGTACAAATAAAAAAAGCTTTGAATAGATATGATCAAGGTCACTGCTCCTTCAAGGGGAATGAGCAAATTAAATTTTCATTAGTGTTTAGGATCTTTTTTTACATGTTTAGGAACAGTTTTACACAAATCAGTTTTTTTTCTTTTAAAATAAATTATGGCTGTTAATATACATAGTTGTCAACCATCACTTTTAGAGCACACACAAGTTTGCTCACCCCTTGTTCAAGCAGGAGTACAGAAACGATTCAGGAACTGTTTGAATCCTTAGTGGATTACTCACTTTTGTTTAGTTGCTCGTATGATGGAATCCATAGTTTCAAAGCTTATATTTTTCGAAACAGATCCTAACCGAGAAGAGAAACTGACACTCCCAGTTGACTGAAGCAGACTGGGAACCAAAACTTCTGGGGAGACTGAACCTGGTTGACATCATATAAAAGGACAGAGTGCTCAGAGCTCCATAGGGAACAATGAGTCCAGTGGTGCAGTATAGGTAAGCTGAAGACAACAAGAAGCTATATCCAGAAGCTGAGAATAAGCAAAGGATACAGTTAGTGCAGCTATTTCTGTTACCTGAAGATAACATTGGTGGACCTACACCATCCAGACCGTCATAAGCAGAGTTGAGGAGGTTCTGCAGACATACACCATTTTTGGTGAAGATAGTGCTTGTGGAACTCAGGCTGGCTGTGCACTCCTCTTGTCTGAGGATCAGGTTAAATCCTACATGAGGAGCTGCACTCCTTCATGAGGAAGGCAGAGTTTTGAAGGGCGGTGTGACGGAGATTAATGACATATGTCAAGTCGACTTCCGAGCCAGTTTGTAAGATACATCTTAGCTGTGTGTGTCATTAAATGTGTAACTTATACTTCATAATTCACAGTAATTTATCCTTTAATTCACGTTTATCTTATCTTGATTCTGGGTTTTAGAGGACAGGGGTTGGCTATGATAATGTTTAATATTTGCTTTGTTTGACTCTTGTATAGTAAAAATTCTTCTGTTTAAATCATGGAATCTAGAGACTTCATTTTTTTCAGCAAATAACTGGGATTTCATATTTCTTCTGTTTAGAAAGGTTACAGGTCTCAAGAGAGATCATAACCAGTTTATTTTTGAATAGTCAGGCTGCTACCCATTTTGAGAGGGACCACAAGGGGAGCTTGCATTCCCTTCCCTTCAGCTATGCCACTCTCGTCTTTGTATCAAAGAATGAGCACAATGCTACCTTAGTACTGTGAGGTTGAGGGAAGTACTCAAGACAATTGGTGGGAGAAAAAAAAACAGGTAATTAAGTTATCTTAAAGGACAGTGAACAGTTGGCAAGCATGATCAAATTCACAAGGTACCTTCAATCAAAACAACGTTTTATCAAAGTCAAATTTTAAAAACTGACATTTTAGCAGGAATACACCTTAATTTAAGGGAGGGAGTAGGAAAAAGGAAACAAAGGAAAGAGGTGCTGTTTGATGGCATTAACATAGTACAATATTGCCTAGTGCCAGATTTCAGGCATCAAAGCAATATGTGGATTATTGGCTAGCTAACAAATTATATGGAGGAAAAATGCCACCTGTAATTAGTGGTTGCTGCCTTGGCAATTCCAGAAATAAAAATCATATTTTCAGTGCCCAGATCAAAAAGAAGTCATAGACAGAGGAAGTGAGGAATTAAAGGAAACAGCCCAAACAAAATAAGCTGAATAACTCATGGGCCAGTGAGCTTTCTCAGTCAAATAACAATTACTTTACTTTTCACAGTTCACTCACTGTTACTCCACGGGTTTTATTTTGAGTATTGAAGCTCAGTTGAGTTTCTTTTTCAACTGCTATTTTGCAGCAACCTGTGAACAGGTTGGTACATACAGGAAGTGTTGCAATATTGGCATGGCTGTGTTTGCTGACACTGCAACTGCAGAGGATGCAAATGCAGTCACAGTGCCTATGACAAAGATATTTTAATAACTGCACCACCAATAAAATGTGTTTTTCTCCCCAAATGTTTCTCCAATGTGCAAAGTCTTAAATGATGTGAGATTTCAGTTGGACAACCTATCACATTTCACTATCACTATCACAGGATTGCAGTTTTCACAGAATGTTGGTGCTCAAAGCACCAGTTAAAAATTCTGGGATCGCATGTAATAAAACTGCAATTTGACCTTGCCGCCTTGCTCATTGCTTCACTCATCACCTCACTGGCTGCCTCCACTCCTGAGCCCTCACTGCCTCAGGAGAGGAGTGGCGAGCGAGGTGGCCAGAGGTTGGCATTGGGCAACAAGCAGGAGGCATCAAGGGGCTGGCAGCAGGGCAGCAAGCAGGAAGCAGTAAGGGATTGGGAGGAGGTGGCGGCGGCAAGGGGTCTGGAGTGGGGTGGCGACAATGGGTGGTGAGCATTCAACAGGCACATAAATGAAGTCAGCAGCAGGAGGAACTGCTCATGCGCCAATGGACGAAGTGGGTGCCAACTCCCTGTTCCAGTTTGGTGGTAGGAGATTTAGTGTATTAAAGATTACCAAGTACTTGTTAATATGATCCACCTTTCACAAATGCATTTTAAAATATACTTGTTATTCTCCTTTCTCACCAAGCGGTCCTGTAGGAGGGATTGGTCTTCGAATGCATTTATATGGGCTGCAGTATTTCATAACAATGGCCAGATGCCAGCAAAATAGGTGACAGCAATATATCCCTACTGATCCAGCTCTGTCTGTACCACAATGATTTCCAGCACAGGTTATTTCCTAGCAATCAGGAATGGGAACCTCAACATACTTTCCCATCACAAAGCTAAAACCCTGGAGAGCAGCTGCACTGTCCCACTGCTTCCCCAACTGAAATCACATATCTGAGCATGGGCCCGATACTGACTGGATCTCTTTAACTATAAGGTTCAGTGCCCCCATCACGTCATGTTTATTCACGAAGGGCACTTTTTACAAGTAAGAATGTAAAAAAAACTGATCCTTTAGAATTAAAATGCTTATTGATTTTCTGGGTTGTTTCCACGATGCAAATTGATGCTCCATCAATTCATTTACCAGAAATCAGTGCACAGATCTTCTAAAGGTCCCTTGGGAAGCATCGCCTGCAGCACCAAACTGTGCAAGACAGAAGAGATTACAGGTTCCAGTCCGTCTCTGCTAAATTAGCTGATATCAACTAGGCTGTGCAATTAGTCACAGTTTTTCAGGACTAGAAAGCAGCAAAGATTCCCGCCTTTGATTATGGTCAGCTATATTGGTAGGAAAATGCTTACATGTGGACTTCAGTTAAGAAGAGGATCAGCTTGGCCAAGGCATCCTATAAAGTTAGGAGGGCAATAAAATTCAGAAACATGATTATTTATATATTCCTACAGGAAATCAACAGCAAGAAGGTGGCACATGCCTTTACTTTGGGAACTTGCACATTGAATTGTCAGCAGGCTATTTAAACATTTTCACAGCCATATTTCCTTTCTCAGTGACTGTCTCCGTCTCCGACTCACCCCACGTGGATTTCAACTGAAATTCCATCCCTCTTGTTTCAAACCCACCCAGGATTACAGGTATCTCCGGGACATAAAACGTTTCTCGGACTGCTGTTCCCGTCGCATTCTGAGATCCACACTCAGTGCCATGCGCCGCCATATGAACACACTCGACCTCTCCCTCCAGCAGCACCGCCACACCCTTTTTCAAAGCTGTGTGTGCCCCCAGTTTCATTTTATTCTTCGCCTCATCAAGAAACTTTTTCTCTTTCTCTCAAGTGCTAAGGAATGCAAGCTCCAACAACACATCAACACCAACACCCATCTGGGACCCTCCACCCCTGCTTGTCCCTCCGTCCCCACCCCATCTTCCAATCCCAGCCCCAGCCGCGTATTCACTATACCCCCTGACCTTCCCCTCTCCAATGCTGAACATTCAGTGCTCAGCAAAGGACTCAGTTTCATACCCTTACGCCCTCATCTCAATGAATTTCGGGCTCGGCATGATGCTGAACTCTTCTTCTGCCGTCTTCGTCTCCGTGCTCACTTATTTGGGCAGGAGTCCTCTCCCCGTTCAACGGATCCTTTTACCCACCTCCAATATTCTCCCTCCACCTGGACCCCTCCCTCTGGATTCTTACCTTCTCTTGATCTTTTCATTGAGAACTGTCGGCGTGACATTAGCCGTCTCAATTTCTCTGCTCCTCTCACCCATTCTAACCTGTCTCTCTCTGAACTTACTGCACTCCGTTCTCTCAGGTCCAACCCCAACATTGTCATCAAACCCGCTGACAAGGGTGGTGCTGTTGTTGTCTGGCGCACTGACCTCTACCTCGCGGAGGCTGAGCGTCAACTCGCAGACACTTCCTCCTACCTCTCCCTGGACCATGACCCCACCACGGAACATCAAGCCATTGTTTCCAGGACTGTCACTGACCCCATCTCCTCTGGAGATCTTCCTCCCACAGCTTCCAACCTGATAGTCGCCCAACTTCGGACGGCCCGCTTCTACCTCCTACCCAAAATCCACAAACAGAACTGTCCTGGAAGACCGATCGTGTCAGCCTGTTCCTGCCCCACGGAACTCATTTCTCGTTATCTTGACTCCCTTCTCTCTCCCCTTGTCCAGTCCCTTCCCACCTACATCCGTGATTCCTCTGACACCTTACGTCACATCAACAATTTCCAGTTCCCTGGCCCCAACCGCTTCCTCTCCACCATGGATGTCCAATCCCTCTACACCTCCATCCCCCACCAGGATGGTCTGAAGGCCCTTAGCTTCTTCCTTGAACAGAGGCCCGAACAATCCCCATCCACCACTACTCTCCTCCGTCTGGCTGAACTTGTTCTCACACTGAACAATTTCTCCTTTAACTCCTCTCACTTCCTCCAAATAAAAGGTGTGGCTATGGGTACCCGCATGGGCCCCAGCTATGCCTGTCTCTTTATGGGGTATGTAGAACATTCCTTGTTCCAGTCCTACTCCGGCCCCCTCCCACAACTCTTTCTCCGGTACATCGATGATTACTTCGGTGCTGCTTCATGCTCTCGTCGGGACCTGGAAAAATTTATTAATTTTGCTTCCAATCTTCACCCCTCTATCATTTTCACATGGTCTATCTCTGACACTTCTCTTCCCTTCCTTGACCTCTCTGTCTCAATTTCTGATGATAGACTGTCCACCAATATCCATTACAAGCCTACCGACTCCCACAGCTACCTCGACTACAGCTCCTCACACCCCGCTTCCTGTAAGGACTCCATCCCATTCTCTCAGTTCCTTCGCCTCCGTCGCATCTGTTCTGATGACGCTACCTTCAAAAACAGCTCCTCTGACATGTCCTCCTTCTTCCTTAACCGAGGTTTTCCACCCACGGTCGTTGACAGGGCCCTCAACCGTGTCCGGCCCATCTCCCGCGCATCTGCCCTCACGCCTTCTCCTCCCTCCCAGAAACATGATAGGGTCCCCCTTGTCCTCACTTCTCACCCCACCAGCCTCCGCATTCAAAGGATCATCCTCGCCATTTCCGCCAACTCCAGCATGATGCCACCACCAAACACATCTTCCCTTCACCCCCCCGGCGGCATTCCGTAGGGATCGTTCCCTCCAGGACACCCTGGTCCACTCCTCCATCACCCCCTACTCCCCAACCCCCACCTATGGCACCTCCCCATGCTCACGCAGAAGATGCAACACCTGCCCCTTCATTTCCTCTCTCCTCACCGTCCAAGGGCCCAAACACTCCTTTCAAGTGAAGCAGCATTTCACTTGCATTTCCCCTAACTTAGTCTACTGCATTCGTTGCTCCCAATGCGGTCTCCTCTACATTGGAGAGACCAAACGCAAACTGGGCGACCGCTTTGCAGAACACCTGCGGTCTGTCCGCAAGAAAGACCCAAACCTCCCTGCCGCTTGCCATTTCAACACTCCACCCTGCTCTCTTGCCCACATGTCTGTCCTTGGCTTGCTGCATTGTTCCAGTGAAGCCCAACGCAAACTGGAGGAACAGCACCTCATCTTCTGACTAGGCACTTTACAGCCTTCCGGGCTGAATATTGAATTCAACAACTTTAGATCTTAAACTCCCTCCCCCCATCCCCACCCCGTTTCTTCCCCCTCCCTTTTTTTTCAATAATGTATATAGATTCTGCTTTTCCCACCTATTTCCATTATTTTTAAATCTACAACTAATACCTTGCCAGTCTTTCCACCCCACCCCCACTAGAGCTGTACCTTGAGTGTCCTGCCATCCATTCTTAATTAGCACTTTTCTTAGATAATATCACCACCTTCAACACCTCTTTGATCCTTTTGTCTGTGACATCTTTTGATTATCTGCTCCTATCACTGCTTGCTTGTCCCCACAACCACCCCACCCTCAACTTCTCTCCCCCCGCCCCCCACCTTAAACCAGCTTATATTTCACCCCTCTCCTAACTATACTTTAGTTCTGTTGAAGGGTCATGTTGGACTCGAAACGTCAACTCTTTTCTTCTCCACCAATGCTGCCAGACCTGCTGAGTTTTTCCAGGTAATTCTGTTTTTATTTAAACATGTGTTTGCATGTGTATACTTTGGTGTGCCGGTTGGGGGGGGCGTCGTGTGGAAGAGAATAAACATCCTGTTTTCAGCGGTCAAATTGTAGCTGAGCCAGTCGTCCTCCCCAACATCTAAACACAGACTCAGATGGGGGTCATTGTTGGCGTAATTTACACTATATGGGACAGGCTAGTTGGACAGCTTTTACTTTCCTGTCTGTCACATTTTGTATGTTTCTAAGTGCCAACTGTTAATAGTGACAGTTCTTCTAGAAGTCTAACCTCGTAAATAACAGGAAAATAACTATGGCACAGTAAGGTAAAGTCAAAGCAACTGCAATGTAAAAGCTCCTGAAAATTTCCTTAAACCAACTTGTAGAGGCATGATAACACCAAGTCTTATCAGTTCTCTATTAGTCTAGGGTTTGCATTACACAAAGTAGAAAATGCAAATCCATTTAACTTGGAACTGCATGTGACTCAACACATCAGTCATGTCTTTCAGGAGTTTTTATTACAATGAGATAAAAGAATGGCAGCACGTTGACAACAATTGGAAACTGTTCAAACGTGGTGCAAATGATCAAAGATGACATTTCTTGGGCAGTTTATAATACAGTGGCCAGTTGTTAAAAGTCAGAAGCTGCATTTAAATAAAAAAATGTGCAAGCTTTCCCTTGTCTATTGATTCAACTCTGTCCAGTTTGCTATTTACTTCACAAATACAGAAGGAGTGTAAATGGAATACCTTATCCCCAGCAAGACATATATTAGAACAGGCAAAAGCAAGAATAAATCATGTGTTGGAGGGTAATAGCAAGACGTAAACAACTTCCATTAAATGTTACTACAAAAATGTTTTAACAATATTGAATTTTGCAGCTTATCTGCTCTATTTGTTGACAAATGACAGAAGGAAAAAATAGTGTGCTTTGTTTAATATTGAATAGTCCTGTTGTTATAACCTTTTGCATGCAGGCATACTGTCAATTTTTAATCCACTGCAGCAACTTCTCACTGATTCCATAAGATTCTGTCTTGTAACCTGCTTTGCGGTAATCTGTCAAAGACTATGAAATTAACCCTCAACAACGTCCACGGGGATGCCCTTATTCACTAAATGAGGGAAAGGCTGATGCCCAACTTGTGCCCTAGTGGCATGGTTGCCCAAAAATGCCATGCAAATCTTCAAGCAATCCAGAACTTCTGAAGTCAGCAGTCAAGAATCTTGGTGAGGTATCCCAGCACTCCTGCAAGAATCCAAGCACTTGAGGGTTTTCACCAAGATACTTTTGAGTTCAACTGCCTCATTTATACCTCAAAACTTAGGCTGCAAGCAAACTACAGAAAACAGGCAGAAATTCAAAGGATATATAAAACTGATCAAGTAATCTATATTGCAATATTGAATGACGAGCAATAGAAGCTGGACTACTATCACCATCCTGAGGGTTACCATTGACCAGAAACTGAACTGCACTAGCCATATAAATACTGTGTTTACAAGAGTTCAGAGGCTAGGAATTCTGCGGCGAGTAACTCACCTCTTGAAGCCCCAAAGCCTGCCTACCATCTACAAAGCACAAGTCAGGAGTGTGATGGAATATTCTCCACTTGCCTGGGTGAGTGCAGCTCTCTCAACACCATCCAAGACAAAGCAGCCCGCTTGTTGACAGCCCATCACCATCTTTAACATTCACTCACTCCACCACCGAGGCACAGCAGAAGTGAGCACCATCTACAAGATGCATACACAATTCATCAAGGCTCCTTCGACAGCAAATGCTGTCCCAGCCAGTGAAGTCTACATCCCGTGAATAAATTTAAAAAAAAACACCCGCCGTGCTGTGGGGAAGGGAGCTCCAGGACTTTGACCTCATGTCAATGTAGGAACGGCGATATAGTTTCAAGTCAGGATGGTGTGTGACCAAACCTGTGACCTCCAGCACTTCAAAGGACAAAGGCATCAGGTGTGTGAAAACACCACCACCTGCAAGCTCCCCTCCAAGCCACACACCATCCAGACTTGAAACTGTATCGCCGTTCCTTCACTGACATGAGGTCAAAGTCCTGGAGCTCCCTTCCAAACAGCAAGGCGGGTGTTTTTTTTTCATTCATTCACAGGATGTGGACTTCGCTGGCTGGGACAGCATTTATTGCCCATCCCTAGTTGCCATTGAGAGGGTGGTGGTTAGCTGCCTTCTTGAGCAGTACAGTCTATGTGGTGTAGGTATACCCACAGTGCTGTAAGGAAGGAGTTCCAGGATTTTGACCCAGAAACAGTGAAGGAACCGTGATATATTTCAAAGTCAGGATGGCGAGTGACTTGGAGGGGAACTTTCAGGTGGTGGTCATCCCCATCTGTGCGCTACCTTTGTCCTTCTAGATGGTAGCCATTGTGAGTTTGGAAGGTGCTGTCTAAGGAGCCTTGGCGAAATCCTGCAGTGCATCTTGTAGATGGTACACACTGCTGCTACTGTGCATCGGTGGTGGAAGGAGTAAATGTTTGTGGATGTGGTGCCAATCAAGTGGACTGCTTTGTCCTGGACGGTGTCGAGCTTCTGAGTGTTGAGAGAGCTGCACTCATCCAAGCAAGTGAAGAGTATTCCATCACACTCCTGACTTGTGCCTTGTGGATGGTGGATGGTGGACAGGCTTTGGGGAATCAGGAGGTGAGTTACTCGTCGCACGATTCCTAGACTCTGACCTGCTCGTAGTCACAGCATTTATATGGCTAGTCCAGTTCAGTTTCTTGTCAACGGTAATCATCAGGATGTTGACAGTGGGGATTCAGTGATGGTAATGCCATTGAACATCAAGGGGCGATGAGTAGATTCTTGCTTGTTGGAGATGTCATTGCTCGACACTTGTGTGGTGTGAATGTTACTTGCCACTTGTCAGCCCAAGCCTGGATATTGTCCAGTCTTGCTGCATTTGGACATGGACTGCTTCAGTATCAGAGGAGTCGCGAATGGTGCTGAACATTGTGCAACCATCAACGAACATCCCCATTTCTGACCTCATGGTGGAAGGAAGGTCACTGATGAAGCAGCTGAAGATGGTTGGGTCGAGGACATTACCCTGAGGAACTCCTGCAGTGATGTCCTGGAGTTGAGATGAGTGATCTCCAACAACCACAACTTTCTTCCTTTGTGCTAGGTATAACTCCAACCAGCAGAGGGTTTTCCCCCTGATTCCCATGGACTTCAGTTTTGCTAGGGCTTAATGCCACACTCAGTCAAGTGCTGCCTTAATGTCAAGGACTCTCACCTCACCTCAGGAGCTCAGCTCTTTTATCCTTGTTTGAACCAAGGCTGTAACGAGGTCAGGAGCTGAGTGGCCCTGGCAGAACCCAAACTGGATGTCAATGAGCAGGTTATTGCTAAGCAAGTACCGCTTGATAGCACTGCTGATGACCCCTTGCATTACTTTACTGATGATCGAGAGTAGACTGATGGGGCGGTAATTGGTTGGGTTGGATTTGTCCTGCTTTTTGCATACAGGACATACCTGGGCAATTTTCTACATAGCCGGGTAGATGCCAGTGTTGTAGCTGTACTGGAACAGCTTGGCTCAGGGGAGCAGCAAGTTCTGGAGCACAAGTCTTCAGTACTATTGCCGGAATGTTGTCAGGGCCCATAGCCTTTGCAGTATCCAGTGCCTTCAGCCATTTCTTGCCATCACGTGGAGTGAATCAAATTGGCTGAAGATTGGCATCTGTGACGCTGGGGACTTCCACAGGAGGCCGAGATGGATCATCCACTCGGCACTTCTGGCTGAAGATTGTAGCAAATGCTTCAGCCTTATCTTTTGCACTGATGCGGCTCCCCCAACATTGAGGATGGGGATATTTGTGGAGCCTCCTCCTCCAGTAAGTTGCTTAATTGTCTACCACCATTCACGACTGGATGTGGCAGGACTGCAGAGCTTAGATCTGATTGGTTGGTGTACATGCACTGTATGGCCTGCAGCAGTTCAAGGCACCTCATCATCACCTTTTCAAGGTGAATTTGGGGTGGGCAATAGATGCTGGCCTAGCCAGAATCACCCACATCCCATGAAAATTGATCACTCACCTGCAGAAAGAGCAGTCGGAGAGCGGACCTGCGGGAGATACACAGGGCGGGGAGGGAATAAATACAAGCTGGGGAGCACGGCCTAAATCACTCACCTTTGGGGAGAGCAGTCGGAGAGGCGGACCTGTCAGCTGCTCGAAACCAGCCAAAAAGGAGAGTTCAAGAGCACAACAAAAAAAAACAAATTGTGACATCACAGGAAAGATACAATTTGATTGCTTGAAGAAGCAGCTAGCTGTTTGGTGAGTATCTGGTAAATGTTTAAAGTTTATTCTATTCGTAAGGTTTAGAATAAAGTAGGAACTGTAATTTTTGGTAAGGTTTATTCAGTAGGATTTAAAAGTTTAAGTGATTTAAAAGTTTAAAGTTAAGGCATGGCAGGACAGCTCAGCCAAGTGGAATGCCCATCCTGTGGCATGTGGGGAGTTGTGGACACTTCTCGTGACCCAAAGGAGCTCATGTGCAGGAAGTGTCACCGGCTGCACAAGCTTGAGCTCCACGTTTCAGAGCTTGAGCAGCGGCTGGAGTCACTGAAGTGCATCTGTGATGCAGAGAACTACGTGGATAGCACATTCAGAGAGGTGGTTGCGCCGCAAGTTAGGGGCAAGCAGGCAGATAGGAAATGGGTGACCTCCAGACAGTCCAAGAGAAACAGGCAGGTAGTGCAGAAGTCCCCAGAGGACCCGCTCACTAACTGGTTTTCCATTCTGGATATCGGTGAGTGAGGTGGATCCTTGGAGGAGTGCAGCAACAGCCAAGCCCCTAGCACCACAGGTGGCCCAGCTGTACAGGAGGAGAGGAAGAAGAGCAGAAGGGCAGTACTGATAGAGGATTCTTTAGTTAGGGGAGCAGACAGGCGTTTCTGTGGCCGTCAACGTGACTCCAGGATGGTTTGTTGCCTCCCTGGTGCTCGGGTCAAGGATGTCACAGGACTGCAGGACATTCTTGTGGGGGAGGGCGGAGAGCCATTGGTACTAATGACATAAGTAGGAAGGGAAATGTGGTACTGCTATCGAAATCTAGGGAGCTAGGTAGAAAATTAGCAAGCAGGGGCTCTAAAGTGGTAATCTCCAGATTACTCCCAGTGCCACATGCAAGTGCGCACAGAAATAGGAAGATAAAACAGAGAATGCATGGCGGGAGAGGTGATACAAGAGGGAGGGCTTTAGATTCCTGGGACACTGGGAGTAGCTCTGGAGAAGACGGCACCTGTACAAGCCAGAAGGGTTGCATCTGAACAGAGACCGAGTTCCTTGCGAGGTGTTTTGCTAGTGCTGTTGAGGAGGGTTTAAACTAACTCAGCAGGGGTGTAGGAACCAGGAGAGAATATTAAAAAGTAATACCAGGGTGCACGGAATGTTGGGAGGGGCAGATAGAACTAAAATAGAGAACAGTAAGTTAATAGATGGAGTCAGAGCAAGGGAGCAAGTAATGAGGGCTACACTGCATGTATGTGAATGTACAGAGTATCGTTAATAAAATTGGGGAGTTACAGGCACAGATTGCCTCGTGAAATTATGATGTTAAGGCCGGGCAGATCTGGGTGCTAAACATTCCTGGTTACAAAGTGTTCAGAAAAGATAGGAAAGGGAAAAAAAAGAGGGGTGGCGTTTTTGGTTAAGGAGAGTATTGCAGTACTGGAGAAAGAGGATGTCAGGGGATTCAAGGACAGAATTGATTTGGCTAGAGCTAAGGAAGGAGAAGGGTGCAACTACATTGCTTGGTGTAATGCATAGACCACCAACTAGTGGAAAGGATATAGAGGAACAAATCTGCAAGGACATTAGATATGTGTGAACGTCATAGAGCAGTAATAATGGGGTACTTTAAATATCCATTTATAGACTGGGATAGTGTAGTGTAAGTGGCAGTGAGGGACAAGCATTCCTAGATTGTGTTCAGGAGAATTTCCTACAGCAGTATGTGTCCTGCCCAACAAAAAAGGGGGCACTAATAGACCTGGTTATTGGGAATGAGGTGGGCCAAGTAGATCAAGTGACAGTAGGGGAACATTTAGGGGGCAGTGATCATTGTATCATAAGGTTTAGGATGACAGTGGAAAATTACATTGGTCAATCCAGAGTAAGAATGATTAACTGGCAGAGAGCGGACTTCAATGGGGCAAGAACGGGTCTGGGCCGGATAGACTGGAACCAAAGATTGGCGGGGAAAGCAATAGAGCTGAACAATGGGCTACCTTCAAAAAGGAGATGGTTTGGGCACAGTCAAGTTATGTTCCCTCAAAAAGGAAACAAACAAATCCAGAGTTCCCTGGATGACAAGAGAGATAGAATTTAAGATAAAGAAGAAAAAGTGTACTTATGACAGGTGTCAGGTAGCAAAAATAGAGAACCAAGCCAAATACAGAAGGTTCAGCAGGAATGTGAAAAAGCAAATACGAGAAGGAATGAGGGATTATGAAAAAAGACTGGCAGCTAACATAAAAGGAAACTCCTAAGTATTCTATAAGCACACCAATAGTAAAAGGGTGGTAAAAGGAGTAGTACCAAAAATGGAATTTACACAGAGGCAAGAGGCATGGCTGAGGTGTCAAATGAATACTTTGCATCTGTCTTTACCTATGAGGTAGATGTTGCCCAGGCCATGGTGACAGAGGAGGAAGCTCAGTCACTAGAAGGGTTTAAAATTGATAAGGAGAAGGTATTGGGTAGGCTGTCGGTACTTAAAGTTGATAAGGCACCGGGACCGGATGAGATGCATCCAAAAATATTGAAGGAAGTGAGAGTGGAAATTGCAGAGGCACTGGCAATAATCTTTCAATGTTCCCTGGGTTCAGGGGGAGGTGCTGGAGGACTGGAGAATTGCAAATATTACACCCTTATTCAAAAAAGGTTGCAAAAAACTGCCCTGCAATTACAGACCAGTCAGTTTAACTTTGATGGTGGGAAACTGCTAGAAACAATTATTCAGGATAGAATTAATAGTCATTTGGAAAAATTTGGATTGATTCAGAAGAGTCATCATGGATTTGTTAATGGGAAATAGTGTCTAACTAATTTGCTGGAGTTTTTTGAAGAGCTAACAGAGATGGTCGATGAGGCAAGGCCATTGAAGTGGTGCATATGGACTTCCAAAAGGCCTTCGATACAGTGTCACACAACAGACCTGTGAGGAAAGTTATAGGTCATGGAATAAAAGGGACAGTAGCAACGTGGATACAACATTGGCTGAGGGACAGGAAACAGGATAATGGTTAATGGGTATTTTTTGAGCTGGAAGGAGGTTTGTAGTGGAGTTTCCCAGGGATTGGTATAGGGGCCCTTGCTCTTCCTGATGTATATGAATGATCTAGAATTGGTGTGCAGGGCACAATTTCAAAGTTTGTGGATAACAAAACTTGGGAGAATTGTACACTGTGAGGAGGACAGTGTAGAACTTCAAAAGGGGATTAACACATTGGTGGAGTGGGCAGATAGGTGGCAGATGAAGTTCAATGCGAAGTATGAGGTGATACACTTTGGTACAAAGAACATGAATAGACTGTATAAAATAAAGGATACTATTCTAAAGGGTGCGCAGGAGCAGAGAGACCTGGGTGTATACGTATGTAAGTCATTAAAGGTGGCAGGACAGGTAGGGAGAGAGCTGTTTCTAAAGCATAAATATTCTAGGTTTCATTAATAGGGGCAGCGAGTACAAGAGCAGGGAGGTTATGATGAACTTATATAAGACACTGGTTAGACCTCAGCTGGAGTAGTGTACAGTTCTGGGTGCCACACAATAGGAAGGTTGTGAACGTATTGGAGGATGTGAACATATTGGAGAGAGTGCAAAAGAGGTTTACGAGAATGATTCCAGGGATGAGGCACTTCAGCTATGAGGAAAGATTGGAGAAGCTGGGACTGTTTTCCTTGGAGCAGAGAAGGCTGAGAGGAGACTTGATAGAAGTTTTCAAAATAATGAGGGGCCTGGACAGAGTAGATAGAGGGAAACTGTTCCCACTTGTAAACAGATCGAGAACCGGGGGCACAGTTTTAAAGTGTTTTGCAAAAGGAGCAAATGCAAGGTGAGAAAAAACTTTTTCACACAGCAGGTAGTTAGGGTTCGGAATGCACTGCCTGGAAGTGTGGTGGAGGCAGGTTCAATTGAGGCATTCAAAAGGACATTGGATGATTATCTAAATAGAAACAATGTGCAGGGTTAGGGGGGGATGGCAGAAGATTGGCACTAAGTTAAAATGCTCAGTAAGCCGGTTCAGACACAATGGGCTGAATGGCCTCTTTCTGCACTAACAATTCTGTGATTCTGTGGGAAAAGAAACAATGTTACACCAAGATTTGCTACGGCTGAAATGAATCACTCAATGCATGTGCAACTTGCCGGCACCTGTAATATAAATAGGTAGCCCAACCTTGAAATCAACTAATCTGGTGTTACCCCTGAAAAACATTTATAAATTTTACAAAACATTTGCATGACAAACACATGAGTCACAAAATTGCACAAATACCAAGAAAAAAAAACTCAAGTTTTGAATTTATTAAGCATCTTTAAAAGTTGTTCTTGTTATAATGGATCAGCCAGTTTAACTGCCACTCGATGAGGTCAACACACGATAAAACCACTATTGTATTCTGTCTTTGTCCATGACTCAGTAGTTCAAATGCAAGACATCTGTATTACTGTGATGGTGGGCCAACTTAAATCCTGATTAAGCAGGTGCAGGCAGCAAATAAGTTTCATGTTGAAAAGGACAAAAAAGACAACCACATACCTTGCTCCAGAGCTCTGAAACCTAGTAAGCCGCACTTTATAATCACTCCTTTCACTTAGTTCAGAGCAATTCACCAGACCAATTCACATTCTTGGAGTTCCAATTAACTTTTTTTTCCTGTGGTCTTTAGGAAGTTAATTTTTTTTAAGATCTAATTTTCTCTCTCACATATCTCCACTGCAATCTTACATAAAGCATGCTGACCTTGTCAAGAATTTGTCTTTTTTGAAAACACAGCACTTGTGCTTTAATTACTTCCTGCCTCTGCCACTTGAAAATTCTGGTAGCTTTTTGTTTAATTATAAAGAGTACGTTAAACTGAATGGAAAGAAAGCACATTTCAATGCAGACATAAAATAAAACAAGACTGAAGCTTCACTTTCTTACAGAATTATAAAAATGTCCACTTTTTAAAAATATTAAACCATCTTAAAATCAATATAAGCATGAATAAAACACACATGCCAGCCGAGAAACAAAGCAAAAGCTGGCCTAGTACCCAAAAAGCTGACAACCCTAAAATCACCCTGAATACACCCACGGAATGTCAAAACTACAATGGGACACATGCTTGTAACTTTAGCTTGGATAGTTGCTTGCAATTGAAGAGCAAAGTTAGAAAAAGAGGAAAAAGAAATATATAAAAGCCAAAAGAGAGTGGTGTAAGTGCTGAAGATGCAAATTCTTCTTTCTATTAGGATCGAGGAAGATCAATCCACCCTCCAAAAAGTTTTGACTTTGTTTTACTGTTCAGTGTTTTGAATTCTGCTGTAGATAATGACGTGCATTTATGTGGTGCCTTTCACAACCACAGGATGTCCCAATACACTTTCTTTTTAATTTATTCATTCACTGGATGTGGGCATCACTGGCTAAGCCAACATTTATTGCCTGGCCCTAATTACGCTTGGAAAAAAGGTGGTGGTAAACCTTCTTGAACTACTGTCCATGTGATGTAGGTACACCCACAATGGTTAGAAAAGAAGTTCCAGGATTTTGACCCAAGACAGTGAAGGAACGGCAATATATTTTCAAGTCATGATGGTGTGTGGCTTGGTGGGGGGACTTGCAGGCTGTGGTGCTCCTATGCATCTGCTGCCCTTGTCCTTCTAGGTGGTTGGTGGTGGGGGGAGTAAGTGTATAAGGTGTAAGATGGAGTGCGAATCAAGTGAACTGTTTTAATCTGGATAGTGTCAAGCTTGAGTGTTGTTGGAGCTGCACTCATTCAGGCAAGTGGACAATATTCCACCACATTCCTGACTTGTGCCTTGCAGATGGTGGACAGGCTTTGGGGAATCAGGTGGTAAGATACTTGCCACAGAATTCCCAGCCATACACTTTACAATCATTGAAGTGCAATGTTATAGACTTGATTTTCCAGACAGGTTTCTCATAAGAAACAGTGAACTTTATTTACTGGACACAAAACTCCATCTCTAAGGTTCCCTGCTCTGAGGGCTGATTCTTTTGCACTGTCCTGTGATATTACACAGTACAATAAGTCTTAAATTTGCAGTCACTATATTCCTTAAAGCTACAGTTACTACATGTAATAACTGTTATGTCAGAAATGCAGCAACCAATTTGCACACAGCAAGCTCTCACAAACAGCAATGCAACAATGACCAGATAATTTGTTTTTGTGAAATTGCTTCAGGAATATATATTGGCCACAGCACCAATGATAACTCCACTTTTCCTTTTTGGAAGAGTGTTGTGGGATCTTTTACATCTGCCTAAGAACACGACACAGCATTGGTTTAACATCTCATCCAAATGGCAGAGCCTCTGGCATTACAGTGCTCCTTCAATGGTACATGGAGTGTTCACCTTGATCTTTATGCTCAAATCCTGGACTTGAACCTGCAACCTTTGACTCGGGGTGAGAATGCCAGTAACTGAACTATGGCTCAAACATGGATATAGGTATTTCTTTTAATTTTAGAGCTAAAATGTCATGAATTTTATTAAAAACCACAATTTACTATTTAGGAGTACATGATGTTTGTGTTGAAACACTTTCTCCTCATAGTAGATAATTTACTAGGAGAAACAGTATTAAATTTTTTTAAAAACAATCATTTAGTAAATTGGGGATTTCAATCCCATCTCACCACCCACACAGCTACACAGCTGTATACACTCCTCTCAGTTGCCATTTTCAAATCAACTTGTGGTAAGTTTCTTTGTGTGTGTGTGTGTGGGGCAGGGGGGTGGATGTTGGGAGGGTGTCCATCAGAAAAAAATGTTAAAAATACTATGTGTTTGTTTGTTTGACAATGACATTTCTCAAATCAAAACAAGGAAAAACAAGCGATTTGGATTTTTCTCCAAAAGCAGCATTAAGCCACTCCCCTTCAGAGTCACTTCCCCCGCCCAACTCGTGCCTCCAAAACAAGCACCCTGCAACTTCCATTCTCACCATCCAACCACCTTCCCACCAGGCACAATGATCTCACTCACGAACCCTGTCAGATATTCCTACCTATCCATCCATCTATCTCGAGGGAAATTCTGCCCCTCCAACCTCATCAGCATATAATTGCCCTTTCCTTCCCTCAATTCAAGCCCGCACTCTCTTCTCTCTCCTCCATACTAGCACTCTCCTAACCCGAAGCCAGCTGATGTTAGTACAGTCATCCCCTACCTTCCCAAGACTGATCAGACCGTGTCCCCACCTCTCCTCAGCACCAACTTCAGGCTCTTTCTCCAACTCCCTCCAAGCGCCCCAGCCCTTCCTCTCCCCTAAGTTTGCTGCGCAAATGACAAAGCTGCTGCACGTGAGAGGGGGAAATCTAGCAAAATGACAAACCGTGTCACAAATCCAGAAGATGCAGTCACATGAAGGTGCCCCAAAGTAACATGGAAACAGGAGCCCAAGGATAACAACTTCATTCAGAAACATCCTAAAACATTGAATGCCTAGCTTAAATGCGGACCATTGTCAAGTACGAGAATGCCAAGTTAAATAGCAAGTGCTACATAATTACCTAAGTGAAATTAAGATTCATCAATAAGGCCCTGTAGAATTCACGTAAATTGTTCAGAATGATATTTGAATATGTAGAAAATCAGTCTGTAAGTGGCATATTTTGCAGGCATTTCATTGAGTATAGAATTCATCTCCATTTAAGCCCATTGATAACTAAGTGGATGTTCATAGTCTCTTGATAGAGACAGCTCAAATGTTAACAGTGTTGAAAAGAAAAATGGTTCTTTTTTTAAAATTCATTCACGGGATGTGGGCTTCACTGGCTGGGCCAGCATTTATTGCCCATCCCTAGTTGCCCTTGAGAAGGTGGTGGTGAACTGCCTTCTTGAACTGCTGCCGTCCATGTGGTGTAGGTACACCCACAGTGCTGTTAGGAAGAGAATTGCAGAATTTTGACCCCCTGACAGTGAAGGAACTGTAATATATTTCCAAGCCACGATGGTGAGTGACTTGGAGGGGAACTTCCAGGCGGTGGTGTTCCCATCTATCTGCTGCCCTTGGGTGGTTGTGGGTTCGGAAGGTGCTACCTAAGGAGCCTTGGTGAATTCCTGCAGTGCATCTTGTAGATAGTACACACTGCTGCTACTGAGAGTCGTGGGGTGGGTGGGGGTGGGGGGTGGGGGGTGGAGTGAGTGTTTGTGGATGTGGTGCCAATCAAGTGGACTGCTTTGTCCTGGGTGGCGTCAAACTTCCTGAGTGTTGTGAGAGCTGCACTCATCCAGGCAAGTGGGGAGTATTCTATCACACTCCTGACTTGTGCCATGTAGATGGTAAACAGGCTTTGGGGAGTCAGGTGGCGAGTTGCATGATTCCTAGCCTCTGACCTGCTCTTGTAGCTGCAGCATTTATACGGCTAGTCCAGTTCAGTTTCTGGACAATGGTAGCCCCCAGGATGTTGATAGTGGGGGTTTCAGTGATGGTAATGCCATTGAACATCAAGGGGCGATGGCTGAATTCTCTATTGTTGGAAATGATCATTGCCTGACACTTGTGTGGTGTGAATGTTACTTGCCACTTGTCAGCACAAGCCTGGATATTGTCCAGGTCTTGCTGCATTTAGACATGGACTGCTTCAGTATCTGAGGAGTCACGAATGGTGCTGAACATTGTGCAATCACCAGCAAACATCTCCACTTCTGACCTTATAATGGAAGGAAAGTCATTGATGAAGCAGCTGAGGATGGTTGGGTTAAGGACACTACCCTGAGGAACTCCTGCAGTGATGTCCTGGAGCCGAGATGACTGACCTCCAAAACCACAACCATCTTCCTTTGTGCTCCGTATGACTCCAGCCAGCAGAGAGCTCCCCCCGCCCCCAATTCCCATTGACTCCAAGTTTTGTTAGTGCTCCTTGATGCCACACTCGGTCAAATGCGGCCTTGATGTCAAGGGCAGTCACTCTCACCTCACCTCGGGAGCTCAGCTCTTTTGTCTATGTTTGAAACAAGGCTGTAATGAGATCAGGAGCTGAGTGGCCCTGGCGGAACACAAACTGGGCATCAGAGAGAGGATTATTGCTAAGCAGGTGCCGCTTGATAGCACTGTTAATGACCCCCTCCATTACTTTACTGATGATGGAGAGTAGACTGGTGGGGTGGTAATTGGCTGGGTTGGATTTGTCCTGCATTTTATGTACAGGACGTACCTGGGCAATTTTCCATATTGTCAGGTAGATAACAGTGTTATAGCAGGACTGAAACAGCTTAGTTTAGGGGTGTGGCAAGTTCTGGAGCACAAGTCTTCAGTACTATTGCAGTAATATTGTCAGGGCCCATAGTCTTTGCAGTACACAGTGCCTTCAGCTGTTTCTTGATATCATGGAGTGAATCAAATTGGCTGAAGACTAGCATCTGTGATGCTGGGGATCTCCAGAGGAGGCCAAGATGGATCATCCACTCAGCACTTCTGGCTAAAGATTATAGCAAATGCTTCAGCTTTATCTTTTGCACTGATGTGCCGGGCTCCCCCATCATTGAGGATGGGGATATTTGTGGAGCCTCCCCCCTCCAGTGAGTTGTTTAATTGTCCACCACCATTCACGATTGGGTGTGGCAGGACTGCAGAGCTTAGATCTGATCCATTGGTTGTGGGATCGCTTAGCTCTGTCTATCACTTGCTGCTTATGCTGTTTGGCATTTAAGTAGTCCTGTGTTATAGCTTCACCAGGTTGACAGCTCATTTTTAGCCATGTCTGGTGCTGCTCCTGGCATGCCCTTCTGCACTCTTCATTGAACCAGGGTTGATCCCCTGGCTTGATGGTAATGGTAGAGTGGGGGATATGCCAGGCCATGAGGTTACAGATTGCGTTAGAGTATAATTCTGCTGCTGCTGCTGATGGCCCACAGCGCCTCATGGAAGCCCAGTCTTGAGTTGCTAGATCTGTTCCAAATCTATCCCATTTAGCACGGAGGTAGTGCCATACAGCACGATGGAGGGTATCCTCAATGTGAAGGCGGGACTTTGTCTCTATAACGACTGTGTGGTGGTCACTCCTACCGTTACTGTCATGGACAGATGCATCTGCAGCAGGTAGGTTGGTGAGGATGAGGTCAAGTATGTTTTTCCCTCGATGGTTCCCTCATACCTGCCGCAGACAGAGTCTAGCAGCAATGTCATTTAGCCAGCTAGGTCAGTAGTGGTGCTATCACTCTTGGTGATGTACATTGAAGTCTCCCACTCAAAGTAGTCTGCACCCTTGCCACCTTCATTGCTTCCTCCAGCTGGTGTTCAACATGGAGGAGCACTGATTCTTCAGCAGGAGGTTTCATGAGACTTCATGGGGTCCAGTCGATGTTGAGGACCCCCAGGGCAACTCCCTCCAGACTGTATACCATTGTGCTGTCACCTCTCCTGGGCCTGTCCCCACCGGTGGACAGGACATACCCAGGGATGGGGATGGTGGTGTCTGGGACATTATCTGGAAAGTATGATTCCATGAGGATGATTATGTCAGGCTGTTGCTTGACTAATCTATGAAACAGCTCTCCCAATTTTGGCACTGGCCTCCAGATGGTCGTAAGGAGGACTTTGCAGGGTCGACAGGGCTGAGTTTGCCACTGTTGTTTCCGGTGCCAAGGTAAATGCCAGGTGGTCCATCTGGTTTCATTCCTTTTTTGTGATTTTGTAGCGGTTTGTTACAACTGAGTGGCTTGCTAGGCCATTTCAGAGGGCATTTTAGAGTCAACCACATTGCTGTGGGTCTGGAGTCACATGTAGGCCAGGCCGGTAAGGGCGACAGGTTTCCTTCCCTAAAGGGCAACAAGGTTATCATTGGACTTTTAATTCCAGATTTTTATGGAATTCAAATTCCATCTTCTGCCGTGGTGGGATTACCCTGAGCATTACCCTGGATCTCTGGATTAGTAGTCCATTGACAATACCACTACGCCATCACCTCCACATAGTGCAGTAACAGTCAATGTAAACATTCAAACTAATTTGGTTTCAGAACAGTAACAGGTGATAGAAATATCAGGCTGGTGTGGGGTGAGCTATCTGGCTTCACTTCTGAAAACATTTCAGTCAGCTACCATGCCACATTGGTTAAAAAAAATTCAACAGCTAAAAAAGCCAGTCTGATGTAAAAGCTATGGTCATACACAAATGTGTGAAGCATTTTTTTCAAATGTAAAACTTAATTTCAAACAAGGCAGGAGAACCTTATACAGTAGGTCGTCACTTAACTTTATAGTTGCATTCCTTTTAATAAGGCAACAAAGATTTTCCCATTATAACCAATGTAAAAGCTGTGGTTAGGATCCCAGAGAAACAGTAACATTATACTGTGAGCTGAAACACTTTACATTGCTAAATTCTTATATTTGTATTAAAAGGCATTCACAAGATAGATTTAAAATATAACTGACATATGCTAACTCTTTTTACTTACCTCTCAGTCACCGCAGACCTCTCCTGAACTCACGTTGTAAGCGAGGGCTTGGGAGATGAGCGGCAAGAGGCAGGAAGAGCAGTTTCAGAGTGAGAGCAGCTTCGGTTTGCGGAGGTGAGCCAGGAGCGGGAGGGTTTGGCAGGATTGGCAGCAAGTGGGAGGGCTGGCATGCAAGGTGCGTGACAAGTGGGAGTCACCACTTTAAAATGATGTCAAGCAGGTCATGCAACCTACGTCACACCCGGCACGAAACAATGTAAAAATGAAACTCCCAATGTCAAATGTGAATACTGGCCCCATGACTTGTGCAATATTTATGTCTCCATTTTATGTTGCCCCGATTTAAGTCGTTCTGCTTTAATGTGTCTAAAAAACCTCAGTGACAGACAGAGGTAGTTAATGCAAGCAGTGCCATTTCAGCTAGATTTTTGAAGAGGAGCATAATTAATAAACTCTGCGGTACCAATTTTTCATCATTTTCACTCAGATTTTCCCCCCTTTGGGCAATCGTGGAAGTGGTGGAAGGATTCCTGGGCTGAGTTTCAGCCCGTTGAGCCACGCCATGAACACTCCTCTCATGGCCAACAAGTCCTGGCGTGGGAATTGAAACCAGAGCTTCCAGTACAGAACTAGTAGGGACACTACCACTGCACCACAAGAACTCCTTCCAGTACCACAAATCCCTCCATTCACTTAATTAATGATTTTTGGCAGTCCTGCTCATAATAAAGCAATTTCATTGCAGTGTTAATGTTGAAAACATGCCACTTAAATCAACAAGGTCACCACCAGTGTTGCACAAAAACAAAACTTCTCCTGGTACAATGTTATAGCTGACTACACTAGCACCATCTATTTGTCATGATAGGAAACTACATTGAATTACTCACTTCATATTCAGAATGAAATAAATTATTTATATTTATTGGGAGTTAAAATAGACAGGTCAATTAAAATATAAAAATATAAAATGTCAAAGGCATGAGTAAAGGCCATTTTACAAAATAAAAGGTGTTACCAACTTTATTAAAATAGTCAACAAAAATTTCTACCTTTCAGGAGGGAAGGCTTAACTTAAAATGCTCTGAAGAGAGTCATATGGACTCAAAATGTTAACTGTTTCTCTCTCCACCAATGCAGCTAGACCTACTGAGCTTTTCCAGCATTTTCTCTTTTTATTTCAGATTTCCAGCATCCAGTATTTTACTTTTATTAAAAAGTACCTTGTAATATTCAATTGCTTGATTCTCATCCCTCAAAGTATCTGAAATGATTGATAATAACAATCAGTGTGTATTGAAATTTATCTCAAATTCAGATGTGCTGATTGCCAAACAAAAAACAAAATCAGATTTGAAGCCCAAGCTCCCTTAACAACCACCGCCACTTAACATAATGAAACATCCTGAGGGGCTTCACAGGAGCATCATGTACCAAAGTATGACACAGACACGTATGGAGGATATTAGGTCAGATGACTGAAAACTTGGTCAAAGAATTGATTTTAGGAAGTGTTTTAAAGGAGGAAAGCAAGATAGAGGCAGAGAGGTGTAGGGAGGGAATTCCGGAGCTTGTGGCCTAGGCAACTGAAGACACAGCCACCAATAGTGCAGTGATTATGATTAGGAATGCACAAGAGGAATGCAGGTAACTTGAAGGATTGCGAGGCTGAGGGAGATTACAGAGATTGGGAACGGCAAGGCCATGAAGGGGTTTGTAAACAAGGATGAAAGTTTTAAAATCAAGATATTTTTAGGCTGACAGCCAACATAGGTCGGTGAGCACAGGGTTGATAGAGGAAATGGACATGGTGCAAGTAAGGACATGGGCAACAGTGTTTTGGATGACCTCAGATTTACAGAGGGTAGAATGTGGGAGACCCTCAGCTAGGGGCATCTTGAAATACGCGAGTCTAGAGTTAACAAAAGGCACAGATGAGGTTTTCAGCATATGAGCTAAAACAGGGACAAAGTCAAGCAATGTTAGAGAGACGGAACTAGGAATTCTTGGAGATGGTGTCACATTGGATCCTAAAATGAATTCCTGTCTCATATGCATACTAAGGCTGTGAACAGATTGGCCTGGGAGAGGGATGGGAGTTAGGGAACTGCGTTTGGAGCTGGGGCTGAAAACAATGGCTTCAGTCTTCCCAATATTTGATTGGAGGAAATTTCTGTTCATCCAATACACTGGATGTCAGATAAGCAGTCTGATAATTTAGCAACAGTGGAGTAGTTGTCAAGAGAGGTAGCAGTGAGGTAGAGCTGGTTGTTGTCAGCATACATTGAAAACTAACGTCATGCCTCTGGATGCCAAGGGGTAGCATGTAGATGAGAAATAGGAGGGGGCAAGTGTTAGATCCTTGGGGGACACTAGAGGTAAATGGTGTGGAAACAGAAAGAGAAGCAATTGCAAGACTGGCTAGGATTAGATAGATGGGAATGGAACGAGTGTAGTTCAACCCATCTGGTCAAGAGTGGAGAGACCTTGGGAGGAGAATCATGTGATCAGCCACATCAAAAGCTGCAGATCGAGACAGGCAAGGAAGGAAAGTTTACCTTTATCACAGTCACATAGGATGTCGTTGGTGACTTTGACAAAAGCCGTTTCAGTACTTTGGAAGAGGCAGAAACGTGATTGGAAGCATTAAAACATGGCATTCCAGGAAGATGGGAACAGGTTGGGAGGCATCACCATGTTCAAGGAAGGGGAGGTTGGAGATGGGGCAGTAGATTGCAAAAATGGAGGGGTCAGGGGGACAAGGGGAGGTGTATTGATGGCAGATTTAGAGGAGGAGCAACACCTGAAGGGAGAACCATTTACAACATTGGCTAACAGGAGAGCCATAGGGGAAGCTGGATGTTCAGCGGTTAATCAGGAACAGGATTGAGGGAACAGGAGGTAGGTTTTACAGACATGAGCTCAGAGGGAACATGAGGGGATAAAAAGGAGAGGAACTAGAGAAAGATGCTAGATGAGGGTGAGGGTAAGGAGGACCATTAAAGCAAGTTTGGCCAAGGAGCTAGTAGAATGGAGGGATGTGGCCCAGGCAGCAAAATTCCAAATGCAACAGTAAGAGCGAAGGGGGAGGGGAGAGGCAAGGTGGTAAGAGAGAGAAATCCATGTATTTTGGAAATGGTCAGATAACATAGCATATTGCCCTGCAATTTCCTTTTCATTTGGCCCAGATACATGTAATCACCAAATAATAACTGCTGACATACAAGTTAAAGGGCTTTCATTAAGCAATACCAACTTGGGAATTAAATTTTAACACACTGTTTATAAAATCATTATTCCCAATCTAACTTTCAGTGCATTAATTAAAAAGGTTGGAGGTCAAATTATGGATTGTTAAGTAACCTCAATGTTGTAAAATCAACCTTGATCATTTATGGACTACACAGACGTATATCAGAACATGATATTTGTTTAAATTGAAGATAATTTTTGGGCCGGAGCACTGCTGTATAATTAATGTTTCATTTTACAATTTATTTGTTAAGTTGAGATTTTAGGAGCATTGCTATCTGATTCCAATATTAATACTTGATGCTTTAGTATCTCAAAATTGATTTATACAGTAAAAGGGAAGCAGAAAGATAAAGCAAACCAAGGAAAAATGTAACAACAGTGGCAGCACAGCAACTATAATGAAGGCAGAAGGGGTTAAGGCTAACTATTTTTTAGGCGCAATTACAACTCTTTCCATTAGAAAATCCTAAGTGTTTATCATGAAAGTAACATTTTCAAGTTGCAGCACTGTATCTCACACCATTTTGAATACAAGAATAAGCAACATATCTGAATCAAATACTGGATGGCTCCCAAGCCTAGTTGTGCAAGACACCATCAGCCATATGCTCAGGATCCATTTCCTATGCCAAAGCATGTGTTTTTCTCATCAAAATCCATATAATCCCACCAAACATGTATTTATTCTGGTACTAATTTGGCCTTAGTTTCATCACTGCTTGAAATGTATCTCTCTCCAAGAGGTGATCTGACCCTAGGGGAGGATAAAAGGTTAGTTAAGGAAAAGGTGGGACCTATCAGAGATGAAGATGGAAACTTGTGTGTAGATGCAGAGGCTGTGGGAAGGTTTTTGAATGAATATTTTGTCTCCGTGTTTACAAAGGAAAGGGAGGATGTAGATATAGTAGTCCAGGAGGAACACTGCGAGATATTGGACAGGATAGTCATAAAGAGAGAGGAAGTACTCGAAGGGTTGAAATCCATGAAAGTTGATAAGTCACCAGAGCCAGGTGGATTGTTTCCGAGGCTGCTGAAGGAAGTCAGGGAGGAGATAGCAGATGCTCTGAGGATGATTTTTCAATCTTCACTAGATACAGGGGAGGTACCGGAGGACTGGAGAAATGCAAACATAGTTCTATTGTTTAAAAAAAGGATCAAAGGAAATGCCAAACAAGTATAGGCCAGTTAATCTTACATCAGTGGTGAGCAAATTAGTAGAATCAATCCTGAGAGATAGGATTAACTGTCATGTGGAAAGGCAGGGACTAGTCAGGGATGATCAGCATGGATTTGTTAAAGGAAGGTCTTGCCTCACAAATTTGATTGAATTCTTTGAGGAAGTGACAAGAAGGGTTGATGAAGGTAGTGCAGTGGATGTTGTGTACATGGATTTTAGTAAGGCATTTGACAAGGTCCCACATGGCAGATTGGTCAGGAAAGTAAAAGCCCATGGGATTCAGGGTAATGTGGCAAACTGGATAAAAGGTTGGCTTTGTAACAGGAAACAAAGAGTAATGGTTGATGGATGCCCTTGCAAATGGAAAGTTGTCTCAAGTGGTGTTCCACAGGGCTCGGTCTTGGGACACTTGCTGTTTGTGTTATATATTAACGATTTGGACGTGAACGTGGGGGGCACGACTGGGAAATTTGTAGATGACACAAAGATTGGCCGAGTAGTGGATAGTGTAGAGGATAGCCATAATCTCCAAAACAATATAGATGGGTTGGTGGAGTGGGCGGTAAAGTGGCAGATGGATTTTAACATAGAGAAGTGTGAGGTCATACATTTAGGGAGGTCAAACAGTTACAGGGATTATAAAATAAATGGGAATATATTAAGAGGGGTAGATGAAGTAAGAGGTCTTGGCGTACAAGTACACAGGTCCCTGAAGACAGCAGTTCAAGTAGACAAGGTTGTAAAGAAGGCATATGGAATGCCCTCCTTCAATGGCAGAGGTATAGAATATAAAAGTAAGGGTATAATGTTGGAATTGTATAAAACACTGGTGAGGCCACAACTGGAGTATTGTGTGCGGTTCTGGTCACCACATTACAGGAAGGACATAATAGCTCTGGAGAGAGTGCAGAGGAGGTTTACAAGAATGTTGCCAGGGTTAGAAAAGTGTAGTTACGAGGAGAGGTTGGATAGATTGGGGTTATTTTCCTTAGAACAAAGAAGGCTGAGAGGTGACTTGATTGAGGTGTACAAAATTATGAGGGGAATAAATAGAGTGGACAGGATAAAATTATTTTCCTTGATGGAGAATTCTAGAACCAGGGGACATAGATTCAAGAAAAGTGGCAGAAGGTGTAGGAGGGACATGAGGAAGAACTTTTTTACGCAAAGGGTAGTGGGTGTCTGGAATTCGCTGCCCAAGTTGGTGGTAGAGGCAGAAACTTTGAAGTACCTGGATCTGCACCTAAAGTGCTGTAAGCTGCAGGGCTATGGGCCGGGTGCAGGAAGGTGGAATTAGAAAGGGCACCTGAGTGTCCTCGGGCTGGCATGGGCAAGATGGGCTGAATGGCCTCCTTCTGTGCTGTAACTTTTCTATGGGACCATTTCTGGGTCTCATTTCAGTGCAACATATGGATTGCATAATGCAATGTTTCCTATATCATAACAGTGCTTACCCTTCAAAAAGTACTTTGTTGGCTATAAAGAACTTTGGGGCACACTGTGATCATGAAAAGGTGCTAGAAATCCAATTCAATTTTCTTCACATGCGATATTTTGATAGATAGTCTTCTGCCAATAGCGCAGTGATCAAATTATGAAGTCCACAATTTTGGAAACCCTTATAATCATAAAACGATTACAGCACTGAAGGCAGCTATTCAACCCATCACGTCTGTGCTGGCTCACTGAAGGAACATTTCACCTCGTGCCACTCCACTGTCTTTACCCTGTAACCCTGCAATTTTTTATTTTTCCGATAATGATCCAATTCCTTTTTGAAAGCCTCACCTGACCCTGCCTCCGCCACACGCCCAAGCAGTGCATTCCAGATCCTAACCAATTGCTGTGGTGAAAATCTCTCTCAAGAACTATTGTTTCTTTTGCCAATTATCTGAAATCTATGTCCTCTGGTTCTCAATCCTTCCACCAACAGGAACAATTTCTCCTCATCCAGTCCATCCAGATTCATGATTTTGAATATTCTATCACATCTCCTTTCAACCTCATCTTCTCTAAGGAGAACAGTCCAAACTCCTCCAATCTTTCTCGATAACTGAAGTTCTTCATTCCTGAGGCCGTTCTCATGAATGGGCAAATTATTAAGTATCCTCGACAAGTGGTTCTGTACAAAACCATTGCAGAACAGCGGAATTTAACCATTCTAATAAATTAAATTTTAACAAATAAAGATCGACTTTTACACCTTAATATAAAGAACATAAATAAGTTTGTTTTAACTGAAACAAAAAAAAAAAGTTTGGAAGAAAAATCCATCTACATGTCCCAAAAATGCTTTTCAACCTTCATCTAAGA
Organism: Cetorhinus maximus; assembly: GCF_964194155.1. NCBI lineage: Eukaryota > Metazoa > Chordata > Chondrichthyes > Lamniformes > Cetorhinidae > Cetorhinus > Cetorhinus maximus. Next base: position 122,589,344 of record NC_135880.1, on the reverse strand, counting down.
ATTTTCACAATTTCCCTTGCCAGTTAGCTTTGTGGTCTTTTGTACAAGACTATCAATTTTTCCCAGATTGACGATCACTGTGTATACGAGCTTGTTCTGAGACTGTCCAAATTTCATATAGAATCCTTACACCTATCAAAGGGGAAGGGAATTCTATCCTATTGAGACTTGGATTCAAAGTCAGGTCTCAAGTTCTTTTTTAAAAAAAATTGCACCCTTGATTTTGTTTTATTTTAATTGCAAGAAAAAATGAATATTGCAATATGAAATAGCATTATCAATTTACAGTAAGGATATAGGTGGGAATGGTAAGATCTTTTAAAAACAGACATTTTCAAAATTAAGCAACCATAAAGGCCCATCACCTTCCTGAGGAAAGTAGGATTGGGCAATAAATTATAGTCTTTCCAATAACCCCAGCCCCACATCACAATATGTGCAATCGCGTAAACTGTCCTGCACATTCTGTGAAGGATTCAATAACACTTTCAGTTTTAAGCTATCATAAAATGTGAGATAAAGTTTCAGCTTTGAATGCAATAGTCAATCCAGGCACAAATTGAGCTCATTTTGCAAAGTGCTTACCCCACCTCCCCCACCAACACACCACCCCTCTCCCCACAAGCTTGCACTCACTCATTTGCATATCTCCAAAACAAAATCTGCTGTGAACCAACGCAACTGGTAGCATTCGAGAACAATTCATTTTCACCTTTTGATTTAAGAAGTACTTGATATAGTTAAGACTCAAAACTTGTGTAGTCTGAATACAGCTGCAAACAAGCTCATCACAACATAAAGCCTTTTTAATCAGTGTCCAGGCCACCACCTGCAGGTAACCAGATTTTAAATAACTAGAACCATTTGCTAGTTACATTAAGGTATCGTAGTTAGTTTCTTACTAAATGAAAAAGTAATCAAAAGTTTTTAAAATGTGCCTATTTGTGTCCTTGCATCCAAAAGATCAGTTTAATTTTAAAAGCCTCCCTAAAGGCCCACAAATAGATACCATTCGCAGAAACTCTCAATGGTGATTAATTTGATCTGGGGGTGTGGCCAGGTATTAGTGCTTCTTTTAAAAACTTATGCAAAAGTTCAAGCTCAGTTTGCGCTGAACATAACTGCCATTTGAAATTCCACAATGTTTTATGCTGGCTTTGCTGATCTCAAATTGCACTAAACAGAACACAGACAACTGAAAACTCCAGACCTTAATATATTAAGGGATTAAGCAGTAGCACTTGAGTCTCTCTGATCATTTAATACCAAGGCCAAAATGATAAAGACTAGACAACAGAATATCTGTCAGCAGCTAATATAATGCACAATAGATAAAAGAAAACATGAATAATTAAATCAAACACAACCTGTGAGCCTTGAGGAATGGAAGTGCACAATTGAACACAGGTCATCAATAATTCAATGCTTTGGCTTAAAACGAAACAGCATTTACTCATTCTCATCGTAAGGCTTTTGACAGGATTGAACAGCTGCAAAACCTCATCTGCACAATTCTAAAAGTGCATATTGACACATTCTGTTTAATACGTATGTGCACATATTCATGTGACTACCTTATTTATCCTCATACTGCCCATCAGATTACCTCATATGGGCTGTATTCATTCATGATTGAAATAGGTGCCATTAGTCTTCAACCTATTTCAACATGTTAGTTGCTTTGCATCTACTAATTTTGTTGTTTTAGCAACAGTGTCCTCAAGAAAAGCAACCAACTTTGAGGAATGAATCACCAATCACTATCAATCAATAAAAAGAAATGTGCATAGAGCAGTAATCAAGACCAGTGGAAAACAAGGATATAGCGGAGATTCAAACACCAAGGGCTTGATTATTAGCTTTTATTTTGTGAGGGTGCATGGCATGTTGTTGGGGTAGAAATGCTTATTAATAATCTTAGGTGATGGTTAGACTATGAATAAGTAAATAAAGAATCATGAAATACTGATTTATTTACCAATCCTTTGTGACTTGCCCTGCTTTTTCATCCTTCACACCAATGAGCACTTTACACTGTTGCCTTAAAATACTTCAACATAAGGCACATTTTAAAAATTAATTTTTCAATAAAGGCATCACTTAAAGGCCATTTAGCCTTGACCTAACCAATAAGTTTGTTTCCCAATCTAATTTTAAATGAAGTTTAAGATGTTGCAGAAAACAACTAAATGTAGTTAATTTTTCTAAATCAAGTTCAGCAATCAACACAAAGTCCAACACAAAATTTTTTTAAAAAAGCAAGTTAATCAGCTGACCAGTCTAGCAGCAGTAGAGAGAGAAACAGAGTTAACATTTCAGGTCAAAAACAAAAATACCTGGAAAAACTCAGTAGGTCTGACAGCATCTGCGGAGAGGAATACAGTTGACATTTCAAGTCCATACGACTCTTCATCAGAAGTAAGGAAATAGAGAAATGCGGTGAAATATAAGCCGGTAGAGGGAGATGGGACAGGTAGAGCTGGGTAGAGGGCCAGTGATAGGTGGAGGCAAAGAAGAGATTGCCAAAGATGTCATAGACAAAAGGACAAAGGGGTGTTGACGGTGGTGATATTATCTAAGGAATGTGCTCATGGGTACATTAAGGGTAGCAAGCAGGACAAACTAGTGGCAGATGGCCCTAGTGGGGGTGGTTGGGGGGGGGGATCGAAATGGGCTAAAAGGTGGAGATAAAACAATAGATCAAAATAATTTTTAAAATAGGTGGGAAAAGAAAAATATATTTTTTTTTAATAATAAATTATTGGAAAAAGGGGGATCGGAAAGGGGGTGGGGACGGAGGAGAGAGTTCATGATCTGAAATTGTTGAACTCAATGTTAAGTCCGGAAGGCTGTAAAGTGCTTAGTCGGAAGATGAGGTGCTGTTCCTCCAGTGTGCGTTGAGCTTCACTGGAAAACTGCAGCAGGCCAAGGACGGACATGTGGGCACAAGAGCAGGGTGGTGTGTTGAAATGGCAAGCGACAGGGAGGTCTGGGTAATGCTTGCGGACAGACCGAAGGCGTTCTGTAAAACGGTCACCCAGTCTGCGTTTGGTCTCTCCAGGAGAGAGGAGAGGAGACCGCGTTGGGAGCAGCAAATGTAGTAGACCAAATTGAGGGAAGTGCAAGTGAAGCACTGCTTCACTTGAAAGGAGTGCTTGGGCCCTTGGACGGTGAGGAGGGGGGGAAGTAAAGGGGCAGATGTTGCACCTTCTGCGGTTGCATGGGAAGGTGCCATGGGAGGGGGTTGAGGAGTAGGGGGTGATGGAGGAGTGGACCAGGGTGTCCCGGAGGGAACGAACCCTGTGAAAGCCGCCAGGGTGGGTGAAGGGAAGATGTGTTTGGTGGTGGCATCATGCTGGAGTTGGCGGAAATGGCAGAGGATGATCCTTTGAACGCGGAGGCTGGTGGGGTGATAAGTGAGGACAAGGGGGACTCTATCATGTTTCTGGGAGGGAGAGGAAGGTGTGAGGGCAGATGCGCAGGAGATGGGCCGGACACGGTTGATGGCCCTGTCAACCACCGTGGGTGGAAAACCTCGGTTAAGGAAGAAGGAAGTCATGTCAGAGGAACTGTTTTTGAAAGTGGCATCATCAGAACAGATGCGACAGAGGCGAAAGAACTGAGAGAATGGGATTGAGTCCTTACAGGAAGCGGGGTGTGAGGAGCTGTAGTTGACGTAGCTGTGGGAGTCGGTAGGCTTGTAATGGATATTGGTGGACAGTCTATCACCAGAAGTTGAGACTGAGAGGTCAAGGAAGGGAAGGGAAGTGTCAGTGATGGACTACGTGAAAATTGAGGGGTGGAAATTGGAAGAAAAATTAATAAATTTTTCCAGATCCAGATGAGAGCATGAAGCGGCACCGAAGCAGCCATCGATATACCGGAGAAAGAGTTGTGGGAGGGGGCTGGAGTAGGACTGGAACAAGGAATGTTCCACATACCCCATAAAGAGACAGGCATAACTGGGACCCATGCGGGTACCCGTAGCCACACCTTTTATTTGGAGGAAGTGAGAGGAGTTAAAGGAGAAATTGTTCAGTGTGAGAACAAGTTCAGCCAGACGGAGGAGAGTAGTGGTGGATGGGGATTGTTCGGGCCTCTGTTCGAGGAAGAAGCGGAGAGCCCTCAGACCATCCTGGTGGGGGATGGAGGTGTAGAGGGATTGGATGTCCATGGTGAAGAGGCAGCGGTTGGGGCCAGGGAATTGGAAATTGTTGATGTAGGGCGAGAGAGGAATCACGGATGTAGGTGGGAAGAGACTGGACAAGGGGAGAGAGAATGTTGTCAAGATAGCAAGAAATGAGTTCTGTGGGGCAGGAATAGGTTGACACAATTGGTTTGCCGGGACAGTCCTGTTTGTGGATTTTGGATAGGAGGTAGAAGCGGGACGTCCGAGGTTGGGAGACTATAACATTTCAGGTCAATGGCCTCTCATTAGAACCGGTATTGATGAAAGGTGGTCGACCTGAAACAATGACTGTTTCTCTCGCCACAGATGCTGACTGACCTGCTGAATATTTCCAGCCCTTCTTTAATTTCAGATCTCCACCAGCTGCAGTAGTTTTCTTTAAAGTCCTATAAAGTATGCAATTCAAAGGTAATACAAAATTTGTCTAAAACCAATGAAACCAGATGCTGTGCTTTTAAATAAAGAACTGCTATTCCTCCTATATGCATAATTGACAAAGGCCTTCATCACCTAACCTCTTCTTGCACTGTCCAACATACGGTAAAAATTAAGCATCAAGTTTTTAACAACTCAACTACACTTCAGATATCAACAGATAATAAAGAAGATTAAATTCAATGACCATTTTTATTCCTCAATAATTATGGCCACATTCTAAGGTCTTTCATCTTGTGAACAAAAATGTTAACTATGGACACAAAAAAGTCTTAATATAAGAAATAGTAAAGAGTATTACTGAAGACGAGAGATTTTTTGTCAAAGCTTTTCGCCTTGTACTCATCAGGACAATTCACAAGAAAATGCTAATGTCAGAGGCAAAAAAAATTTATACTGTACAAAGACAGTGCTGATTAGTTGGCAAGTGTGCTCTGATTGGCAGAGGCATTGCCATAGAGAATGCACCAGTTGATGGTGCCTGACAGTTAACTACCAAGCATTGTTTTAAATAAGCTTCCACTTATTTTGCTTAGCTAAAACAGGCGCAATGTGTGTACAAGTTCTGTCTGTCTGCAAAGAACAGGCCCTGTGTATTAATGCAGCTTCCAGTACACACAAATGCACCACACTGTGAGCCCGACTGATCATTTTAAATTGGCCGTCAGCATAAATCTTAGCACACTGAGGATTATTTCGCAACTGTTGTCCAATCGCAGAATCACATCTCATGTTGGACACTGTTTTGAGTTTTGCAAGCACAGGCTGGTTGGGTATGGTCTGTACCTTCCCTGTTGCGAACAGCAGAAGGGACATGCTGTTTGGTACGATGCACAAGTCTTTGGGACGCACGGCCTACATACCTAGCATCACACTGGCTCTGAAATTCGTATACCACATTACTCATTTGTGTAATAGGCAGAACGTCCTTTGGCTTGACAGCATTGGCATTTTCTTGCAAATTGTCCCAAGTGCAAGATGAAAAACTTCAACAAAAAATACTTTCCATCAGTACTCAAGTTCTGTCCTACCAAACTGCTAAATAATAAAGACTTAGATCTTACCTCACAGCTGATAAAGCCCACAAGGATCTTCTCCACAAATATTGTTTCACTGCAAATCTTTCCAAAGACAGTCACCAGATGGATTAGAAGCTTGTCCGCTCCAATCAATGCAAACAAATTAAGCTTCCAAATGCCTTTTTAAAAAAAAATAGAAAGCATTGTTAGAAGTTATGAGACCCTATGAATCCACAGTCTTAAAAATTCTTTCAGCCCTGCTGGTTAAGTATTGATGTTGACAACATTTTAATACAGAGACACCCTTGCTGGCTTTTCAGTTTTAGGAGAAGTGAACAGGGGTGTGGGTGTGTAAAGGTCAGAACAAAACACTGATTAGATGGGTACATTTTTTTGCAATGATGAAAATTTGTTTTACACAAATCTGGAATGATGCTATTGTCTAGATTATAACACACCACTCGAATACAGAGAAGGCAAAATGTTTTGTTTTCTAAACCTTTCCTCTGGTAAAGGATTTTGGACTTGTTAGTACAGAAAATGACTGGATCAGTATAAAATCAATATCATGCATTTATACAACTTATAACTGTACTTCAAATAGCCATTTTAAAGCAAGTCACCCAGTAGTAGAACACAAAATTTCCATGGTACTAAGAGTTCATTTAACAGTTTCAGACATTGGTTTACTGACCCAATATACAAGCTATGCTAGTTCCCACCTAGGTTGCAAGCATATTTTGAGTGTAACAATTATGCAGGTGGAGAGCCACCATTCTTAAAAAGGTGGCTTTTGCAAACATAGGGTTAAAGTATTCACAATTAATTTGAAGTCACTAACTTTAGATACAAGATCTTTAGGGCTTCATGTATTTTAAATATATATTTCAGCACCCCTTTTAGCCCCTACTCAACATTAGGGTTAAGACAATGTCAGTTGGTAATCCAGTATGATTAGCATAGCTGGAACAGCTTTGCTGTATAGGTTGAGCTTCCAGTGAAGAGTGCACGTGGACAAGAGATGTATATTCAACTGCTCGGAGTGGTTAGTACAAAATGGTTGTAAACAGAACGCATCGCAGAGTGCAACGGCTGGAATTTAGGGCAAGTGGGAATTCAGGGCACAGAGGGAGAAAATGCTGCTTTTTGCTTCCTTTGTCTGTAGTGATTCATATTACAGGTACACAAATTAATCTACCTATAACGTAAACTTGATCAAGTAATTATAAAGGCTAAAGTAAGGGGATTAAACATTTAAAGTAGATCCCAGTTTTAAATTGCCTCATTCAGAGTAATTTTGCTTCAGTGCCTTGGATATAACGGGGGGCAGTATACACACTGCATTGTGACGTCCGCTTTAGCATCATTTCGCACCAGGGCTGTCAAAGCGTACACGACCCAGATCAGTGTCATTTTGGAGTGGCTTCTCCCTTTCCCGGAGACTCTCACTCGCCCAGCACTTCCCTGCCAGACTCCCCCTTCTCACCGCCCCTCCAGAGACCTTGCTCTCAACAAGGGTTCAGACAGGGAAGGGGTGAGCGGCAGTGGGTCGGCAAGAGGGAGAGAGTCAGCCTGTGGAAGAGACGGTGAGCAGGTGGCAAGTTGAAACAGTTAGCTTACAATATTTCTTTTATATTTTTAATTTTTTTAATGTAAAAATTATTTCATTTACCAATATAGGAATTTAGCAGCGTAAAGTATTTCAACATAGAGTATAAGGTTTTAATGTTTTTTTTAAATGAGGAAGGTCCTACAGATCCTAACTGCAGCTGGTTTTAATGGGAAAATGTGATTCACTTAAAGTTGTTTCACTTAAGAGGTGCGATTTTCATGAACACAACTACAACTTTAAATGAAGACTTACTCTAGACAAAATATAACAAGATTAGATAGGGATGGCAGTGTGAGGCAGGGGGGTTGGTGACACAATTGCAGTACATGGGAGTTTGTAGTTAGCATTGTGATCCCAGACAACCACATCTTCACTAAGTGTCTGCACCTCGAGGAACTTCAGCTCAAAGTCATTAAGCAAGAGTGAAAGGTATAGACATTGCATGGAAAATGAGGGGAGGTGTTACCTGGACACTTAGAATGCAGCATGCATTCTTACCACTTAGGTTCGGAAATGGTGCAGGTCTGGTTAGTGTTCACGGGCAAGAGGATTTGACTGAGTCAGGAAGACAAGGTGATCCCAGGTGCTGTGCTGGAGGTGGTTCCACGTGTCAGCTGCGGCTCAGTTCATAGCACCCTCGCCTTTGAATCAGAGGGTTGTGGGTTCATGTCCCACTCCTGGAAAACCAAGAACTGTGATTGTACTCAAAGAGTTGCAATCTGTGACTGTTGATAACTCGAAAGAGTATAAGGGCAAATGCCAAACCTCCTCCAGCAATGCACCTGGGGTCTGCTTGCCTTCCTCAGTCAGTCACACCCTCTTGCCCGTAAACACGAACCAGACCTGCACCATTTCAGAACCAGCAAGAAAGACTATTAGATAAGGGCAAAGTCAACAGGGTGGATCAGCAAGCTGACAATGGCACAGTGGTACAGGAGGCCATTCAAGTTGAGGGGGAGAAAAAGGAATGTGGCAGTGCTACAGCATGATATAGAACAGGAAATAGATACAGTTCTCTGCAGCAGCAACCAAGTGTTCTGAAGGCTGCATTGCTTGAAGGCTGCATTGCTTGCCCACCTATTGCCAGGGTTAAAAACATTTCCTTGCACCTAGAGAACAACTTGGGAGGACCCTAGGATTAACAATGAGGTTCTGCTAAGTAATTTGAGAAGCTAGGATGTAAATTAATAAGAAGCACCTCAAAAGGAAATAATCTCTGGATTACTAACTGAGCCATACACAAATTGGCACAGAGTTTAAACAGATCAGAGAGTGTTGAATGAATGGCTTAAAAAGTGGTGTGGGACACAGGAGTTTTGAGTCATGGAGCACTGGCGCCAGGACTGGGAAAGAGGGATCTGTCCCGTTGGGATGAGCTCCACTTTAACCAGGCTACAGCCAGCACCTTGACAAATTGAATAATGAGGGCTGTAGATAGGGCTTCAAGCTGAAAAAGGTGAGGGTGTGCAAGGTTCAAGTCAAGGCTACAGGAGATGAATGTGATGGGAGGGAAAGTAGTTTCCAACAACAATAGTGTGCGTCAGTGGCTAAGATCAAATCTGGGGAAATTGATGAATGCACATGGCACCCATAACAAGGAGGACAAATTAAATGACACAAGTGGAGATAAATAGGTGTGATATCAACCATTACAAGGATGTAGTTCCATGGTGGCCATGATTGGGACCTAAATATCCCAGGGTGCTTGATGTTTTAAAAGAGACAAAATGGAAAAGGAGTGGGGCTAGCCCTGATTACAAAAGGAGGAGGAAGGATCTTGGCTCAGAAGAGCAAGAAGCAGAATCAATATGGATGAGATAAGAAATAATAGGGTCAAAAACAAATGCTGGTGAGGAGTTTCTAGCAAAGACAATGCAATAATCTTGGGGGGCACTTTAATCCTCAGATAGACTGGACAAATCAAATTGGTTAAAATAGCTTGGAGGACACATCTATGAAATGCAATCAAGGGAGATAGGGAAAGCATGGGAAAGTGACATTGAAGTCAAGGATCAGCCATGGTCTTATAAAAAGGTGAAGACAGCTCAAGGGGCCAAAAGACCTATTCCTGTTCCTATTTTCTTACAGGATCAGAGTCGTTATCCTAGTTTCTTATAGGATCAGAGTCGTTATAAGAACGAAAAAGGCTGTTTGGCCCATTTTGTCCATACCAGCTCTCTGCACGAGCGACTCAGTTAGTCCCATTCCACCACCCTTTCCCCACAGCCCCACAAATTTCTCTTCAGATAATAATCCAATTCCCTTTCCAAAGCCAAAATTGATCCCGCCTCCACCAAACACTCAGATAATGCTTTCTAACCACATGCTGCATGAAAAAGTTTTTCCCCATCTTGCTTTTGGTTCTTGTGGCCATTCAATTTAAAATCGGCATCCTCTGGTTCTCGATCCTTCTGCCAATGGGCAGTTTCTCTATCTAGACGACCCCTCATGATTTTGAGCACCTCTATCAAATCTCCTCTCAATCTTCCCTCCTCTAAAGAACAACAACCCAAACTTCACCAATCTAACCACGTAACAAATTCTATGCCCTGGGACCATACTGCACTGGTAAATCTTTTCCACATCCTTTCTAATGCATTCCTTTATGACTTCCTCCGCCCGAATGCAACCTTGTAAGTTTTAGAAGTTTATGTTGACATGCTCCATACTGGTATCCCAATTGTGGAGTTATTTTAGTTAGCCATTCCGAATTCAAGGTCTCTCGCGCTCAATCCTGGCATCTTGGTACACTTGCCATATATTGGGTGGTTAAAAAGACTTGGGTCGGGATTTTCAGTGCCCGCTGGTGTCGAGCGTGATCAGTGGCATGGGCGGACAATATGGTGCGATCGGTTTCACAATGGTGTGAAGCCAGTTTGCGATCGTCCACTCAACCTGCAGATGGCAGGCGCATTCTCAAGCATCGGACATCGCGAACCTCATTGCACAAATGTCAACATATTATAAGCCCACTAGAATTGTCCCCCCCCCACCCCCAAGCTGGATCACTGCCCACATTGGCGGGAAAACTCGCTGGTGTAGAACACGTCTCGACAAGTGTGACATGCAGAAGTCAAGACTTACTGACCAGGGCCTTGCTCACATTGTGGACACCCGAGGAGCAGAAGATGCTGGAGCCCAACACCAACAGCACACTGGAGGAACGTCCATGGCACGCTGGGTAGATTCTCATGGACTTTGCTCTGCAGCGAAGCAGCTAACGGGAGTTGGAAAGTCACCGTTGATGCTCACAACGGACAATGGTCAAGGGGGTGTGAGGTGGAATGAAGCTGTTTTTGGGTAAGGGGGGGCGGGGGGGGGAGAGTGGTGAGGTGGAATGAAGGTGTCGAGGGTGTGGGGGCGGGTAACAGGAGAGAAGGCGACAACTAGGGAGGTAGGTGTAAGGGGGGTGGAGGGTAAGGGAAGGAGGGGGGGAGGAAGGAGTGCAGGGAGCAGAGGGAATAAGGCTAGAGGAAGAAGCTATGCTGGAGGGAGGAAGGAGTAGGGAAGGGGAAGGGATGAAGATGGGATATACAGGTGAACGTGCAAGGGAGGGGTCTGATAGGTTCATGTCTGCCGCCTGGGGAATGAGCTGAGGGAATGGTGAGAATGAGAATTGTCAGAGTAAGGCGGTAGGGTGGGAGGATGAGGGTTTGGCTGTAGTGGTGGAAGGGACAGCGAGGATGGCTGGTGGGGACTCAGAGGCAGACACAGACCCTGGGGGTGGGAAGGAGAAGGTTGGGGAGGTTAATATGGATGAGGGTGGGATTTTCAGGAAGGAAGGAAATGTGCACGTTCATCTGGGCATCCCCGAAGGAAAAGGGTTGTGGCTGGTACATGACAGAGGGGAGGCGGAAGGTGACGCCGGGGCCGGGGGGGGGGGGGCAACTTTTATGAGGGGAAAGGAAATGGGTGACTGGGGGAGGGGAAAAGACAGGGTACCTTATGAAAAAGCGAATCCGGACCATGCTATCCAAATTGAAAAAGTGAAACGAGAGTCGTGGTGGGCGAGATCATGTGCTGTATGGGAGTGCGATCATTGGGTGGGTGGAGATGCAGGTCAGCTCAGATGGACAACTGAAAGCAAACCCCAGCAGGCAGCATTGAAAATGCTCAGGATATTGAGATGAGTGTGATGCGGGAAGGGTCCGAGTGCTTGTGAGCATATTTGCACGGGGCTCTGAAAACGCCCTGCCCCCCACACACACTTCTCCCTCCAGAATCACTCGTGGGCCGGCTGCTCCCTCTGCGAAGACAGAGGACGAAGTTGAAGGTCTCACAGGCAAAGGGGACTCAGAGGGAGAGGACTCAGGGGTGTCCACCTGCCACGCCTCCTCCCTTCGGGTGCTCGAGGAGCCTGGCCTGACTTGAGGGGAAGGAGCATCTGGAGGAACGTCGAGGTGCCCTGTTTCCCCTCACATTCCCACTGCAGGAACTCACCCATGGCTCCCATGATGGAGTGCAGGTCTGCACATATCTCTGCATTCTGCTGGACCAGGGTCTCCATGGTGTCTGCCATTCCTCTCATGGAGACCTCCACGCACACACGTGGGCACCAAAGAGAGCAGGCGGATGCACTCTTCCATCTCATGTGCCACTCTGAGAGCTTCCAACAGCTCTGCGTGATGTTCCACCGCCTTCTGCTGACTCTCCAGGATGAGTTGGAAGGCCGAATCCAGAGGTTCATCATCTGAGTCAGACCTCACAGATGCCTCCTCCCAGCAGTCCTCAGAGTGCTGTGGAGCTTGGCTGATCCTGCCTCCTCCTGCTGTGGTGACCACCAGATTGCGAACCCAAGCCTGCTCTAGATCTAGGTTCCACTGAGGTATGTGGCTCTGCGCTGGTGGAGAGTGTGGGTAAGCGCTGTGATGGGTCTTCCGGGCTACTTATTTTCACTTCTTCACTGGAGGAGGTGTCCTCTTTTGCAGGCGAGGACCTGGATGGAGCTGAGGGAGTGGCTGGCTGAGGGTGTTGGTCCCTTGACAGAGGTCCCTGTGAACCAAAAGTACACCATGGCAGCAGGTCAAAAGCAGGAGAGAGAGCACTCATTTGTGTTCAGAGAGGTAGGATGTGATGCAGGATCCTCATGAGGGCATTCACTGTCTACCTCACAGTTGCCGCAGGCACGGTCCACGTCCTCACCAGTCAGTGCAATGGCACATTTCTCAAAGTGAGGGGCCTAGTGTGGGTCACTCCACCCCCGGTCTGGGGCCTCTCTCTGCTTGTGAACCAGCTTCTTCTGCATGGAAACAGGTGGAGTGCGTGTGTGTGTAGGACACATGGCACTGCGTGGAATGTTTGTATACTGAAGGAGCCATGGACAAGATGAGGATGTGAACTCCAGAGGATATGAGCCTGATGGAGACCTGAGGGTGAGAGAGAGTTAGTGGTGTTGTCCCTTGAGGTGTGAGGTCCCTGTGGATGTGTGATGGGTTCGAGAGTGCAAAAGTTGAGAGTGATGAGAAAAGAGCAATACCATGGCGGAACAGATGAGACCATTCATCCTGTAGCGGCACAGGGTGGTGTCCTCTTTTGCAGGGCATTGGCACTGACCACCACTGCCTGCCATGCTCGATTGGTGATGCTGCTGCCTGGCCAGAGGAGGGGTAGAAGACACCATGGCAAGCCTCCACTGTGTCCAAAAGGCATTCCAGTGACATGTCATTATACATTGGGGCTGCAATTTTTTTGCCTTTCATGGACACCTTCCCTGAAGTAAGCTTGGAAGCACTGAGATGTGTGCGTGCAGCTGGGCTTTAAAATATGATGGCACTTAGTGTGATGAAGCAGCGAGGTGATAGCGTGGCGGGTGAATGAGAGGCTGCCCACCATCAAAACGCTGTGTTTGAGACGAAACAGCATGAAAACCCGCCATTGCAGCCGGCAAGTAAAACAACCCGCTACCGCGCTTAGTGCAAATCTGGGACAATTCCACGCTTGGTGTTAGAATCAATGACACTCATGAGCAGTTTAGGTGCTGTGCTTCCGATCTGTAGCTCTTTACCCTACTTTGCAACTCATCCAGCACCCCAGAAAGCTGAAATCCTCGCTATTACACCATCTTCAAGTCATGTGTATATTAAGGTTCCCTTTATCAGTATTATTGAATGCAATGAGCTGTGGCTCAGTTGGCAGCACTCCAGCTTCTGAGTCAGAAGAGTGTGGATTAAGACCCACTCCAGGATTTGGACACAAAAATCAATGCTGTCACACCAGTGCAGCACTGAGGGAGTTCTGTATTGTTAGAGATTCTGTATTTCTAATGCGATATTTAACCAAGCTCCCACCTACCCTCTCAGGTGGATGTAAAAGATCCCATAGCACTCTTTTGAAGAGGAACCTGAATATTTAACCCTCAGTCAACATCACAACAACAGATTATCTGGTCATTATTCCATTGTTGTTTGTAGGAGCTTGCTGCACACAAATTGGCTGCCATTTTTCCTATATTACAATAGTGACTACACTTCAAAAGTACTTCATTGGCTGTAAATTGCTTTGGGTTGTCCGGTGGTTGTGAAAGGTGCTATGTAAATCCAAATCTCTTATTCCTGGGGTAACCATCTTAGAGGTATATTTTTAAAAATTGCTAACGCCTCAAACTCTTTACAATGCGTCTTACCTTTTTGAGATGCTTCTTAACTAGATGATTTGTCTCATATCTTAAATTATTCTGATAGGGAAGTTCAAACTTCATGTGTGCCCATCTTAGTCTTGAGCTCCAGCTAATCTTTTGCTAATGTACCGAAGAAATGAAAAGCAAACCCTGAGTGAGCAATTGCTTTCAGTTACCTGATTTATGCCATTGTAAAAACCTCAGTGATGGAGTACAACAGTCTCTCTGCAGATACTGCCTGACCTGCTGAGTATTCCTAACATTGTGTTTCCAGCATTTCGCTTGTATATTTAAACCCCCTCAACTAGGAATCAGCCAAGTCACTTTCCAATGAACTGTCTGCAGTGCTGCCCCTGTGAGTCTGACTAGAACTTGCACTTGCCTAAAGCTGGAGTGTTGCTTTGTGGGATCAGTGTTTACTAATGTAGCAAGGCCAAGGGTCAATTGGTTTAATGGATCCGCCACAAGTCCTCAGTCTCCTAACCTTGAGAAAGTGGTAGAAGATTTGAACATTAATCAATCACGTGATGGTTTTGCTTTAAACTAGGGTACAAGATAACAAAAAATAATTTGGACAAACATTAGAGTCTCTTGATTATACTAGCCTGGTAGGATACACCATTACACAAACTGTAGGCATGCCAGGATATATTATGGGTATATTCTGGCAGGACAAAATCATGAATGCAGCAGTCCTTTCAAAGGCAGAGCACCAAAGTGTGTTGGCACTAATCAAACAGAGGTGGCTTTGGTGGGTCAAGCATGACCACAGGAAGTATGCCTAAGGATCTTCTGTATGGTAAGGTAGCTGGAGCCAGATGACCAGTGGGGTGTCCAAGGCTCCACTTCAAAGGTGCTTGCAAGCATGAATTAAGGCCCTGAACATTGACTAGTGCACTGTTATGGCGTGGCAGATGTGTGCCAGGCAGACCAAATCCACAAGGGAAACTTGGTCACATTATCACAATGGTTTTGCAATTTGTATTTATTATGAGAGATGTGCACTGAATTCAGAAGAAGTAATAAGTCCAAGGCCTGGATTTTAAAAATTAAAATATTTATTAACAAAATATAAAAGAAGATTTCAAGCACATACATAAGAGTACAATTACTTACTACTATAATAGCTCCTTAAATTCCTAATTAACCTGAAATAGATTTTAGATTTAAAACAGGACCAGCAAGTTAACAATACCCACTTGACAGTGGAATTCCAAATGGCTTTTCCTCAACTTCAGTTTCGCTATATAGCAGACATATGCACACATAGCTGGAGGTTTCGTTGAGGCTATTTCACATACTCCTGTCAGATCTTACATGGCCTTCTGACACAAAGACCTGAATTTTTAGGTCAGCGGGCAGGCCCAGGAGCAGTCGGGAAACGAACCACCGATCGCAATTTAGCCCTGACCGCAATTTCACGCTGGCTGGCCAATTAATGGCCTGCCAGCACGAAGCGCACACAGAGAAGCTCAGCGCTGCCAGGTGTGGGGGCAGGAAGAGGGTGGGCTCTGACATCAACATGGGCGAGCGCTGAGAGAAAGCTTTCTGAAGGCAGAGAGCTGCCCAGGGAGCTGAAGACCTGAAACAGCAAAAATAAAAAAAGAGTTCAGAAGCTGAAAAAGTGTTCATGCATCATAATAAATCATCTGAAAATTTAGCTACTGAAAATGCTGTCCACAGAAATTTATTTATATTTCATTTCATCACAGAAATCTCATCCCAACCATGGAAGGGGATTCCTGAAAACTGTAAAGGCCGCCTGTCCGCCAACCGTAAGGTTGAATGGACCACGAAAAATTGAATGGACCACGAAAAATTGGAGTTAATTGCTCCATTAATGGGCTTAATTGCCCTCTTAATTGTCTGGCAGGCACGCTTCAGACTTTTGCATGCGCTGCCGACCGAAATATTGCACGAGCATGGAATGACGCCTGGCTGATGCCGGGATGCGCGATTTCATGCCGGATTGGGTCAGGCGTGCGGCAGCGAGCTAAAAATTCTGCCCATAGCCTTTCGTTCTCCTCTATATGTTTCTCTCTTTTTAATATGTAAATTCTATTATCCATATATGTCTTTGAAACTATATCTTCCTCATAATATAAAAACTTTTGTGTTGCCAATACATTGTCAGTAACCTTTGGGAAAAATATACACATTCTTTGGCCTTGCTTATCTGACTAGTTATAAACAGGCTAAGATCCCTTTGCAATCCAAATATCTCTTCACTTATCTAAAAATGCAAATTCCCTTCACATCTTAAATGCTAATTAGCATATCAAGCACCTAGCTTCTTTTGATGATTTTAAACTTGAAGTATACTTGACTCCAAATGTAATTAAATCTCTCTCAGACCCAACTATACTTACCCCCATAAACCTACTTCACAATAAACCAGAAATATATTATGAAAATTATTATACTTCATCATAGCACCTGGAGTCACTAGCTGGCGGAAGAGGGCAATGGAGACTCATGTGGGCTGGTGTGCACTACCACAATAACCAGTGGCTACAGCAGCTTGGCAATAGGCACCAATGCGGAATACAACCCGCAATGTCTCTTGGCAACTTCAGGTGCAGCGCTTGTGACAGAAACTGCCTTTCAAGCATTGGTCTTCAGTCAAAGGTGCACCAAATGAACACAGCCCCACCTAAATTGATTGTCTGCTGTGTGCCCATCATCTTTCATAGATGGAGGAATGCCAGCAGCTGTAACCATAATTTCTCTCAAACACTTCCAGACTGTTAGTTACTTAGAATGTCAAGGGCAAGAAAATAGTATCTAATACTTTTCTTAATATCAGTGTAATGAGGGTTATTTCCAATCAAATTAACTATTTTGGACAGTTTTACTCTTTGATATTGAATCACAAATGATTGCTTCTTCAATTTTTGCCAGGCTAGCCAACTTTTTTTTTTCATGAACCGAGTCACAAGATGAGCATCGCACATAATATCAAATATCAGAATCACAAGACCGTCAGGGATCAGGAGCAATGTCAACTTCAAAATTCTCTTTACCCTCACTAATTCAATTATTTGATTCTGACTTTAGCCAGTTTCAAGCTTCAAATGGAGGTTCAAGTGCTCAGAGTCAAGTGCTTAGCGTTTACGGATGATATGAAGCTTGGAAGTGTTGTAAACTGCAAGGACGACGATGTGGAACTTCAAGGGGACATAGACAAGTTGGTGGAGTGGGCAGATAGGTGGCAGATGAAGTTCAATGCAAGGTGTGAGGTGATTCATTTTGGTAGCAAGAACATGGACAGACAATATAAAATAAAAGTCCGGCCCATCTCCCGCGCATCCTCCCTCACACCTTCCTCTCCCTCCCAGAACCATGATAGGGTCCCCCTTGTCCTCACTTATCATCCCACCAGCCTCCGCATTCAAAGGATCATCCTCCGCCATTTCCGCCAACTCCAGCACGATGCCACCACCAAACACATCTTCCCTTCACCCCCTCGGCGGCATTCTGCAGGGATCGTTCCCTCCGGGACACCCTGGTCCACTCCTCCATCACCCCCTACACCTCAACCCTCTCCCACGGCACCTTCCCATTCAACCGCAGAAGGTGCAACACCTGCCCCTTTACTTCCTCTCCTCACCGTCCAAGGGCTCAAACACTCCTTTCAAGTTAAGCAGCATTTCACTTGCACTTCCCTCAATTTAGTCTACTGCATTCGTTGCTCCCAATGCGGTTTCCTCTGCACTGGAGAGACCAAACGCAGACTGGGTGACCGCTTTGCTGAACACCTTCGGTCTGTCCGCAAGCATGACCCAGACCTCCCTGTCGCTTGCCATTTTAACACTCCACCCTGCTCTCATGCCCTCATGTCCGTCCTTGGCCTGCTGCATTGTTCCAGTGAAGCTCAACGCAAACTGGAGGAACAGCACCTCATCTTCTGACTAGGCACTTTACAGCCTTCCAGACTGAATATTAAGTTCAACAATTTTAGATCATGTGCTCTCTCCTCCATCCCCACCCCCTTTCCGATCCCCCTTTTTTTTCTTTCCCAATAATTTATATATATTTTTCTTTTCCCACCTATTTCCATTATTTTTAAATGTATTTCCATCCATTGTTTTATCTCTACATTTAAGCCTTCTTCGATCCCTTCCCTTCACCCCACCCCCTCCAGGGCTATCTGTACCTTGCTTGTCCTGCTTTCTACCCTTAATTAGCACATTCCTTTAGATAATATCACCACCTTCAACACCTCTTTGTCCTTTTGTCTATGACATCTTTTGGCTATCTCCACCTATCACTCGCTCTCTATCCAGCTCTACCTGTTCCCCCACCCCACTCCCCCTCCTTAAACCAGCTTATATTTCACCTCTTTTCTATTTTTCCTTAGTTCTGTTGAAGAGTCATACGGACTCGAAACGTTAACTGTGTTCCTCTCTGCAGATGCTGCCAGACCTGCTGAGTTTTTCCAGGTATTTTTATTTTTGTTTTGGATTTCCAGCATCCGCAGTTTTTTGCTTTTAAAATAAAAGGTGAAGTTTTGAAGTGGGTGCAGGAGCAGAAAGACTTGGGTGTGTATGTGCATAGATCATTGAAAGTGGCAGGACAGGTGGAGAGAGTAGTTAATAATGCACATAGTATCCTGGGCCTTATTAATAGGGCATAGAGTACAAGAGCCATGAGGTTAGACCTCAGCTGGAATATTGTGTACAGTTCTGGGCGCCATATTATAGGGAGGATGTGAACACATTGGACAGTGCACAGAAGAGGTTTACAGGAATGGTTCCAGGGATGAGAAACTTCAGTTATGAAGACAGATTGGAGAGGTTGGGACTGTTCTCCTTGGAGAGAAGGCGGCAGAGAGGAGATTTGATAGAGATGTTCAAAATCATAACGAGGCTGGACAGAGCAAATAGGGAGAAGCTGTTCCCACTCGTAAAAGGATCAAGAACGAGAGGGCACAGATTTAAAGCGATTTGCAAAAGCAAGTGCGATGCAAGAAAAAACAAGTGGCCCGGGTCTGGAATGTGCTGCCTGGAAGTGTGGTGGAGGCAGGCTCAATGGAGGCATTCAAGGGGACATTAGATGATTATTTGAATAGAAACAATGTGTAGGGGTATGGGAAAAAGGCAAGGCAATGGCACTAGGTCATAATGCTCATTTGGAGGGCAGGTGTAGACATGATGGGCCGAATGGCCTCATTCTATACCGTTAAGATTGTGATTCTGTGATTTATCAATGCACCATAGTCAGAATAAACAAACATCAACGTGATTAGTCTTGCTTATTGACGTCACTCCCGTGTGCTCTGCAACTTGAGGTCGCCTTCAAATCTTCAAGCTCCACAAAATTCCTCCCTTTCACAGATTATCCCCATATGGCAAAAGCAGTTTGTATTGTTGCTTTGAGCCAAAGGATCCCAAATTCTAGCAACAAAATTCATGACATCCAGTAAACTGATCAAGAATGCAGTCATGGCTTCGTAAGAAACTAGCCTTTTTCCAGCCATAAACGTCAGACAGTGACCGCTGCAAAGTCTGATAACTCTAGTTTCTATTGGCTGAAATTTAGAAGTGGTATTCTTTGGAAGACTATTAAGTTATTTGTTCATTTATTAGTCCAAAAAATTCAGGATGCACAAGGGCAGTTTTCATAATAAACAACATGCTTAATATTTTCTGCCACGTGATCAGATGCACTTCTCCAAAATTGTAGGTCATTAAAAATCACTAACTGAAACAGTAAATAATCCCTCTGTGGAAGTGACAATTTTTTTAATTAAAAAAATCTTGGCAACTCACTTTCACTGACAGACAGAAGAGGAAGATTTTCAAAATTGTCCACGGTGGCACCAAAAGTAAATAAAAATCAGGTGATATGAACCCAAGTGATCTTGCAATTAACCAACATCAACACAAACACCAACTGGTGTCATCCCAACTATATGGGGTGTTTCTTCAGCAAAGTGAAAAGCATGGCTTCCACACTAGGTTATTTCCTTAAACAAACTTAGTTTGATCCATTCAAGCTATTTTTCTCGTAAACCATGTTTTTTGTTAAGAATGCATAAATGATCTGTATTTTAAAGCAAGAAATTTAACCTTTTTGACAGGGACATAAGAAAGATGTGTTTTACAGTCTTTCAATGTCAGCTTGGTTTCGGTAGTACTCTTACCTTTGAGCTTGAAGAATGGGGGCTCAAGCTCCATGCCAGGAGATTTGTGCACCTAATATGACTGACACATCAGTGCAGTACTGAGGGGGTGTCTTTCATACTAGCCATTAAACCAAGGCTTCTTGTATGTTTAGGTGGATATAAAAGATTACATAGTGCTTTTCTGAAAAGGAGCCGAGCTTTTCCCACTTCATTGGCTAACATTTCTCCCTCAACTAACAAACTAAAACAAATTAAACGATAAATTATCTCTCTGCTGCATGCAAATTAGCTGTGTTTGTCTAAAAAGGGAATGTGACTGTAATCAGAAATAACTAAATTTGTTGCAAACCACTTTGGAATGTCCTTTGGACAAGACAGTAGTCATCTTTCTCCAACAGAAAATGTTTAGTTACTGAAAACATGTTAATGTTCCGGTGAAACCATAGCATAAATATTCCCTTTACTTGTACTGAAGCTATTGAAATGTTAAAACAAAAAAATAGGAGTAGCAAATCAGCATGACTTGAATTCAGATAACTGTGCGTGCTTCTGAGCTACAATGGATCTGATAGAGGTAAAGATACAATAGTGAACAAGTTTTGACATATGCATAGAGAATACACTGCAATCTAGTACATTTTAGGTACATGTTGTAAAAATTTCAGTCCTAACAGAGACATATATGAACGTACGAATGAGGACTTGGTCCTTCGAGACTGCTCCGCCATCACATCTCTGGTTAAATCCCTAAATAAACTGGATCAGAATTTAGTTGCTAACCACACTACTACTATAATTTTAAACCAAAAATAACAAACTCTAGAAGGGTTAGATATTTTAAATGTGAAAGTGAACTGTAGCAGACTCTAAAATGTCAGAAAACACACCAAATAAATGGAGTTTAGAAAATCTTGATTTTGAACACATGCTCCACACCACTTCTCCAAACATCATGAATCTTGCATCTTTGTGGCTCACATTCACCTTCAAGAAGTTGCCTTCTTTTATAACAACATATTTAAGGGCATTTTCCCTTATAATATAAAGATAATTTAAACTGCAGGCATGCTCAATATTCTAAAAGTCTACATGCCACCACATTCTCAGTATAACTCCTGGTCTTTTAGGAAATCAAGTTCCCTGCAATTCTCCCATTCATCCGAGAGAACCTTCAGGTGTCATAGCATTTATACTCGGGATTGTTTTTGAGCTACTCACAAATCTTGCTGGTGGGTACCCAATGGCATGTTTTGCAAATATTTTATATCACAAACTTCACAATAGCTCACTCACATGACCAACACGCAGAATCTGCTGCTAACAGAGACCCAGGGCAGACAGCTCCTCTGAACGTGTGCGGGGTTCTCATGGAAAAAGGAAACTAGCGTGACGGAACTATTCATGGGGCATTTGAAAAATCTCAATTGCCAATATGGCTAAGCCACCAATGGTGACCTCCACTTTTCACAGTGGCACTTGTATTTAATTTAAGTGAACACTTTTATCCAATGCCCATTGCCGCTGGTTGGGAGTTATGTAATAAATGCATATCTTAGAAGTTTCAAATTTTACCTTTCCTTCCTGCCCATCAAATAATCTACATACTGCTGGCAATAATGAAACGCTGAGCACTTAGCCCAGATCGTTTGGGAGGGCAGGGCTGATGAGTAGAGTAGAGGAAATACACAAGGCGGGGGGAGATGAAGCAAAGAGTACATGCTCTCACAGGAAGGTGATTTATCTCTAAACTAAATTCTCTCCAACTGAGATTCAACAAGGAACTCAGAACTATTATCAGAACTCAGTGCAACAGACTGTCTTTTCCTTTTTCATGCAGTAGAACTATGCAATGAATATTCAGAGGGGGCAAGTTTTTTTGGGAGGTACTTAAGCAATCTGCATTAGCCGAGTAATGACTGTTGACCCAAGGTTGATTTAAAATCCATCTAATAAGGCCCCAAGTCAATGTTGCCAATTCCAAAAATACAAAAGCTTGTTTGCTTATTTTGATGAATTTTTCTAATATACTTTGCCTTTGACAAAGAGCAAGATAAAGCAATAATGATTTCACAAATGAAAAAAAAGTGACAAGCATAATTATTTCCACTGGGTTTATGGTTTATTTCTGATACAGTAACAGAAATGGCAATGTAAATGTTATTAAAACACCAGAAATCAGGCAAAAGCAGCGCCAAAAATTGGAAACAATAAAAACTATGATGACAATCTTATTTGACTTCAGGGGATCATAATTTAGTTGACTGAACAGAGGCGTCAGGTAAAATCTTATGGCGAGAAAAATAAACTGGCACTTTGAGAGGAACAACAACAAAAGGAACTACATTATAAATGGTAAAAAAATTTGAAGTAGTGAAGTAGACTCGTGTTCAGCAGTAAATAAGCGAGGCTGTTGACTGATTTAAAAATAAAGCATCAGATCCAAAGCTTAATCAATAGGAGCATCGAGTATATAGCAAAGAGGTAGTATGCCTATGTAAATCAATGGTGGTAGCAATTAGAAAATTGTGTACAATATGTACATCCTTCTTTAGAAAGGAAAGATGTCAAGGACACAGCATGGCTATATAACTGGTAAATCTATCAGGGAAGATTAGTTTCTGTGCAACTGGAAGTAAGGAAGTGCAGATCCATTTTTGTGCAATATGGATTTAAAATCTTTACACCGAGCATCCTTTCAGATTAAATTTTTGAAATAATTTAAGTAGAATTTTAGTCTGTCGTGTTCTCCTAAAGAACCAAATTATGCATTACAAAAAGCATAAGCTTTTGGATTATTCTAAAACTCCAAATCACAGGCCAAGTTAAAAAGATTGTCTCTGGCGTATTTCATACATCGCCCAGGATACTCTACAGCTGCAAGGACAAAAGCAGCAAGGTCATGAGAGGATCATATCATGGACATGTGTCGGTTTTATCATAGTGACTAGATCCAAAATTTGAATCCAATAAAAATCTGGAATTAAAAGTCTAATGATGACTGTGAAACCATTGCTGATTGTCATAAAAAACCATCTGGTTCACTAATGTCCATTAGGGAAGGAAATCTGCCGTCCTCACCTGGCCTGGCCTACATGTGACTCCAGACCCACAGCAATGTGGTTGACTCTTAAATGCCCTCTGAACAAGGGTAATTGAGGATGGGCAATCACTCCCATGAATGAATAAAAAAATCAAAATTGTGGAATAACCTGTGTGACTCCACTAAGGGACCACAATCAATACAAAGACTGCAACAGTGCACAACTTTCACAGGGCAAGTAGAATCGGGCAGTAAATGAAGTCTTGCCAGCATTACATACATCCGTAAAGCAAGAATAAGGGGACTGAACTCTTTTGGACTGGCTTTGATTGCCTGAGTGTGTTGGCAAGGAATTTTATAGGTTTTTTCTCCCCTCATTGGTCCTTTATGTTTTTTTATTTTTGCCTGTCCCAGGAAATTATATGGCTGCTGGAGATGGTAGGTAAATGTCTAGTCATGAGGATGGGACAGGCTTGATGGGCCAACTTGCCTTCCCCTGCTGGTCAATTTCATACGTTCATATAAAATATAACTATATCAAAAGAGTAAGAAAATGGGAAAACTACAAAAGAGATGACAAGAAAAGGCAGGGCTTAATTTTGGGAATGATGGCTTCAACTCAAACATCTTTAAGTAATCACACTGGTTTTATAAATCCTAGTCAGGGATCTTTTGCAATGATTTAAGTAGTTTGTACAATGATCTACTTATTAGGTGCTTGTAATACCCTACCTCTAAAATGGAAGCTCTTTCGCAAATTTGAAGAGAAAATAAATGTGAACGAAACTCCAATTTTAGTAGCTCATTAAAGTCTCAAAATATTGACAGAACTTAGTGCATCTTCTGCATCAGCTACACTGGTTGGTAACAACAGTGTTAACGATTAAAACTCAGGAAAATGTGATCTAATGTAGCCTGACAAATCTGGAACAGCTGAACTTGCCCTTTTCAAAGATTTCATGCTTGATTACTTGATTTAGCTAGCGGAAAACAGAATTGTAACTATTTAACTGTGAAACACTTCAATATACATGTGCACACACCCAGTGTCAAAACCATAACTGCGAATTTCATTCTACGTGCAAAGGTCAAAACTAAATCTATACCTTCATTCACTTCAATTGTTACATTCTTCCAATAAATCCAAAGCCTTTTAAAAATATCCCTAGAACTTCATTCTCCTTCACCAATCCAACAACTTGGGCAGAGAAAACAAGTTAAAATATTTCTGAATTCTAAGCTTTAGAAGGCCCACTTTGTGACCAGTGTTAAACGACTAGAAAATTCATTTTCAGCATAAATGTAAAATGTTGCACCACATTAAAAATGGAGTCAGGCTTACAAAATGATGTAGCTCTAATGGAATGCATGGGAATGTGTCTCTAGCTTCAACATGTTTCACAAATCAATGAACACAGATTAAAATCAAAATTTAGCCAAAAAACGATCCGCAAACCAAATCTACTTTGCCCTCCTGTCCCGAACTACAGCTTTTTTCTCTGCACTGGTTCATTTAAAAGGAGGAACAAACCTGCATTTTTTTTTAACATAGAGCCTTTCAGAACCTCAGACTGCCAATGAAGTACCTTTGGATAATAGTCTCAGTTGCTATGTAGATAAAAACAAAAAGCAAACTATTTGTTGCTGTGCTAGCAATTTTTTTTGTGGCAAGTTGTTTAGAGAAGTTAGAAGAATATATTAGCAAAGGTGCAGAGCAGACATGGTAAAGACAACCCTAGTGTCAACTTTGACCAACTCCAGCCTTTGGAGTGCCTTATTTTGGGTGGAATTAAGAGCCATACATTTTACTGTCAAAGAAAGTTTTAGAGGATTTAAAAGCAAAACTTTTGATCAAGTCATTACTGCTCCAATAACATTCTCTTATTAGACAACTAACATGCTTCTTGTTAAGTCTACAAACTTAATAGAGCCAAAACTATGATAGGCTCTTGCCCATGAATCTGGCCTGTTGTGGTTCCACTGTCACTTATTTCGAAGTTCCATTTCTTTGCCTGTTGGTGGGCCCACTGTGCATGTATTGACATGGGATTAATGCAGCTTGCTGGGCGTTTGGTTGAGTAGTGTGCAACACCTTCTGGGCTAGGAACTGTAACTAACTTCCCAGGAAACCGCAATACAAACTGGAGAAGAAAGCCTGTCTTGGAAGCTGTAAATCCAGTGAACACTTTGTTGCATGGATATGTAGACATCGACTTGATGCATAAAACTGAAACAATGAAAGTATTGCGTGTCTATTAATGCACATGCACGCCCAGACTAGTGTTTTCCAAGTCTCAAATGAATCAAAAAGATTTCTCCATCAAGCATCACACTCTTTTGCTGAGCCCTGACCCGAGAATTCATGTCTTCATCCTATGCCAAGCCTGCAAAATTTCAGCAAGAGCAGCTGGGTAATGAGCAAATCTTTGTTGAACTGGGTCATTGATACCGATTTTAGTATATTCATAGTTGTCCCAGCTAACTCAACATTGACTGGGAAACATCTGCTCTGTGTGGCCTTGTGACTCATGTGGCCATGAGATTAATCTTATGCATATTTCCAAATATTAATTTTTGTTTTTAGGCACTAGCATAATTTGTAACTGTAGGTTTCATAAATTTAAAATTTGTTTTAATACAAAAAATTATAACCATAAATTTTACAGAAGTGCCTCGACTTCACATTTTTCATGCAAACATAGACACTACATCTGTTTTCCTTTAGCTTCAAATTCTAGAAGCGAGTTGTTGCCTAAATTCAATAGGTGCTCACTTCCAAAACATATTTTAATTGGTTGGTTGAGACTGGTACTTTAATAACAATGTCAGCCAGTAACTGAACAGTGTTGTCAATACTTAGATAGCTTCGCTGTGCTTAACATTCTTAAACATTGAATAGTACTTTCCAATTAAGCTTTTAATGGTTCTGAAATAGCCTTGAATTAGCTGCATCTTTGAAAGGAATTTTGCTTCAGGCTTACATCACCATGAAACATATTAACTGAATTCAGACATTCCAGTGAGTAGTCTGACTGAACGCAATGCAATTATAATCATGCCTCAAATCTACCTAGAGTAAAGGTTAGGCTCAAATATGAAGGATTATATTTCATGAGAAAAACCCTGAATACAAATGCAGAGCTCTTCAATTCAAGGTCAAGCTCTATCCAATTCCTTATACATCTCATCTCCCCACTTATTTTAATGGCAATTCTTGTTTAGGAACAGACGTTTGACACACCATGACAGATCAGTGAGTAAATGCATCACGCAGCTAGTCCATTCTTGCAAGCTATGTTTCACACTCCATTCTACTGACCCAACTTTTCATGCCTAAATGTATACAGAACTATTCCAATAGCAATCAGATGGATGATAAAGTTCAGAACACGTTTTTCAGGCACCACAAAACTAGAACAGTACATCAGTTCATAATTTTATAATGCATGTTTTTCTATTTTGGGAATTATGAACTTCTTAAAATAAATTTGATGGCACTGAATGGCATATTCAAGATTAATAAAATGACGTAATGATTGAGTGTGAATTTTCTCAGATTTAACTTTCAAAATTGCCATGGCACCACAAAAATTAATCTATGCCACACAATTAAAATGCTATTCTTCCACTTTCAACTGCCCTCCTCCCCACTCCCAACACACACATATGCAAATACCAAGAATAATTCTATTCTTCCATAATTTTGTTCATTGAACATTAAAGCGTGACAATATTCTACAGCAAATTCCACAAGCAACTGTACCAACTGTTTCACTTGCCACACATCTTACACAGTGTCCCTCATCTTTAGACACTTCCACCTCCCAACCCACACCACCACCAGTATATCTCAAACTGTGCCTCACCAATATGACGGTGAACTCAAAACTGGTTAACTTGCAAGGCATATTTTTCAGACAAATAATCATCTTTGTAACACAAGTGTAGAATTGTGGACTCATCCAGTAATCTAACCATATATTTAAATGCAAGTTTAATCCTTAGTGATTTCATTTTATGAAGGTGCCGCTCCACAAAAGATCTCAGTTGAGAAAGACATCAAGTGAAAATATTAGATCCATTGCGTGATACTGATTTCGTGAAAGAAATGTACATCATTTAAAAGATGCTTGTATGTCCTTGTAACTCTTTCGAGTACATTCACAGTTCTTGGCTTTTTTTTTGTTCAAAGTCCTGGAGTAGGACATGAACCCACAACCTTCTGACTCAAAGGTGAGGGTGCTATGAACTGAGCCACAGCTGACACATTTTCTCTGGTTTTACTAATTATGTGCAACAGTGCAGGTGCACCTCCTGTATATCTTTTGAAACACCGAAAGGGGCATTTTTTTCTCTTACAGACTGCACATGCGATACAATGTCTATTATTCCAAGAAAATAGGCAGCCGGAGGCTTTTCATTGTGGATTAAAAGTCAAGACCTCCTTGTTGCATGGGAATCATTTAGTCCTCAGTTACTAACCTATAGATTACAGTACAAATTGTGACCATGAGCTGAAATGGGATTAATATTATAAAATATAGCTATGTGCTTCACATCAGTACTTGAAGTATTTGGCAACTACTCAGGCAGGCCAACTTATTTCTAAGCTTCATATTTTCTGGCTTGCAAATTACATATGAAACTACATGAGGGCAGCTATCATGCAACAATTCTTGTTCCGATCTTTAAAAAAAAAATCGAAGTTTCAATGGAGCATGTAACAGAAATAAATAGAAAAATCAACAGATAAATTTAACCCATCTGCATGAATAAAAATTTAATTGAGAAGATTTCTGTTTTATGGCACATTAGAACCAGTTCTGGGGAGATTGGAGTCTATTTGGCGAGGATGGACGGTAAGTTTCTTTATCACCCCTCCAAAGCTATGTCTGGAAAAAATCCTAAGTGCATCAGGAGGACTACTCCTGATTCCACATACTGGCAATCATCTGCCAAGCACCTTCCTGGTCCCTACAGAGCCACCACCTTTCCCAAACCCCATTCCTCTTTGCTGTGGGATCAACTGCCAAAGGCATGACAGGTGCTAACTTGCCCTGAAGATATAAATAAAACCTTAAGGCCCAATTTCAGGATGACTTCAGACCCCTCTGAGTGCAGTGCCAAGTCAAACAGGCCCAGTCAAATTTCTACCCCTTTCTGCACAAATTAGTGCCTGAATTTGCTTATGTAACAATGACTACACTTCACAATTCAATAGCAATTAAGTGCTTTAGGACAATTTGAGGTTGTGAACATCTCTCCACAATCCAAGTTCCAGCCTTCCATTTTAGCAAATTTACTTTGTTTTACGCTGATTTGAAAAATAGTAAAGTTACAATTTTAAATGATGCACATCTCCACTGCAAAGTCACTCCCCTACCCCACTCCATCTTTGCTGCCCACTACCATCTTCATGTAATTGAGAAGGTGATGCAGCTTGTTCTACAGCCATTAATAATATTTCCAAATCGATACTCAGATTTTCTCATCTTGCTTATAAGGAAAGCATTTGACTTCAGCCCAGTGCCTCGCCACAGAACTATAATCAATGGCTCAGATTCTCACTCCTGGGTCAGGTGCGCAGTGAACAGGAGAACTACCGGCTCCACAAGTCCCAACATTTAAAAATGGCTGCCCGGATGTTGTTCCGGATAGGGACTGGTGGCTGGACTAGAAGTCAGAGTGAGCAACTTGGGAAGAACTGAGGAGGATGACGGGTGCAGAGGCAGGCTGGGCAGAAGGCCTGTCTCAGGGCTTCAGTACTGTGTCCAAAGTCTAAAATTAAAGATTAAAACATGAAACATCTCTCCACCCATCACCCACCCACACACTCCCCATGCCCTAACCATACCAACCCATGCCCCCCGCCATGATAACCTATGCCCCCAATCACCACTCCATGGCCCCTAATACCCTCCATGCCAACCTGTTGACTTCAGCCCCAAAAGAGCGGGAGAGGACCCAAAAACAGACCGCAGCACCTGAAAGAATGGGAGAGGAGGACCCAGTGACAGGCAGCAGGCCTGAAAGAGCTGGGCTGTCCAACCCATGGCTCCAGAGTGTAACCACCACGTTCTGAGAAAAATCAAAGCGTGACATCACAGGAAAACAGGTAATTGATTGGATGGCAAGTATTTTTCATTTATATATACTTGCAGTGGAGGCGGTACAGCTAAGGTTCACCAGATTAGTCCCGGCAATGAGGGGGTCACCTTATGATGAGACACTGAGTAAATTGGGCTTATAGTTTCTGAAGTTTAGAAGAATGAGACACGATCTCATTGAAACCTACAAAATTCTTTAAGGGCTTGATAGGATGGACACGGAGATCGTTTTCGATAGTCGGGGAGTCTAAAACACGAGGGCACAGTCTAAGGATAAGGGCCTGATCATTTAGGGCTGAGATGAGGAGAAATTTCTTCAAAGGGTTGTGAATCTTTGGAATTCTCTACAGCAGAGGATGCACCATTGCTGAATAATTTAAGGCTGGGGTAGACAGGTTTTTGATCTCAGGGAATTAAGGAATATGGGGAGCAGGGGGGAAAATGGAGTTGAAGCCCAAGATTATACTGAATGTCGGAGCAGGCTTGACGGGCCACATGCTCCACTCCTCCTATTTCTTGTTTCATCTTTCAAAGCTCTGATAATTTTAGTCATTGTAAGGTTTTATTAGTAACAGTAAGGTTTATTGACATAACGAAGCTCATTAGATTGGCTGGTAAATATTTCTATTTATCTTAACTAGGGAATTTTAATCAGGGTAAGTAGAACATTTGTTAAAGAATATAAGCACAGACAAGACTAGAAGCATAAACACTATAAAGATGGCAGCACAGGTGATGTGTGGCACCTGCAGAACGTGGGAGCTTGTGGACATCAGTGTGATCCAAGGCAAACATGCCTGAAGTGTCTGGAGCTGGAGGAACTTCAGCTTAGCGTCATTGAGTTGGAGGCCGAGATACAGACACTGCAACACATCAGGGAGGGGGAGTTACTCAACCACTTTGCCTGAGGGGTTAGGTAGTCATACCCCTCAGGGTAGGGTTACCTGATTTGGTCCATGGTCAGGGACAGGAGGGTGTGACTGCAAGTCAGGCAGATATGTGGATCAAGAAGGTAGAAGTGGAATGAAATGGCATAAAATGGCACCAGCCCTTGCAAGTGTCAAACAGGTCCAAGCAGCCTGTATGAACAAAAGTGGGCACTGCAGGATGGATGAGCAAACTAGCCTTGGCACAGTGGGGGGGAGGGGGAGGGAGAGGCGGAATTAATAGGAATATAGTGTAGTTGGGGATAGTAAAGTCAGGGGGATAGACACAGTTCTCTGCAGCTGACAGTGAGAGTTCAGAAGCCTGCCCAGTGCCAGGGTTTAGGATATCTGCTCTGGGTTGAATAGGAACTTGCAGTGGGAGGGGGAAGACCCAGTTGTTATGGTCCACTTGGGTACCAATGACATAGGTAGGACTAGGAAAGAGGTTCTGCTTAGAGAATGTGAGCAGATAGGGGCTAAATTGAAAAGCAGAACCTCAAAGGTAATAGTCTCTGGATTATTACCTGAGCCACAGCAAATTGGAATAGGGTAAATAAGATTAGAGTTAAATATGTGGCTCAAAGATTGATGTGGAAGAAATGGGTTTTGATTCATGGGGCACTGGCACCAGTGCTGGGGAAAGTGGGAGCTGTAACGTTAGGACAGTCTTCACCTGAATTGTGTTAGGACCAGTGTTCTGGCGAGTCATATAACTTGGGCGGTAGCGAGGGCTTTAAACTAAATAGTGTGGGTGAGGGATCAAATGATAAATTAAAGAGAGAGGACAAGACAAGAGAACAAGGTAGCACTAAGGGAAGTGATAACCCTGAATGTGGCGGGAAGGGACAGAGCATACAAACTTAAGAGTGCGCCAGCAGATAATGCTAGAGGTTGTGAAAGCAATAAAAAACAAAGGCAACTAAAGGCCTACCTGAATGCACACAACATTCGCAACAAGGTAGATGAATTGACAGCACAAATCAAAGTAAACACGTATGATCTAATTGCCATTACTGAGACATGGCTGCAGGGCAACCAAGGCTGGGAACTGAATGTTCAAGGATATTCAACATTTAGAAAGGATAGGTGGGCTAGTGCCGTTAATAAAGGATGAGATCAGTACATTAGTGAGAAAGGACCTTAGACCGAAAGATCAAAATGTAGAATCAGTTAGGGTGGAGTAAAGAAACAACAAGGGGCAGCAAACATTAGTCAGAGTTGGAGTTGTTTATTGGCCAAACAGTAGTGGTAATGTAGGACACGGCATAAATGAGCAAATTAGAGGTGCAGAAAACAAGACTATTACAACAATCATGGGGGATTTCAATCTACTGATTAGCACTAATGCAGCGGAGGACAAGTTCCTGGAACGTATGTATACAAGATTGCTTTCTAGAAGAGCATGCTGAGGAACCAACCGGAAAACGGAGTATTTTCGATCCAGTATTATGAAATAAGAAAAGGCTAATTCTAATCTCTTTGCAAAGGAGCCTCCTGGGAAGAGTGAGCATAATGAGAATTTTACATTCAATTTGAAAGTGATGCTGTTCAATCCTAAACGAGGATCTTAAATCTAAACAAAAGAAAGTATGAAGGTTCAAGAGGCAAAATGGCTGTGGTAGATTGGGAAACAACATGAAAAAGGTATGACGGTAGACAGGTGATGGCTAGCATTTAAAGAATTAATACATGGTTTACAACAAATTTATAATTCCTTTGAGGCACAAAAACCCAGCAGGAAAGGTGATCCAACTATGGCTAACAAGAGAAATTAAAGATTGTATTAGATTGAAGGAAGGGACTTATAAAGTTGCCAAAAAAAGTAGTAAGCCTGAGGAGTGTGAGCATTTTAGAATACTACAAAGGAGGACCAAGAAAATTAGAGAAAAAATAGAATGCGAAAGTAAACTAGGAAGAGACAAAATGGACTGTAAAAGTTTCTTTAGGTATGTTAAAAAAAAAATAGCAAATACAAATGTGGGCCCATTATAGGAAGAGATAGGAGAATTTATAATGGGGAACAAGGAAATGGCAGAAAAACTAAAATACTGTGTGTCTGTCTTCACGAAGGAGGATACAAAAATCCTCCCAGGAACACTAAAGAACCACGGGACTTGCAAGAACGAGGAATTGAAAGAAATTAGTATTAATAAAAATCAGTCGTGCAGCACAAGCCCAGTAATGGAAACACTGAGGTTTATGTCAACAGAAAGCGAAAGAGCAAGCAATATTTTTTTAAACACCAAAGATTTAAAGGGCAGGATTTTTAAATGTCTTGACAGCTTGATAGTTCCCTTTGACAGCTGCTTCTGATAGCTTTGACAGAACATTTTAAATCTCATTTTACATTTTAAAATAAATGCAAAACATTCTGTTTTATCTAAAAACTCACCTGCATTATAAACCCAGCAGAAAGAAAAGTCTTAAAAAAAGTGAGCTGATTTTTTTTTAAAGAAAACTGAACCATACAGGTTCCCACTTCTGACCCCCAATACAGGCTCTGGGTATTCCTGGGTCAGTCACATTCACTCAGCATCTGTTCTCATTTGGGTCAGCGGCATAAGGCTGACGGGAAAGCATGAGGGTACACTGGAAAGAAACATTAGACTTGGAACTCAGGAGGTAACAACTGTATTTCTGGATTTAAAAAACAAAACTAGATTTCATCTGCCACAATTCTGCTCAGTTACATAGTTTGGTTAACTACGATAAATTAGAATCCCAATTGATACTGACGCAATTCTCTTACTATAGAAAAAGACTTCTCCCACTTGACCGAAATCTTGCTCCGCTGCAAGTATTAGGACTGCAGGAAAAATTGGAGGCCTCATCAATCTGCTATTTCTCACCTAGCAAAAGTAGACATAGAAAGATAGGTGTGCAAGGAAACATTCATTTTTTTTTCACTCATGACAAAGTGCACACTGCCAGGGGATTGGGCAAGGGCAAAATGGGAGTGGGGGGCAGGGTGAGCAGAAAAAGCTTTCGAAAATATGCAAAATCCACCACAAGGATAGCTGTGCTTCTTCACAGAACTTGCACTCATTATTCGATACACACTCATCTAAATCTCTTCTATATCGATCCTACTCACCTAAACTACTTTTATACTATCCAGAAACATGGGTCTTCCCAGTTGCTAGCCTCAAGTCAGGTAGGGTAGCATAGTGGTTATGTTACTGGGCTAGTAATCTAGAGGCCTGGACAGCAGTTCAAATCCCACTACAGCAGTTCAAGTAGCTGGTCTCAGAAATAGTGATCACGCAACTACCAAATTATCGTTAAAACTACAACTGGTTTACCAATGTCCCTTAGAAAAGGAAACCTGCCATCTTTACCTGGTCTGGCTTACATGTGGCTCTAGTTGCATAGCAAGTTGGTTGATTTTTACTGCCATCTGAAATGGCCTTGCAAACCACTCTCATATCTAAAACAAAAACAAAAATACCTGGAAAAACTCAGCAGGTCTGGCAGCATCTGTGGAGAGGAGCACAGTTAACGTTTCAAGTCCAAATGACCCTTCAACAGAACTAAGTAAAAATAGAAAAGAGGTGAAATATAAGTTGGTCGGGGGGCGGGGGGGGGGGGTGGAGAGACAAGTAGAGCTGGATAGAGGGCCAGTGATAGGTGGAGATAACCAAAAGATGTCACAGACAAAAGGTCAAAGAGGAGTTGAAGGTGGTGATATTATCTAAAGGAATGTGCTAATTAAGGGTAGAAAGCAGTACGAGCAAGGTACAGACAGCCCTAGTGGGGGTGGGCTGGGGGGAAGGGATCGAAATAGGCTGAAAGGTAGAGATAAAACAATGGATGGAAATACACTTAAAAATAATGGAAGTAGGTGGGAAAAGAAAAATCTATATAAATTATTGGAAAAAACAAAAAGGAGAGGGAAAATCGGAAAGGGGGTGGGGATGGAGGAGAGAGTTCATGATCTAAAATTGTTGAACTCAATATTCAGTCTAAACTGCTATGACAGGTTGCAGCAGTTCAAGAAGGTAGCTCACTACCATCATTTCAAAGGCAAGTAGTGGTGGGTATAAATGCCATTGACCCCTCAGATTTTCTTGCTCTTGACTCTTCCTGGTAAGCATATCTCAGTGCAATTCTACACCAACTTACTCAATATGGCATCTAAATCACAGGAACCATATTACTTCTGGAGATAGCAGTATTCAATTCTCAGAAGGGTGACATCAAACAAAGAATGTTTTATCTTCTGCTCACTATACTGCTTTTCCACTGTGTACTCAGGAACACTGACCACATTAAATGACAAATGTGGGTAGCTTGACTCTTTGCCAAAATACAAAACAACCTCTTGGTAACAGAATGCACGGCACTATTTAATTTCCCAGCACAGCTAATACATTGCATTTTTAATAGAATTCAACTCAAACAAATACCCCTCCCCATCTCTGTGCCACCTATAGAATTTAAACATTTTAAGCAGCTTTTAATCTTCAAGTTGAACATTACTTTAGTACATAAATGTTCAGGGCATTAATGGTGGCAGACAAACTAGATTCATTAAAAATATATTATTTTAACACTAAGCAAATTACCCCTCATACAGATTCTGTCAATTCAAGTTTAACCCTCTTTTGCTCCAAGAAAAACATATGGGGCATAGAAGTGATTTTCTTCACAGGTCTTTATATCTTCCATATTTCAAATGTGTCTTTTCAAGTTAAGAAAATATACATCGAAAACATTTTCAAAACTGGAATCAAAAAAATAAAAACATCAAGAAATATTGTTTCAAAATTTCTCAGCAGATGCCATTCTAATAGGATTTATGTTTAGAATCTGTTTCCATAGTCCATGTGACTATTATGATAATTTTAATATTTTGCAATGATTTTAACTTGAACTGTATAGTGTCCAATCTTCCCATAACTTCATTAGGGGCTGTAGTCACTTTTCACAGCTGACTACCGTTTTCAACATCTCTTTTCAGGGGCTTGATATTAAATCTTCACAGTATTTAATGGCAGAAAGCATGGCTTCGCACTGAGCTCTGCAGATGGGTGGATTGTATTTAAATCCCCAAAGGAGACACGATAATGTTAAAACTGTCATCCCACAAGGCATGTGCTAACTTGTTCTGGCATCAAATCCACCCCAACCAGACAGCAATAGCCACTTTACTACAATGTAATTTGCTCCATCGACAAGCAATTCGAATGAATCCATATAATTAACAGCTGACCTTGCGTGTTGATACCAATTCAAAGTATACTTTGGTGAATAAGTTCTCTCTTTTAAAGAATCTATAGGTTACACCAAGATAGCAGATCAATTCAGACTTCAAAGCAAAATGCTGTAATTATATGCCAAACAATGGGCCTCCCTCTGGTATGCTAACCTATTGCCAGATTTTGTGGCCTTTGTAAACAGTACCACGTCCAAGAGTACAAGAGGTCCACCGTTGCAGCGATTCAAATTCAAATGACTTAGAAGCCGTGAAACACAGTTTGGCTGTATCTCAGGTGGTTAAACCCTAGAAATAAACCACCTTCAGTCTCTGATTTATGCAGTCAGATTTTAACCAAGATAACAACTAAGCATGCTACAATTGGTTTTAGTGTCCTTAGTTTAGGCATGGAATACTTGTATACCAGAAGCTCCATCGGCGAGATTTGTTTTATACATTGAAGCTTCAACATAGTCTTAACAACTCCAATATGAAACGTCAACTCTCGAACAGGAAGGATCTACCCAAATAAAATCCCCAAGTACAGGGGTAGAACTGTAGCATGGCTTTAAATAATTATGACATATACATGTGCAGTTTTCAAACATAGGAAATTACACCCAAGTGTTGATATGAGAGCGTGCCATTGTGTACACATCTGCAGTTTCAGAATTTAGAGTAAACGTAAAAATTAAGTTCACCAAGTTGACGTCCTGTCAAGTTGTCACGTTCCAACCCATTTAATACTAGTGGACACTATACGAACTTGATCATGTTGAGGAGGCAGAGATCGTCAAAGTCATAAAACTGAAAATTAATATCATGGGTAACCAGTGTAGATTGAACATTCTAGCATTACAGCACTGTACTTTTGATAATTATTAATTAACGAGAAAACATCACTGTCACATGTATAAAATCCTCAAAAATGTTAGAAAGCAAATGCTTATTGAGCACTAACTTATGAAACCTATCAACTATCTGGCTGCCTGTTTAAAAGATCATAAAAGGGAAACATAGGCTGCTTATTAAAAAAGCAACTTGCCAGATTTTGTGGCCTCTGTAGACAGTACCATGTCCAAGATGTCCACTGTGATTAAAATTCAAATGACTAAGAAGCCATTAAACAGCTTGCCAGCTGAAGTGTCAGTATAGATTGTGCTGAAATCAAGTTCACTCCTTAACTTTTCCCTTTCCTACACACAGCAAGTTGCCAATTCGTAACTTGCTTACAGTTAAAATTAAAAGAGGGCTATACCATTCCCAACATAGAAGATTTTAAAATCTTAAGTCAGTTCTCTCAGCCACCTTCCAGTAGTCACTTAGAGAATTCCAACACAGCCAGCACAAACATGGGCTGAATGGTCTCTTTCTGCACCGTAACTTTTCTATGGTTCTAATTTGCAGAATCTCTAGGAATCAATTTTGGATATTTTGGACAATGTTGCAAACAAGAAAAAAAAATCAGAGGGCATAAAAAACAAATTGTGCTTTCATGTTCTCTGAACATTTATTATAGAAACATGGGACATTGCAACAAAAAATATTTAGCCGTCATTGAAGAATCATCCAATCTGAGAACAGAGTCTTTCACTTTCGAGCTGCTGAGAGAATGCACTGCAACCAGAGGATGGACACGTTGGGCGCTCAATGGTCAGAGAGTGGTGGCAGAGCAGTTGGAGGTAGAAAGTCATGTAATCAAACTCTGAGAATACACACAGAGTTGGCAACCTGAGCCAGAAGTTGGTAACAGATCACCTGTAGAATGGAACCGGAGAAGGGAAAAAAGAACTTTTGCTCCCCTCCCTCTTAAAAAAATATAATTGTATTTAAAATTTAACTAATGAAAAGATATTTAGTGTAAAAGCCATCACAACACCAGGGTGGGCTATTTCTTCCTATTAGACAAACTTGTAAATTATAGACACACTGGGGACCGGCATTGACTGTCCTTGTTTTGCAGGTGCCCCTATTTCCAAAATAGCCATTGTATGTACTGTAAAAACTTTTCCAAACAATCTTTAAGACCCAACTAAAATTGTGATCTGCATCTAATCAGCTGCAAGAATGCCAGGAACCCCCTTTGACACACCAGCATGCAGCTCTGCTCAATCAGCAGTTTTGCCACTTAAATTTCTACTTCCATTTCAAACTGCTCTCACCTCGTGCTGTGCAGCTTCATTACGAACTCTATTCCCAGTTCTACTTACCCAGCGTGACAGCAGGAACAGGACAAAAAAAGTGGGAAATGTGACAGCAGCATATTGAAGCACCCAAAAGGCAAACCTTAGAACACATTGAGAACTGAGTTTTTTAGTTGAGCAGCAAGTCTGCAGAAAGACAGGTGATTGTTGGGACTCACTGGCCTTTCCATCATTCTGTAGAGCAGGTGTCGCTAGACGAGTAATCCAGAGGCCCAACGCAATGCTCTGGGGACCCAGATTCGAATCCCGCCATGGCAGATGGTTGAATTCAAATTCATTCAACAAAAATCTGGAATTAAAAGTCTAATGATGACCAATGTCAATTGTTGTAAAAACCCATCTGGTTCATTGATGTCCTTTAGGGAAGGAAATCTGTCTGGCCTACATGTGACCCACAGCAATGTGGTTCACTCTCAAATGCCCTAGCAAGCCACTCACTTGTATCAAACCGCTACAGAGTCTCAAAAGAACAAAACCAGATGGACCACCCAGCATCGACCTCGGCACCGGAAATAACAACAGCAATCTCAGCCCTGTCGACCCTGCAAAGTGCTCCTTACTAACATCTGGGGGCCAGTGCCACCAGCAAGACAGACCGAGCAGAGGTGGCGGCACAGTGGTATACTGTTAGTGGGAGTTGCCCTGGGGGTCCTCAACATCGACTCTGGACCCCATGAAGTCTCATGGCATCAGTGCTCCTCCACGTTTAACATCACCTGGTGGAAGCAATAAAGGTGGCAAAGGCGCGGAACATACTCTGGGTGGGGGATTCAATGTCCATCACCAAGGGTGGCTCGGTAACACTACTACTGAGCGAGCCCTAAAGGACATAGCTGCTAGACTAGGTCTGTGGCAGGTGGTGAGGGAACCAAGTGGGAAAAACATACTTGACCTCATCCTTACCAACCTGCCTGCCGCAGATGCGTCTCTCCATGACAGTATCGGTAGGATTGACCACCACAGAGTCATTGTAGAGACAAAGTCCCGCCTTCACATTGAGGATACCCACCGTGCTACATGGGATAAATTTTGAACAGATCTAGCAGCTCCAGACTGGGCAGCCATGAGGCGCTATGGACCCATCAGCGACAGAACTGTACTCGAAAACAATCTGTAACCTCATGGCGCAGCATATCCCTCACTCTACAATTACCACCAAGCCAGGGGATCAACACTAGTTCAATGAAGAGTGCAGGAGGTTATGCCAGGAGCAGCATCAGGCATACCTAAAAATGAGATGTCAGCCTGGTGAAGCTACAACACAGGACTACTTGCAAGCCTAACAGCACAAGCAGCAAGTGATGGACAGAGCTAAGCAATCCCACAACCAACGGGTCAGATCTAAGCTCTACAATACTGCCACATCCAGTCATGAATGGTGGTGGACAATTAAACAACTTACTGGAAGAGGAGGCTCCACCAATATCCCCATTCTTGATGATAGGGGAGCCCAGCACATCAGTGCAAAGGATAAGACTGAAGCATTTGCCACAATCTTCAGCCAGAAGTGCCAAGTGGATGATCCATCTCGGCCTCCTCCGGAGGTCCCCAGCATCATAGATGCCAGTTTTCAGCCAATTCGATTCACTCCATGTGATATCAAGAAATGGCTGAAGGCACTGGACACTGCAAAGGATATGGGCCCTGACAATACTACAGCAACAGTACTGAAGGCTTGTGCTCCAGAACTTGCCACGTCCCTAGCCAATCTGTTTCAGTATAGCAACAACACTGGCATCAACTCGGCTATGTGGAAAATTACCCAGGTATGTCCTATACAAATACAGCAGAACAAATCCAACCTGGCCAATTACTGCCTCATCAGTCTACTCTCCATCATCAGTAAAGTAATGGAAGGGGTCAGCAACAGTGCTATTAAGCAGCACTTGCTTAGCAACAACGTACTCACTGACACCCAGTTTGGGTTCCACCAGGGCCACTCAGCTCCTGACCTCATTACAGCTTTGGTTCAAACATGGGCAAAAGAGCTGAACACCCGAGGTGAGGTGAGTGACTGCCCTTGACATCATGGCTACATTTGACAGTGTAGTGTCAAGGAGCCCTAGCAAAACTGGAGTCAATGGGAATCGGTGTGGTGGTTGGAGGGGGGGGGGGGTACTTCTCCACTGGTTGGAGTCATAACTAGCACAAAGAAAGATGACTATGGTTGTTAGAGGTCAGTCATCATGGCTCCAGGATATCACTGCGGGAGTTCCTCAGGATAGTGTCCTTGGCCCAACCATCTTCAATGACCTTCCTTCCATCATTCGGTAAGAAGCTGATGATTGCACAATGTTCAGCACCATTTGCAACTCCTCAGGTACTGAAGCAGTCCATGTCCAAATGCAGCAAGACCTGGACAATATCCAGGCTTGTGCTGACAAGTGGCAAGTAACATTCACGCCACACAAGGGCCAGTCAATGACCATCTCCAACAAGTGATAATCTAACCATCGCCCCTTGATGTTCAATGGCATTACCATCACTGAATCCCCCACTATCAACATCCTGGGGGTTACCATTGACCGGCAACTGAACTGGACTAGCCATATAAATACTGTGCCTACAAAGGTCAGAGGCTAGGAATCGTGCGACGAGTAACTCACCTCCTGACTCCCCAAAGCCTGTCCACTATTTACAAGGCACAAGTCAGGAATGTGATGGAATACTCCCCACTTGCCTGGATGAGCACAGCTCTCAATACTTAAGAAACTTGACACTGTCCAGGACAAAGTAGCCCGCTTGATTAGCCGTTCACCCCCTCCATCGCTGACACAGTAACAGCAGTGTGTACCATCTACAAGGTGCACTGCAGGAATTCACCAAGGCTTCTTCGGTAGCACCTACAAACCCACAACCACTACCATCTAGAAGGACAAGGGCAGCAGATAGATGGGAACGCCACCACCTGTATGTTCCCCTCCAAGTCACTCACCATCCTGACATGGAAATATATCGCCGTTCCTTCACTGTCGCTGGGTCAAAATCCTGGCATTCCCTCCCAACAGCACTGAGGGGGTACCTGCACAATATGGACTGCAGCGGTTCAAGAAGGCAGCTCACCACCACCTTCTCAAGGAGAGCTAGGTATGGGCAATAAATGCTGGCCTAGCCGGTGAAGCCCACATCCCATGTATGAATAAAAAAAGAGAACAGAACAGTTCTGAAATAGTCACAATGGACTCAAAACGTCAACTCTGATTCTCTCTCCACAGATGCTGCCAAGCCTCTAGAGTTTTTCCAGCATTTTCTGTTTTTATTTCAGAGAAATAGAACAACTTGGGTTAGCCATCCACCTTCACTCACTCAAAGCCAAAGTTGCTGAAAGAAGCAGGTCCACCATCAATTGAAGAGATGACAATGGCAGAGTAGGGAGGGGGGGGGGGGGCAAAGAAGCTGTCAGCACCTGCTGCGTGTATGAATGTGGCACTGGAGCAGGAGAGAACAGCCCCACTCACTGTCCATGGATTGAATAGGCTGGTGAAGAGGGTTGCCCCCTCTCCTCATCCTTCTGCATATACCCCCAATCCTTTTCCATCTCACCCAGTGCAGATTCCCGAGGCCCCAGAAACACCAGCTGAACCCCAGTTTGCAGTGGTGGGGGTGAGGTCACCAAACTGGGTGCGGGTTTACACAATGGAGTCCAGTACAATCAATGTAAACAAAAGAGGTACAGCTGCTGTAAGTTGCAAAAAAAAACCTTGGTGCATTGAAAATTACCAGAAATTGCCATTATTTGCTGGCATCTGTGGTTTCAGATTGCCTGATGTATATTTCACCACCCAAGTTATTTAGGTCACACAATAAATATATGTTTTTCCAGTGTCATTTATACAGGTTTCACTGTGTTATGCAACTACTTTGCCACAATCAATGATCCATTTCTACTTTATTAACAGTGTTATGAAATACAGCAACCATTCACTAGAAAACGGACATCGTTACAACACATAGCATTGTTCTATTTATGGAAGTGATTTATTTTGGTTTGTATTTGTTTACAATACTGTTGTTATGGACAGGAGAGAGATAGGCAAACTGTACTGATATCTTCTCTCCACCTGTCCATAAGCAGAAGGGTTTTGAATTATTTTTAAAGTATTTGGTGGCATAGCTTCCCAATCCCTCAGTTTGTGTGATCCAATTTACTAATAGGCCACGGCAAACTTATGTATTGATCAACTCAGAAGGTTACTGTATTTCACATTCAAAGCCTGGGGGGGGGGGGGGGGGGCGTGCGTGTGTGTCTGTGTTTACTACTCCAGATATTAACAGTACAAGGACCACAGAATATTAGTTCATGTGATTTCTAGGGTCAGAATCCAATGACGAATTCTTTCACATAGGAATTTGAGTTCAGTTGGCCAAAGACAGGAGGAGTTGTGGGATTCACTTTGCAGTTGGTGTGGATACTGCTGATGAAGTAGGTACATAGAGACTGGGTCAGTTCTGCAGGAGATGGTAGGTAATCTTCCAGCAGAGACAGGCTTGGAGGAGCTGAGAGATGGTAACCAACTGCTTGCTTAGCCGGGCAGCGAGAGTCCTATCCAGTTGATGTTAAAATAGTTCTCAAAGGCATAGAGAGATTTCAAAATGGTCATTCAAGTCATGTGACCTTCTTTCTTCGTAATGACTTCCAAAAGGGATGTTTATCAAGTGTCTGAAACTGCCTTTGATTTCAGGACTGATAATATCCCAGTCGTTAGTCATTGAAAGAGTTACCATCCATATTGAAGGTCTGGTGTCAGGAAGCCATTGTTGAGGCAGACCCTTCGACCACTAGAAGGGTGACCTTATCAGGTGCAAATGAAGTCCCTTGGCCCTCTTTTGACATGAACCTGGACAGTCCTAGGTGCGAGATGAGTTTGTTTGCAACTCTGCCAGCATAACGAGTTTCAATGTGCGAGTCTCCTGGTTTTCGTGATTACAAGGGAGGTCTGTACAAGGAGGTGAGAGATATCACCAGCTGAGGAAAGAATTTTGTTCTTGTAACTTATGATGGTAGTTCCCAGAACAAAAGGGCCAACCCTGTGGTCATGTGACTTGTAGTAGCCATCTTTTCTCTGTTCAGCAGAAAGTCAATTTTTAAAAATGGCAAAAGAATAAAGTTCTGGATTTCTTTTCATATCATATGGATCCCAACACCACCAATATATTAACTTGTTCCCATTTCTCACCAATCCTCAAACTTAGGTGCCCTGACCCAAACCTTCTTTCATCAACTGGAACAAGCTGATGTCTCTCAGATCTGTGCTCATGTCTCCTGCCACTCCATATTTTAATCTCTTAAATCAGTTTTCCTCCCCTAAACATAGTTGCAAAACAGCCCCATGGAGTCTCCTCCATGACTATAAACACTGTTCACTCTCTCTTCTCCCTCCATAAGCTCACTGCAGCCTTTCACACGATTGGCCACACCATCTTCCTCCAATGCCTCTCTTCCATTGTCTAGTTCAACAGGAATACATTTCCTCGATTGCACTCTTATTCATCCAAAAATAACTAGAACATCTCCAGCAATAGTTCACCTTCCTGCCATAGCACAGGTACCTGTGGAGTCGTCCAAGAATTTATCTTTAGGGCCCTCTGCTTCATAAACTACATACTATCCCTTGGCAACATCATCCAAAAAGGTGTCATGTAGCTCTAGCTATTCACTAATTTTGACA
The DNA here is from genome assembly GCF_964194155.1 of Cetorhinus maximus. NCBI lineage: Eukaryota > Metazoa > Chordata > Chondrichthyes > Lamniformes > Cetorhinidae > Cetorhinus > Cetorhinus maximus. The sequence continues at coordinate 122,546,203 of NC_135880.1, read as the reverse complement.
CCTCTACTAAACCTGTGCTGTCAGACTGACATCAAATTCATAATCTGCATCCCCCTTCTTCCAGATTAAAGCAGACTGCTCACATCAGCATCCTATTTGAATCTGTGCTAAACTGACAATCCCAAATGTAATCCATCACCAAGAATACTTTTTTCTACCTCCATAACATCTCCATCTTCCAGCCCTGCTTCAGCCCATTTGTTGCTGAAAATCTGATGCTTAAATTTTAACTCCAGACAGCCTCCCATCATCCTTAGACTTCAGATGCTCACCTCCCATTCAGCCAAGTCCCATTTACCCATCAGCCCTGTGGTCACTAACTACATTGGCTCCCACTCCAATAATGCCTCAAATATTCAAGTTCTTCCATGGCTTTATTCCTCCCCTTCTCCAACCTTTCAAACTTCCAAGAACTTGGCAATCCTCCAACTCCATCCTTTTGTGCATCTCTCTCCCCCACCCCCTCCCCAGCAATGGTAATTGTGCCTACAACCGTGTCTAGGTCCTACACTGTAGAATTACTTCTCCAAAACTCTCCACCTCCTTAATTTCCTTCAAAATGCACCGTCCATGGCTGTGGCTGCTGTAGATGTTTTACATTGGGACTGATAAAACAGTATAATGCAACATCTTCACAACATAATTACCACTGATTCAAGATCCACAGGCTTGGACTTCTCACTAGATGGTTTTTGTCTTTTTTCCCCACAGCATGCCTGCCAAATGCCAAGAACAGCTTTATCTAGTGAATGAATCCAAAGATGGGCAAAAAAACCTCAATTCTTGACAGAAGCAGTGTTCAAATGAGAGAAGACAATGATAACATGTTTTATATGGTGCCTTTCACAAAGAACAATGCCCGAATGAACTTGGATTGATCTAGCATCTCTTAAATGCATTTCATTGATTGAAGCTGCAAGATGTGGCTAACTGCTGTTTTGAAACGTTGCAGCTAATTTGCACATAGCAAACAGGAATTAGATAAATGACTAGCTAGAGGTGATGGCTGAAGGTTAAATTTGGGGTGGGACAGCAAAAGGGAACTGACTTTCTTTGAACAATGCCATGGGATCTTTCCTATTTGAAAACAGATGGGTATGTCAAAAAATTTATAAAAGATCTTACAACACATTTTATCCAAAAGACGATAGCTTAGACAATGCTTAATTATCAATACTGCACCAAATTATCAAATTAGATGATGTGCTCAAGTCCCTGGAGGTAGGATCTTAAGTCATAAACTTTTGGCTCAAAGGCCAGGGTCCAAAGGCAGAGGAATTTAGGTAAGCAATGTTAAAACACAGTGCCCAGATAGCTGAAGGCACAGCTGACAATGGTGAGGAAGTGGAAGATGACGAAGAAATAAGAGAGGAACTGAGCAATCAGAGCTGAGGCAAGGATGAGGTAGAGATGCAGGTGTTATTAGAGGCTAAACATCCTTTCGGATGGTGAAAATATGGTTCAAGATTGAATCGGATACTCAAGTTACAAACAATCTGGTTCAGCCCAAGATAGTGGAAGAGCAGTGAGAATGGAATCGGTGGGTTGGTGGTGAGAGTACACCATGTCAAAGCTTTAGGCTATGGTCTAAAAAGGAGAAAATTATACCTTATCTAAGAATATATGCCAGACAAGCAGTCTGACAGTTCAGTGACAGTTGGGGGGAAGGTGTCATTGAGTATACGAGAAGAAGCGGATTCCACGTCTGTAGATGATGAAGGATGTAGAGGAGGAAGAGTTAAGGTTAAGCAATGATGGTCCCTCAAGGATTCCAGGTGGTGATAGTATAGGGGTGGAAACAGACACTACTACTAGAGATGTGTGGCTGCAGTTTGATAGACATGAGTGAAACCAAGCAAAGGCATTTCCCACAAACTGAACAGAGGAGACACACTGAAAGAGAAGGGCATTGCTGACCATGTTGAAAGTTTCAGAGCTCAATGATGGGGGGGATAATTCTGGCACATGTATGTAGAAAACACTCTGACTTTGACTGGGATCTTTACGTACTCTGTGCTGCAATTTTAAGAAAATTCTTCCAGGTTGTTTGGCTTAACCAGGTGATGGCGTCTATCCTGCATGTGATCAGTGGTCCTAATCACATGTCCCCAGCCCATTTCTGCAACATCTTATTCCAAACACCCCCCTCCCCACATCCTTCGAACTGCCTATCTGACCTATTCAAAGCTAATGATTTCTCTTTCAATCATTAACTGTGATTGCACATTCCAGTGTCTTAGCAGCATATGATAAAGGCTTCTCCTCTGTTCCAAATCTCTTACATTTAAACTTATATTTGTGCATTCTAGCTCTAACCCCCTTACACCACTCTGACTCCATCATAATATTAAAACCCCCATCATGTCAGCCCATTATTTCCTCATTTCTAATGAAAACAGCTTCAATTTTTTTTTAAGTCTTTCTTTATATTTATATTTCAAAGCAGCATCCTACTGCCTACAACTCAAGGCTAAATCTGTATGCAGTACTTGAACTAAAGTTTTTAATCTAGATTCACCATTGGACATCAATTTTGAAATGATTATCCCTTTCTATAGACCTAGTATTCCATTAGCATTTTCACGGCCTTTCATTGAATCTTTCCAAATAAGGTTCCAAACGACGAGTTGCAGATTTGTAAGGTAACAAAACAAGGGTTCGAGAGGAAAATGTTAAGATTTCAATCTTGGGCTCTATGAGTCAAAGATATCAGCTATACCATGTATTCATATTTGTTGTTGCGGGGTGGGGATGTGAAGGAAGGAAAAGACGACAGAGGTGGTTCTAGTAAACATTTTTTTAAATCACTGAATTTTCAGTAATGGAATCGGATCAAAGTAATACCTGTTAATGAAGTTCAGTTTCAATTTTAAATACAACATATACAGATTGTTTTCCCCGTTAATCAACTGTGAAATACTCAAACTCAAAAGGTTAATGATTCACTTGCAATTGCCGCAGTGCCGATGCCATTATGCATCGACTGAATGTACTTGCCTAACTGGTTGCCTGCCACCTATGCAAAAAGGGAAAATGTAAGTAATATCCTCATGAGCTCAAGAGCATCCAGTAAGTGATGAATATGTGAATATGATTTCAACATTGTAGTCACATCAGATTTCACCAAACCTTTTATATTGTCATCCAAGACAAATGCATTATAATCACTCTTGGATATCTATTGATTCTTCATTGAAACCTAGACCATCCTATAATTGACTGCATTGTTAATTTAAAAACTTAGCTCGTCAGGAAGATACAATAAATTCCAATAACATGAGAATTATTGTAAAATATTGGTACCTGCATGTTTGTGCAGACGGCATGTGTTTGCTTCAGTGTGTATGTTGGTTATTTGGAGCTGGTGTGCTTGGTCACTGCCTTTGTGCCCTCCAACATGGCGTGCTTGGCCAGTTCCCTGGGCAGCAGCAGGCACACAGCAGTCTGGATCTCCTGGGAGCTGATGGTGCTGTGCTTGTTGTAGCGGGCCAGGCAGGAAGCCTCACCTGTGATGCGCTTGAGAATGTCGTTGACGAACAAGTTCATGATGTTCATGGCCTTGGAGGAGATGCTGGTGTTGGGGTGAACCTGCTTCATCACTTTTTAGATGTAGATGGAGTAACACTCTTTCCTGGATCTCTTCCTCTTCTTGCCACCTTTCGGTGGAGGCCTCTTCTGGGCTTCCTTGGCACCCTTCTTGGAAATTGGTGCTTTCTTCTTGTCCACCATGGTTACAGTAAAGTGTATGTCTGTGTGTGAGAGACTTAATTGGATGAAAGGCAGCTGGTCTGAAGGCTTTGATGTAAACACGAGGGAAGTTTAGAATTTAAGGTATAAAAAGGACATTTGCATTTTAAATAAACCAGACTTGATTGTTTTCAAAGGAGGGGTGAAATGTGTCACCTAGCCAGGTGAAGTTGAGAAACTGTGTGTTTATTATTCCCAAAGATTACTGTTAAAACTTAGTGCTATGAGAGATTTTTATTATTAGAAAGATAAAGTCCAAAGACATAGTGAAACAATGGGAATTTGTATTCAATGGGGAAAATATGTATAAAGGAGCGAAGGCTGTACGTAAGGGTAGGCATTATTTCAATCCAAAAAAGTGTGAAAACCCTTCAGCATCTATGCCTTAAACTGCTGTCTTACCACTAGCTGAAGTTAAGAAAACCCACTTTGAATTCAACTTGTATCAGGTATTGTGCGTCACCTTGCCTGGGTCTTTTGAAATCTGCATCATACTGTTGCCTTAACGGAAGTGTAACTGGGAGTCAGATTAAGTAGGGGATTTATAAGTTATTATAGTATTAATTTGTAGACATATGCATGTGCTTAAAAATTATTTTTCTTGTTGAAAAAGGTTTAATCTAGTTTTTCAAAAAGCCATACGACTTGGTGATCTTATTACTACTGAATTCAAGACACGCGTCTCAAATTTATACAAATTGCAAAGCAAGTTGTGGCAGTTGTTTCAAGTTTCCTTTGGGATTTGAACTCCTCAGCATTTACCATCGGCTGTGCCATAACAAGCTACTAACCAAATGCATCTCAACCTAGTTTCAAAGGTTGATGAAATACATTAAACACTGCCCCAGATACCTTCAATTATACTGTTGATCTTATGATTGACCTAAAAACCGCAAGAGCTTGCACAAGGTTTTTAATTGCCATGGGGAATAGTGTTGATAAACAATAAAGGATAAAGCAAAATATTTATTTTGGGCTGTAATACTGTAATACCTTGAAAGTAAACTAGAAGTTAGTGGTAAGTCTCGAGACAATACTTGTTTTAAGAGCTCCCCAGACTATACTGAAAAATAATTGGCTCACCATTATTTCAGCACTTTTGTTCAAGTTAACATCACTGTCAGCAAGGGAATCTTTCATATTTTCAATCACTACCTGAGAAACCAGAAAAATGCCACTAAAGGAAAAAATTCTGTACTCCCCAGAGTACCTACATCAGAGACATATTTTTGTCATGTACATGACAGATATAAAACCAAGCACCATGAAACGCAAATGCATTATCTTTCTAATCACAGCATGAGCACACACCACATTTTATTGAATAGTCATTCCATTATTTGAAGGTGCAGGACTTTAGCTTTTTTCTGCAATCAAAGTAGGCCAAAATCCTGGATCGATGGGTCAAAGTTTAAATATTCAAAAGCCCTGGTAGCACCTTTCATCCCAAGTCTCAAAAAATTTCCTCAAGACCATTTGTTTGCAGCAGGAAAGACATAGGCAGGACAGTGGAAACAACAAAAGCCATAAGATCACACGGCCGCAGGATCGACTGAACCACAGGAAACACCATAGCAGCCAAGATACACATTTTCAAGCTAGCTGCTTGGCTTGTGGGATTTCAACTTCAGGGACTTGAGTGCAAATTCTAGACTGACACTCCAGTGCAGTGCTGCAGGAATGCTACACTCTTGAAGATACCAGCATTTAGATGTGACATTAAACTGAGGGCCTATCATGACCCTCAGGTGGCTGTAAAAGATCTCATGAACCGCAGGAAAAGATGGCAACGTTTATCTCCCAAGTAATACCACAAATACATTACTTGGTCATTACCATATTGCTATTTGCGGGATCTTGGCATGCACAAAATTGACTGCTATATTTCCTACACTACCACGGTGACTGAACACCTAACCCAGTTCATTGTTCCTAATAGCTTTACAACCATTGAGGTCATGTGCTATACAAATATAAGTGTTACTTTCATTACCAATTATATCATCATAGCATCCCAGGCCCAAGGGAACAAATTTCAGGGAATCCATACCATCAATTTAATCGATTCTACTTTTAAAAAGAAAATCAAATTTCTATATACAATTGGGGAGTATTTTAAATAAAACTGAATAAGGCTTTCCTCCCTTTTTAAAAAATATATTTATCCAGTTGTTAGCTTAAAGCTCAACTTTTCCACAGAAGAATTGTTTTATATTTATTCTCATTCCACAGATGCTGCCAGACCTGCTGAATTTTTCAAGCACTTTTTATTTCTGATCTCCAGCGTCCGCGGTATTTTATTTTTATTTTAAATAATCAACTTGGTTCAAATGTGTTTACTTTAACCTAAGGAACTATATAGAATTAGTTTTATACCACTGCACAGATCCTCTTAGAAGTAAGGACATCCAGCCATGCCTGTCCCACTTATGTTGCTGCTTCTGGTTATGGACTGACTGGGCTAGAGAGCCCAGACATCCATTACACTGGTTGAAACACTGCACCCCAGGTAAAACATTGTTTGATTGACAACTCAGGCTCTGATCTCTACTGTCAATTTCACAGTTTGTTTACACAACGTTAAGTGGTTTCAAGAGTTAGTGGTTTTTGTTATTGATACTTTAAGAGTCTGAATTCCCTTAGGAATTCCTCAGGACTTCTTCATATAAGTTAAGAATGAATTACTTTAAAAAGCTTTAAAATAAATAAACACTCCCTACTGTCACCATAGGGTTCATTGGTTCTATATAGTATATAGTACATCAATGGGTATGTGAGTACCATAGCTTGGCATGAGGGAACAAGGGGCCAAAGGTGTCTTGGATGGGGCATGGGGAGTATTGAGAGTTGAAGGAGTGAGGAGGTGTGAGGTGAGGTCTGGAGGGTCTGTGTGCTTTTATTTTAACTGGGATGGAGCCACACTGCACTGAGGTGGGCCTTTTAAGCCCACCTTCACACCCAGCAACCTGCAGATGCGTCTGAACTCCTTCCGAGGTCAGCTGGCCCAAGTCTAGCCCACACCCTCCACCCCTGGCAATGAAGATACCACCTTTGTTGGTAATTTGTATCTCTCAAGGAGATGAAGCCGAGCCAGGAATTTTCCCAACTCCTGATACCCGCCTTGAGGATGAAAATCCAGGCTGGCATCTCCAACAGTGCAACAATCCCTCAGTACTACATGAAGCATCAGCCTACATTTTTGTTCTCAAGTCCTGGAATGGGATTTGAGCCCAAAGCCTTCTGGCTCACAGGCAAGTGTTACCAACTGAGCCACAGCCAACACTCAAATTTACATTAGTGCTTCTTGCAACCAATCTTTTACATTTGCACTTTGAAACTCACGACACCATTGTCATGGTCTTGGAAACCAATGGTTCTTTATATTCTGCATAATATCGAATCCCATCCCTTTCAGTTTTCATGGTAATCAGAAGCACAATCAGCTGTTTTGAATAAGAGAACAGTTCATGAAAATGCATCAGGTTAGTAAAATATGAGCACCTCCAGTCTGTGAGAAGCAGAACAAAGCTTTGCAAATAAAGAACAACATCTCTAGGTTTATAGTAGGTATTGAAATGGCTACACCACACTGAGTTCCTCCACTTCAGCTGCATAGGCAACTGCAGAACCCCAAACGTTACTGTACAAATCATTGGTTAGAGACTTGCAGTGCATGAAAGAGAAATTCTGGGAAGACCGCATGGATACTGGTACCTTTAATCTGAAAGCCTGAGGAAGAAGGGTGGGAAATTATGAGACTTTTTGTACCAGAAAGATACTGGTATCAGTAATTCGCATTACGAAGAAGTTTTCTCTAGCCCCCTGCTACATTCAGGGCAGTACAAAATATTCAGTGGAATCAAAGGAGGAGATGCACTTTTTTTTGAAACAGGAATTCAAGTGGGCCTTTGCTTTCGAGCTGGATGCACGATCAAAGAATCATAATCAGAATCAGTGTACAAAAAGGGTTTTAAAAACCAAGATAAAAAGTACTTGATAGGATTCTGGTTACACTGAAATCATTGGGAAAGGCGGGTTATCACCAAGGACAATGTCTGAGATACTCCTACAGTTTACGATTACAATTACTTAAAAAAGGTTTTATAACAGCCCATCTGGCACTGACAGCTCTGCCTTTTGATAAAAATGTGTGAACCACAATAAATTCCAGTCGCACATGATAACTTTAAAAAGAAGTGCCTGTGGAAAAGACCAGATGTGTTGATCCTCTTAAACTCATTCAATGACAAAGCATCACAACCCCATGACATAGAAAAACAAAGCTGAACAATCTTATAAGGAAACAAGAAATCCCTGAAACTTAATTTAAGCTTAATTGTAAACAATAGTGGAATTTGTGGAAAATTACCTTCACATGCATGTAATATCATATTACCAGTTAATTGCTCAAACAACAGCAGTAACCCCACTTAAAGCACCTTTCCTCAAATAGGCCATAAATATAACATTTATACTTGTACCAGTGCTAACTCCTGTGTAGTTTTCTTCAGGGTCAAACACTTGCAGTATCTACACTGCAGCAGACAGGCACCAACGAGAGATAACACTGCAGCAGGAGTGATGTAATGCCACCAAACTAACCTCTCCTGCTGTCTGGAAACAAATGGCGCAGATCAAAGGCAGTCTTTAGAGTGACTTAGACAACAAGTTTATACTGAGGTTTGCTGAAATCAACCGGAACAGAGCTAGAAATGCACAAATCCACACAGAGGAGATTCTTTCACAGGTTCTTCTGCCCAAAGCAGCTTTTCTTTGTGTAGATACTGGAAGTCAAGTTGTGCTCGAGTAATTGGTAACTGTGCTATTACAGGGAAACCTTTATGCAGACAATTGGGCAGGTTTCAATGGTTCTGTTTTTTAAAAAAGTGCTATTCTAACACCAGTCATCAACAAAAAGTAAAAATATCATTAAGTTGATCTAAAATAAAATACCTAATTTAACCAAGCGTTTAAAGTACCTCATTCACAGAAGTTTATTAGGAACTACAGGCAGACTGTACCTACTTGTACAGGCAGACCGTATCTACTTACACATACATGTCTGAGTAAACTAGATTTAAGATTATGCCAAAGAACTGCTATTTCCTGACCATCCCTGAAACAAATTCGGAAGACCCTGCAAGCCAATGTCGTAAGGGGTAAGGTGGCCCAGAGTGGACATACAGGGCAAGCTTATCATCAAATTGCCTTGTGCTCATAGGGGGAAATTGTTCTAGCTGCTTAAAATAATGGTAGTCCTACATATCCTGGATTTCTTGAGCCTTTGCTCCTAAACATGCTAATGATTTCCTGCATACAAGAAAAATTCCAGGCTTATTTGTAGAATACAAGGAACCTCTTTTAAAAAAAAAAATAGGTAATTAGCCAATTAAACAGTTATCTCCTTGAAAACAATTCATTTAAGACCCAAATACGGCCAACTTTACACACAAATTAGACCTTATTTTGCATTTACTGCAAACTTATGGATACTGTCTAGAGTTGCTGTTACATGACAAACAGTAAAAAAGAATCTTCCTTCGCCTCTTCCATACTCCAGGAAAAAGTTTTTTTTTGAAAGAGACAGCCTGAAATATACTTACATGGCAAAAGGAAATAATGTCAAGGTAACTACTCCAATTTTAAATCAGATCACCTGTCCAACAAGAGAAGACAGACAACTTCAACTCAACAATGCTAACGCTAACAACAGAGCCATTATTTTTGGCCCCCTGCAACAAACTCCACATGCTTGCCACGGACTCCCAGTCATTTCCAGATCATTCAGGCTCCAGCAGAGTGTGTGAAAACTTGGGTGTTCTGTTTGTCCTTGAGCTTTGCTTCAAATCACTACTTCACGACATTCCACTCTTCTGCCCCTACCCAGGCTCTGCTGCCAAAATGCTTATCCATGCTTTAGTCACTTCTAGACTCAATTTTTCTAATGTTATCTCCATTTGCCTCATTCTCCCTCCCTTTTTACAAGCTCAAGCTGGTACAAAACATAGCTGCTCATATCCTCTAGCTAAATTCCTCTTGTTCATCAATGTTGACCATTTATGGCTCACAAAATTCCTCATGTCAGTTTTACCACCTGAGTCCTCATCTTCCAATCCCTCCATGGCGTCACCCGTCTCTGCAGCCTCCACCAGATTTTACCCCACCACCACTGTTAGGGGGAGCCTAAAGTTACCTCAGCCCAATTCTTTGGCACACTCTTCCCCCCACCCCCCTCATCTCTTCAACTTTAAAAACCACTTTGAAAACATCTTCCCTTTATGTCCCATCATCCATTCCCTTGTCCTTCATTCCCTATTTATTCCCCAAAAAAGATTTTATAATACAATGTCAAAAAGCAGTAATTACTATAAAGGGCTCCCCAAAGACAAATACACAAATAAATACAAGTCATTCAGAGCAACTCAAACTACACACAAATCTTTCATTCCATGAGCAGTCAGTCTAACAATTAATAATTACACATTTTATAGTCTATCCAGTAATGTTATTTGCCAATAAAATGTTCATTTTGATTCAATAATTTGCACAGATCAAGCAAACTCTTCTGTCCTGAAAAGGGTCATGCTTCTCAAATGTTGTGATCACACCATCCAAGAAGCATTCCATCAGACATCTGACTTCTTCATTGCTGATGATGGAAAGACTTTGTGGAGGTAAGCCACAAATGGAGCTCTTCGCTTCTGCTTTGCTCTTATAGGCAATGTTGGTATCAGTGATCCTGCTCATTTTCTGGTCAATAAAGACATCCAAGTCACTGATGAGTTCAGGGGCCAGTGGTGTGGGTGTATGCCAACAGTGGTGCTATTCAAGGTTTTGGAAACATGACTGGAAACATCTTGTTCATTTGCCAAAAAGTCTAACTCCCACTTGTCTGCCCAAGCCAGAACATAATCCAGGTCCTGTGGCAAGCTGAGCATGGCTCGCTTCATCATCAAATGCATTCTCAATCAAGCTGAATACTGTAGAATCCTCCTTCAGACTTTATGATAGAGGCAATATTAATGGCTAAACAGCCAAGGCTGGTTGAGCCAAAGACACTTCCTTGATCGATGCCTGCAGTAACATTTTGGGTCTCTGATTAGTACCCTGAGACAGCCACAACCATCTACTCCACCCACTGGTGGGCAGGTTTTATTTATCCGGTGTGTCTTTCACAGTCAAATGCTATCTTGACGTCAAATGGTAGCTACTTTCACCTCAGAATCTGTGCTCAGGGGATGGTTTGCTAGTGCTAGCCTTTGGGAGGGTTTAAGCTGGCTTGTCAGGTGGATGGGAACTAGGATGTAGCACAGCAAAAGGAGAAACAAGGTGCATAAAGGATTGGGAGAGTCAGAAATAGTAAGGTAGCAAATAGTAAGGGTAGGATCAGGCTATTAAAGAATATAGCAGTCTAAATTAGGTTCAGTGCATGTGTGCAAAGGCACAAAGCACAGTAAATAAAGTTTGGTGAATTGCAGGCACAAATAGCCACATGGGAATATAATGTTGCAGCGATAATGGAGACCTGGCTCAGGAAAAAAAAAGGCAGGACTGAGTGCTAACTATTCCTAGATGCAAGGTGTTCAGGAAAGATAGGGAAAGAGAAATAAAGTATGGCAGTAATGATTGAGAATAGAACAAGTGAAAAGGAGAAAGAATATCCTGGAAGGGTCAAGGGCAGAAGCTATTTGGTTAGAGTTAAGAAGCAACAGAGGTAGCATTACACTACTGGGTGCATTCCATAGGCACTCATGCAAAATTTGCTGGAAAATTACGGAAGTGTGCAAAAGCTACAAAGTAGTGAGAATGAGGGATTTTATTTCAATATAGCCTGAGGTAATAATAAGGTCAGAGAGGGGGAAAGTGTTTCTGAAGTGTGCTTGATCAGTATGTTTCCAACCCAACAAAGGAGGAGGCATTGCTGTATCTGTTTGAGGAAAGAGGTGCAAGTAGATCAAGTGTTGACAGGGGAACATTTAAGGGACAGTGATCATAGAAGGAGGTTTAACTTATCTGTGGAATAGGAAAAGGAAAAATCCAGGAGTAAAAATTAAATGGAGGGGGGAACAACTTCAATGATGAGAAAAGCATCTGGCCCAGTTAAATTGAGATCAAAGTTTGCCAGGCAAAACTGTAAAGGAGCAATGGGCTGCCTTTAAAGAGGGAGTAGTTCAGGTACTGTCATGATACATTCTCATGAGGGGGAACAGTAGGGCAACCAAAGCCAGGGCTCCCTCGATAATGGAAGACAGAGAAAGATGGAGCAGAAAGAAAGAGGATGTGTATGATAGATTGCTAATAAGTGAGAAACAGGCTGACTATAGAAAGTTCAGAGGGGAAGCAAAAAAAATAGAATGACAGGCAAAGAGAGAGAGAGGGAGAGAGAGAGAGTGAGTGTGTGTGTGTGAGAGAGAGTATGAGAAGAGACTAGCAGCTAAAAATATCCAGAAGTCTACTTTAGACAAAAAGAGTAAAAAAAAGGTGGTGAAAAGGAGGAGGAGTGGAGCTCATTAGGGACTAACATGGGGATTTACATATGCAGGCAGTGGGCATTGCTGAGATACTAATAGAGTACCTGGCATCCATCTTTACCAAGGATGAATAATGCTGCCAGAGGCTTAATGAAGGAGAAGATAGGCAATATTAGATGGATGAAAATTTGATATGGAGGGGGTATTATAAAGACTGAAAATTGACAAGTCACGAGGACCAGATGGGATGCATTTGAGAAGCAAGAGTGGAAATTGCAAAAGTTTACTGGCTATTATTTTCCAATCCTCAGATACAGGGGTGGTGCCAGACAACTGGAGAATTGCAAATGTTATGTCTTTTATTGAACAAGAGTGCAAGGGTAAACCTAACAACTACAAGCCAACTGGTTTAACTTACACGGTGCAAAACTGAATCAGGACAAAAATGAGTCATCTGGACAAGTGTGGATTAATGAAAGATAAAACTGAGTTGTTAAAGGGCAAATTGCATTGAACAATTGTTTTTCAGGCTGCAGACCGGAGGAAAGTATGGAGTGGAGCTCTTCAGGGTTCCCATTAGGATCCCTGCTTTTCTTAATATATATTAATGACTCAGACCCAGGGCACAATTGCAGAATTTGTAGATGACAAAACTTGGAAGCATTGCAAAATGTCAAGGGGGAATTTCTTTATTTGTTAGTTCATTGGATGTGGCTGTCCCTGGCTAGGCCAGCATTTATTATCTATTCTTAGTTGCCCTCGAGAAGGTGGTGGTGTGCTACCTTCTTGAACTGCTGCAGTCCATGTGTTGTAAAGAACACCCACAGTGCTGTTAGGAAGGGAGTTCAAGGATTTTGACCCAGTGACAGTGAAGAAATGGCAATCCCAAGTCAGGATTCCTAGTCTCTGACCTACTCTTGTAGTCACAATATTTATAGGGCTGGTCCAGTTCAGTTTCTGGTCAATGGAAAACCCCAGGATGTTGACAGTGGGGCAATGGTAATGTCATTGAATGTCAAGCAGAGATGGTTAGGTTCTCTCTTGTTGGAGATAGTCATTGCCTGACACTTGCGTGGCACGAATGCTACTTGCCACTTATGAGCCCATGTCCTGCTGCATTTGGACATGGACTGTTTCAGTATTTGAGTCGTCGCAAATGGTGAACATTGCACAATCATGAGCGAACATCCCCACTTCTGACCTTATGATGGAAGGAAGGTAATTGATGAAGCAGCTGAAGGCGGTTGGGCCCCAAGACATTATCCTGAGGAACTCCTGCTATGTCATCTCAGGGCAAAAATGACTGACCAACAACCACAACCATCCTCCTTTGTGCTAGGTATGACCCTAATCAGTGAAGAGTTTTCCCACTGATTACCGCTGACTTCAGTTTGGATATGGCTCCTTGACGCCAAAATCAGGCAATTTCTGCCTTATGTCAGAGTTCAACTCTTTGATCCATGCTTGGACTAATGCTATAATCAGGTCAGGGGTTAAGTGGCCCTGCCAGAACCCAAACTGAGCCTCAGTGAGCAGATTATTGCTGAGTAAGTGCCACTGAATAGCACTGTTGATGACCCCTTCCCATCACTTTACTAATGATCGAGAGTAGACTGATGAGGCGGTAATTGGCCAGGTTGGATTTGTCTGCTTTTTGGGGATAGGACCTACCTGGGCAATTTTCCACATTGCTGGGTAGATACCAGTGTTGCAGCTGTACTGTATTAGCTTGGCTAGAGGCACAGCTAATTCAGGAACCCCAACCTTCAATACTATTACAGGAATGTTGTCAGTTCCCATAGTCTTTCTAGTGCCCAGTGCCTTCAGCTGTTTCTTGATATCACGTTGTGTGAATTAAAGTGGCTAAAGACTGGCTGGCATCTATGATGCCGGGTACCCCAAGGAGAGGCAGAGATGGGATCACCCACTTGGCACTTCTGACTGAAGATGGTTGCAAATGCTTCACCCTGGTCCTTTTGCACTGATGTGCTGGGCTCCCCTATCATTGAGGATGGGGATATTTGTGCAGCCTCCTCCAGTGAGTTGTTTAATTGTCTACCATCATTCACAACTGGGTTGGCAGGACTGAAGATCTTCGATTTGATCTGTTGGTTGTGGGATCGCTTAGCTGTCTATCACATGCTGCTTCCGCTGGCATGCAAGTTTTCTGTCCTGTGCTGTAGCTTCACAAGGTTGATGGTTCATTTTCTGGTATGCCTGGTGCTGCTCCTGTCATGTCCTCTTGCACTCTTCTTTGAGCCAGGGTTGATTCCCCAGCTTGATAGCAATGTAGAGTGGGGGATATGCCAGGCCACAAGGTAACAGATTGTGTTTGAATACAATTTTGCTGCTGATAGCTTACAGCACCTCATGGTCATCCAGTTTTGAGTTCTAGATCTGTTGTGAGTCGGTCCTGCTTAGCACAGTGGTAGTGCAACAACAATATGGAGGGTATCCTCAATACGAAGACAGGGCTTTGTCTCCACAAGAACTGTGCGGTAGTCACTCCTACCAATACCATCATGGACAGGTGCATCCGCAACAGGTAGACTGGTGAGGACAAGGTCAGGTAGGTTTTTCCACCTTGTTGATTCCCTCACCATCTGCCAGAGGCCCAGTCTAGCAGCTATATCCTTTAGGACTTGGCCAGCTCAGTCAGTAGTGGTGCTACTGAGTCACTCTTGGCGAAGGGCATTGAAGTCACCCACCCTTGCTACCTTCAAGTGCTTCCTCCAAATGGTGTTCAACATGGAGGAATACTGATTCATCGGTTGAAGGTGGGGGGGTAACGGAGGTCTTAACTAGCAGGAGGTTACCTTGCCCATGCTTGACCTGATGCCATGAGACTACATGTCCAGAGCTGATGAGAGCTACCAGGGCAACTCCCTCCCGACTGTATACCACTGTGCTGTCACCTCTGGTGGGTCTTTCCCATCAGGGGGATAGGGATGGTGATGGTGGTGCCTGGGACATTGCCTGTTAGGTATAATTCCGTGGCTATGACCATGTCAGACTGTTGCTTGACTAGTCTGTGGGACAGCTGCTCAATTTTGGCACAAGCTCCTAGATGTTAGTCAGGAGGATTTTGCAGGGTCAACAGAGCTGGGTGAGCCACTGTTGTTTCCGGTGCCTAGGTTGATGTCGGGTGGTCCGACCAGTTTCATTATTTATTTTTGACGTCGTAGCAACATAGGCTAGGAAAAGACATCCAATATGTCATAGACAGGATGGTGGAATGGGGAAATTAAATTTAAAGCAAAGAAGCTTGAAGTGATATAGTTTAGAATTAAGGACAAGGAGAAGAAATAAGAATATAAAATAAAGGGTACCTGATCCTGGAGGAGAAGAAAGCAGAATGTCAGTGATTGTGTCATGTTCCTGCCATAGCTGAAGCTAAGTGGAGGCAGTGAGTGCTGCAAGACTGGCAGCATTACTAGCCAGAGTAAGGTGGAGCATCTGGATGTTAGGCATGAGTCAGGTGGCAGGACGCGATGATGGGTGTGTTATAAGGCATAGTGCATTAAGCACCGAGAGAGGTTGGTTGTGTGGTGGGCAAGCCTCATGGGGAGATGCAGTTACTGATCTTGACCACCCACATGGTATTGTTTTACTTCTTGTGGTCCTGCTGCCAGGTCCTCATGACCAGATGCCAGGAATTGACGTCTCTGGTCATCTGCTCCCACTCCCTTCTGCAAGTGGTCCTGGAGGGCTTTCTGCCGTATACCTCCAATGCAAAACTGCAGAACCATGGTGTCTCTCCTCCTGCCCAGTTCCACCACTAATGCTTCCAGCACTGTAGTCACCTTGAAACCCTCGCTCTGGTGCTCAATTTTCCATTATTTGAACTCCAATATTATTCAGTATAGCTTCTCCAAGACTGACGTTCTTCCTTTTTTAAAAAAAAAAGCAAGCTGGCAGCAGCACACGGTATCCACATAACATTGTTCGACCCTCTGCTAAACACAGAGGCAGCTGACAACACAGAGGAGGAAGCACTATGGGACCCTTTTGGCTGCAAACTACAAGTCATGCGCATGGGGTGCGCGCGCCAAATTTACATCCTGCGCACGTCAAATGGAAATCAGCAACCCCTGCATTCAAAAACAAGGGCACACAAATTGAGCCCAAAGATCAAAGAAGTTTGCAAGGAACCATCCCAAAAATTATCTTCGGGGTGGGGGCAGGGGGAAGAGGAGAGAGAAGCTGATAGAAACAGAGGGAAAATGTTAAATATTAGGTCCAACAAAAGTAATACACATCTACTTTACCGTATGTGATCAGACAACTGTATAAACTTGGGATAAATAACATCCTCTCCCCCTCCCAAACCTCCACAAAAATGGACTGCAAGAGTAAGAACTTTGTCTTTTGCAAAGAAAGACTACCTTATTTACAGCATAAAAGCAGTGAAAACGTCAGCAGGAAAAGTATTTGGCAAAGCATTTTGCTGTTCTAGTGAGGAGAAAATTGAAATTTACATTCTTGAAGACTGAAACAATTACAGAGGGTGAAAATGGAAATCCTATTGTTAGTGACATTTTAGAAAACTACTGCTAATGGGTTCCAATTAACTCACCCATATGTTTTAATCCCATGTAGCTGTGGACTTGAGAGCAAATATTTTAAAAATGATAACTCACCCTGAAGTGGCATTTTAGAATATACATCATACTTTTGATTATGATGCAACACTAAAACAACTGTTCAGCACGTGACCACAGCATTCCAAACCGGATTCTCAACCTCCAGCAACCGTTCAGCAAGAACCTAACAGAAATAGGCTTTCCACAACTGTTGGCCAATAATGGATAATTTAATACACATTCTTCAGGTTACATTCCCTGGATCAAGCCTTTCATTTTTGTTCCAGCTTTCAAAATAGTGCACATTTCACCTCAGATTGTACCATACTAATTTCTAGGAAATAGTGTGTGGAGTGATCAGGGGGGGGTTGTTACCAATAAATCATCTTGAGAAAGTGAATTACTACAGTTCAGCTGACTCATCTAAATATACCCTCCTTTTCTCCACAGGAGCACCTGGCTCAAGATTCCCCACTGAGCTGAAAGCCACAATGTGGGATCTCATCAAGTCAAACTTTTTCTAATTTCTAAGTTCCTCAAGCCAACCCCAAATTCAAAATTTGGGACTTCACTTTGATTAATTGATCTTACATTCTTAAGTTACTTTTTATGGTCTAAGCGAGCTACAGGAGTTTTTAAAATCACCTCTTCCAGCAGATTACATGACTATAAGGGACAGTGCAAGGAGATTGGTGATCAGAGGAGGAAAAGAGTGCTTAGCCATACACTGTCGCCCAACACCAAACGGGAAGAAGTTGGCACTCACTCAGCCTACCAGCGCATGCATGGTTCCTCCCACCGCTGACATAGTTCTGCACGTGTTGGTTGCTCGCCACTCACTTGCTGCATCCCGCTCGCCGCCCTTCCTCTCAACCCTGCTCCCAACCTCTCACTGCCTCTAGTTCCCCGTTCTGGCTCCCGACCCATTGCTGGCCCAGCTCTTGACCCTTCGCTGCCTCCCGCTCGCCACCCTGACTCCCGATCCCTCACTGCCGCCGCCTCCGGACCCCTGGCCCGCTCGCCACCTCACTGGCCTGCTAGCCACTCCTACCATGAACCCTCTCTGCCTCACCTGGGGCAAGTGGAAGGCAACAAGACACAGGGTGACAAGAGGGACGGCCAGGTCAAATTACAATTTTATTACATACGATCCCAGGATTTTTAACTGGCGTTCTGGGGTCAATATTCTGTGAAAACTGCTAACCTTAAGCATGGTATTAGGTTGTCAGAGTGAGATCACATATCATTTAAGACTCTGCACATTGGAGAAACTTTTGGGGGAAAAAACAACTTTATTGGTGCTGCACTTGTTAAAATATCTTTACACTGATCAGTATTACTGATGGTCCTATTCTTTGATGCAGGCAGCTACCTGTGGCGTTGCTGGCAGTGAAGTCATAGGCACTGCAACTGCATGTACGCCGTGTACCCTCTGCAGCTGCAGTGTCAGCAAACACAGCCTTAGCCATACCAGTCTAGCTATTTTGGTGTGGGTAGGGTTGCAAGGCCAGCTGGTCCTTTTCTGCCCATAATTTCCATATGTTGGTATGCACAGAGACCTTTCTAATTTTGGCACCTAGTGCTAATATCAAGTTATACAGGTACAACTAGACATTCAACTAACTTAGTCACAGCCCACTATTGCTATTCATTATACAACTAGGATCAAACGTCATGTCATCACAAGGAGGGGATGGTTCCACACAAACGCTGCAGTTTTGCAGCTCAAATGGAGCTTGCAAATCGTACCAGACAAAGCACCTCAAATGACAAAACTCTGTTTTGATATTTCAGCACCTGCTTGAAAAGGTATCAGGCAAACACGGCTAGGCAACCAGGAAAGGCTACCCAGTTTTAAGAGGATGCAAACATAAGTGATAGAAATACACATGATATTCCTTCTAAAGTGAAAATGAGACAATAAGGTAACAAATAGGAAATATTTCACACGGAGCAAGATTTCAAGTTTTAATCTCAAAGCTAGTATTTGCTGTTTACATAGCTATGAAGTTGCTGACTCCTTTGAATTGGCTGCACTTTTTTGAACAACGACTAAGTAAATTACAGTTTGCATAAAACACAATGGTGGCCATGCATAAAATAAAAATGGTGGCAATTCAATACAAGTATTAACTAGTAATATTCTAGGTGAGGAGCTTGGAGTAAAAGCTCATATCTAGTTACAGCGAGGGCTGCTTTTAATCCTCACACCCAATGAGGACAGGATAGGTGGGTAATGAAAACAGAGGCAGTGTCATCTCCTCTGGATTGGCACCACATTTACGCTCGCCACCGGTTTAACTGTCGTGCTTTGGTGTGCACGTACAAGGTGAGTGAGGCCTTATGACTTAAGTAGAATCCAGACACAATTTTAATGCACAGTCACACCAGAGAAAGCCAACAGCAGGTAGCAGACCCAAAAAGACCAAGACGGTACAATTTGTAATATCTTCGGAGGCCAAGAGGAAGGAATGCCCTTCCAGCCCCTCAAGAAAATCTCATGTTTCCCCTACACCAGCCTCATTCCCCCAACTGCAATTGTCTCCAGTGCCCACCCCACCCAATGCTCTTAATTGAGTGGTGGGGCCATTCCTGCAGCTGTCTAATAGTGGTCTCCTCCCACCCAAAATCCCATTCACTGGCTAAGCACTATTTCCTGTCAGGTTCAGGCAACACTCACCTGCCAACTGGAAATGAGGCCCAGGCCTCACTCCACCATGGCCAGGTGCAAATGCTTAGGCCAAACAGTAGTTAATAGCCCTTGAAAGCCATCTGGCAGCCACACAGTCAACGGAACACATTTATTTTTGAAGATTTGGTAACTCTTGGGTATCTATAAATCAAAGAATGGACATCCACAAATAAAAAGTTGAAATTGTAGGAGATAAGCTGCAAATAGATAAAATAATGCCTTGATATTTTAAGTCATTATATCTCAAGAAAGGTTTAACTCATCATTTTTCACAAAAGGCATAGTTTTGTTATGCCTTTGACAATCATCCTTAACAAAAGGCAATGATTAGACTCAAATGGAATTGTCAACATCTCAATCTCCTCTGCACACAAATTGAACCTCAATCCTTCGCTGCAACATCCAAAAAGCTTGGTTTTCTCATGTATTCATCCCCCCCACCCAGCCCCCACCAAATAACCCTTTGAAGCTCAAGTCACATCTAATTTTTAGATACCGTTCTTATATCTACGTAATACCTCACATATTCTGAGGCAGGATGCAAGAAAAATCTCATTGCCTGATACACGATCCCTCTTGCACGAAGCCCTTTTCTCTATTTTTCATACTATGAAGTTCAAAGGTCTAAAAAAGGGAGGACAGTAACATAGTGACAATGTTACTAAACTAGTAATCAGAGGTCCGGACTAATGGTCTAGAGACTCGAGTCCAAATCCTGCCACAACAGCTGGGAGAATTTAATTTTAATTAACCTGGAATAAAATGCTCGTCAATAATACCAGATTGTTGTAAAAACTCATCTAGTTCATTAGTGACCTTTAGGGGAGGAAATCTGCCACCCTTATCCATTCTACACATTACTCCAGATCCACAGCAATGTGGTTGACTCTTAACTGCCCTCTGAAAATGGTGTAAAAAGCCATTTAAAATGGTGCAGAAAAACGCACTGTGGGTGCAGTCAGCAGCGTTAAGTGCAGCAGCATTCAAGGTTTCAAGAAGAAACAACACTGCAGTGTAAGAGTCTGGCAGATACAGGGTCAACGTGGGGTTAAGTACAGTCACATCCGCAGAGTGATGCAAGGGACATGACCCAGACCCGGGGATCAGTGCGGTGTTGAGCAGAGGCATAAAAACCTAAACATGGAGATAGCTCCTAGCCTGTACCCTTCACTGTACATAGAACCATAGAAAAGTTACAGCACACAAGGAGGCCAATCAGCCCATCTTGTCCATGCCAGCCCGAGGACACCCAGGTGCCCTTTCTAATCCCACCTTCCTGCACCCGGCCCATAGCCCTGCAGCTTACAGCACTTTAGGTGCAGATCCAGGTACTTTTTAAAAAGAGTTTAAAGTTTCTGCCTCTACCACCAACTTGGGCAGCGAATTCCAGACACCCACTACCCTTTGCGTAAAAAAGTTCTTCCTCATGTCCCCCCTACACCTTCTGCCACTTATCTTGAATCTATGTCCCCTGGTTCTAGAATCTTCCACCAAGGGAAACAATTTTATCCTGTCCACTCTATTTATTCCCCTCATAATTTTGTACACCTCAATCAAGTCACCTCTCAGCCTTCTTTGTTCTAACGAAAATAACCCCAACCTATCAACTCTCTCCTCGTAGCTACACTTTTCTAACCCTGGCAACATTCTTGTAAACCTCCTCTGCACTCTCTCCAGAGCTATTACGTCCTTCCTGTAATGTGGTGGCCAGAACTGCACACAATACTACAGTTGTGGCCTCACCAGTGTTTTATACAATTCCAACATTATACCCTTACTTTTATATTCTATTCCTCTGCCAATGGAGAGCATTCCATATGCCTTCTTTACAACCTTGTCTACTTGAACTGCTGCCTTCAGGGACCTGTGTACTTGTACGCCAAGATCTCTCACTTCATCTACCCCTCTTAGTATATTCCCATTTATTGTGTAATCCCTGTGACTGTTTGACCTCCCTATATGTATGACCTCACACTTCTCTATGTTAAAATCCATCTTACCACCCACTCCACCAACCCATCTATATTGTTTTGGAGATTATGGCTATCCTCTACACTATCCACTACTTGGCCAATCTTTGTGTCATCTGCAAATTTCCCAATCGTGCCCCCCCATATTCACGTCCAAATCGTTAATATATAACACAAACAGCAAGGGTCCCAACACTGAGCCTGGTGTTAAAAATTATAAATAATTAGAAAAAGGGGGATCGGAAAAAAGAGGGTGGGGATGGAGGAGAGAGTTCATGATCTGAAATTGTTGAACTCAATATTAAGTCCAGAAGGCTGTAAAGTGCCTGGTCGGAAGACGAGGTGCTGTTCCTCCAGTTTGCGTTGAGCTTCACTGGAACATTGCAGCCGGTCGAGGACAGACATGTGAGCATGAGAGCAGGGTGGAGTGTTGAAATGGCAAGCGACAGGGAGGTCTGGGTCATGCTTGCGGACAGACCGAAGGTGTTCCACAAAGTGGTCACCCAGTGCACGTTTGGTCTCTCCAATGTAGAGGAGACCGCATTGGGAGCAGCAAATGCAGTGGACCAAATTGAGGGAAGTGCAAGTGAAGCGCTGTGTTTGGGTCCTTGGACAGTGAAGAGGGGGGAGAAGTTAAATGGGCAGGTGTTGCACCTTCTGCGATTGCATGGGGAGGTGCCATGGGAGGGGGTTGAGGTGTTGGGAGTGATGGAGGAGTGGGCCAGGGTTTCCTGGAGGGAACAGTCCCTACGGAATGCCGACAGGAGGGTAGGGGGGTGGTGAAGGGAAGATGTGCTTGGTGGTGGCATCATGCTGGAGTTGGCAGAAATGGCAGGGGAATGTTCCTTTGAATGTGGAGGCTGGTGGGGTGAAAAGTGAGGACAAGGGGGACCCTATCATGGTTCTGGGAGGGAGAGGAAGGTGTGAGGGCAGAAGCACGGGAGATGGGTCAGACATGGCTGAGAGCCCTGTCAACCACCATGGGTGAGGACCCTCGGTTAAGGAAGAAGGAATACATGTCAGAAGCACTGTTTTGGAAAGTGGCATCATCGGAACAGATGCGACGGAAGCGAAGGAACTGAGAGAATTGGATGGAGTCCTTACAGGAAGTAGGGTGTGAGGAACTGTAGTTGAGGTAGCTGTGGGAGTCGATGGGCTTGTAATGAATATTGGTGGACAGTCTATCACCAGAAATTGAGAGTATGTATTTCCGTATACATTGTGTAAAGATTTGGGGGAAGGTGTAGCATAAGGGTTAATGTGGGACTGAGTACAGTATCACCCAGTGATCTAAGTGTCATGATCCAGGCAGGGGTCAGTGTGGTGTTCAGCAAAGAGGTGTGAAGACCTAAACTTGGAGATAGCTCCTAGCCTGTACATGTATAAATAGTTCTAGTAGTTAATAAAGACTTAGTTAACCTATTGAAGACTATGAAGACTTCTTTTAAGACAGATTGTTCTGTAACTAACAGCCTTCCAACAATCACCTTCTCTAGGGAAATAATGGATGGCAATTAATGCCGGCCTTACCAGCAACACACTCATCCCGAAACAAAAACAAAATCTGTCCACCCAGCCATTACCTCAAGCTGAACTTCTCTTGCAACCTCTGCTCCTAAAGCTTAAAATTTACTGTCATCTAACCATTACTTATTTTATTGAATCTTCCGTTTTTAATCTTGGTGGCATTCTGCATGGCTTGGCTCTTCATGGATTCCTCAATTAAAACACTTAATTTACATTTGGGAGAAGACCAATCAATATAGAGTAACCCAATAATAAACACGCCTCATAAATCACATTTTCCTGCATTGGTAGATTTTTCCCAAATGCAAAGTTAAAACAAATGCATCACTAGTTTTCATTTGTAATAGCTGGGAGTAAACAAAAGAGCGAGGCTAGAGCAAAGCAGCGTATTAAATGTTGAATCAGGTGTACAAAACAAGATGTGGCACTAAGCAGAATTGATGATTTAAGGAATATCGACTAGTCTAATCTAACTTGGTCTGCTTTAATGAGTGCGTATTTCTCAAACAACAAACTGTAGTTTCATTCAGTTTTCCATTAAATGCATATCAAGGTCCCAAAACAGCAAATTGAATGAACAGGAGGAATCTGTCCTTTTGGGAGAAATTAATCAGTACACAGGGCAATTCTCTCATTCTAAAAAGGGTGTTTGAGGTCAACCTCAAATAGTAGATGGGACCTTATTTTGAAGTGTCTCATTTGTCAGACTGCACATGCAACCATGCTGCCCTTCCATAGTAATATAGAAGTGTAAACATGGATTGTGCGCTCAAGTCAATAGCAGGGTTTGAACTCTCATCATTTTAACTCAGACACAAACAGTATCTAGTAAGCCAACATTTTTATATCCATGGAATTACATTTACAAAAGCTGATGCTTTTAAGAATAAAAAAAAATTTAACCTACAAATTTGTAAAATGATTTCTTGTGTCATTAGTTACCTTATGCAGTGAATGTTCGAAAGTTGGGTTATAGCTGCAGAATGTGAACTTTACAGAATGCAGCATTGGTGTACACACTGGATTAGTACACATAGTTCTGCTGTCACAGAGCTCCACTAAACCTGCTCCAGATGCTTAATGTTGCACTACATCAAAAGCCACTCACTTTGTAGCCCCCAATATTTCATGTTAATGGGGACCAGCTACAATACAAGCTTAGCCCTACTAGTTAGTAGAGACAGGCAAGATTTTTGTGATACCTGTCAAAAGGAAACATTTACAACAAACTATCGACCTTTTATTGCAATCCCATTATGTAAGGTAAATGCAATTGAAACCACTATGAAAACAGAGCTTCCAGATAAGCTATTGGCGCTGTAAGTAACACTGCTGTTGTTGACCTCACGCAGTTCTGACTTCAGCCTACAAGATGCGGAAACAAAAAAAACCAACAAATTCGAAGAGCCTTCATCATACAAAAAAAACTAAACTAAAAATGGTAAATGCCACCAATAAATAATAATGTACTCATTGCGATGCGTCTCAATAGTTATGACGTCTTCATTAAACAATGGTATTACGGTATTGAAATACAGCTGGTGTTGGTTTCCTTTTTCCAGAATAGGATATTAACCTAATTTGACTTTAGCATTTTGCCTTCGGAAATTCAATTTGGGGGAAAAAAAAGTTACATCTAAATTACAAAAACAACTCGTGCTTACAGAAATGAATCAAAGTAATCAAATCTTCAGAAACATTTATTGTTTTCATCTCAAATTTCACAGCTCAAATTCCTGCCTTTGGAACATAAACTGAGAAAAATGGATGCATACTCTTTCACATTTGATTAATACAAGGCCGACCAGCTTCCATTCCTTTATTTCCTGGCATTTTCGCTGGTCTGAGAATTTTGACATTTGTAGTCATTATTACAAATTACTCAAACTACAGCATGTGACTTTAAGGTTCAACCTTCCATTTTTAGGCTACAGGTGCCTCAATGCTTTTACTCGCTGCAAGTCCTGTTCCCTTATCACCCCTGTGCTCGTTGACCTATACTGCTTGACCGGAAGCCAATTACTTGATTTTAAAATTCTCATCCTTGTTTTCAAATCCCTTCATGGCCTCGATCTCTAATCTTCTCCAACCTCACAAGCCTCTAAGGTTACGACTAGATAGGCAAGAATAGATTCAGGCAAGTGCAGTCCCACCCAGCTGGAAGACAGTGGAGAGGAGGAGGAGGATGGCATACATATCGAAGGCTACAAACAGGTCAAGTATACCTCCTGATGAGGAGGAATGGTTTATCACTGTTTACAGCATTTTCTGTTTTGATCACATTCAAGTTAGCTATTTTTCACTTTCGTGCCATTGACTGCTCTCTGAAAGTTCTGCAAAATTAGCACTTTGCCACTCAGTCAGAACTACAAATAATCCTTCCTCCAAATTGGGCAATTCAGCCAAACAAAAACAGACAGACGTACATTGAGCTTGGGTTTGTGCCTGTCCTCTATATCCATTTTTTAAATGTTATATTGACCATTACCTTTAATACAAATAAATCCTTTGTAACTTCATTTAGCTTTTAGTTATCACTTCAAGTAATTCCTCAGACCAGAAACATAATACTGGAAATGCTTCTTTAATAATGCATTTCTTCATTCACTATCCAATCAAACAGCAACGAGAAGGATCATAGATTTTCTAAGCAAGTCTGACACTTCAATTTCTCGAGCAGTCAACACTAGGACAGTAATGAAGATGCGTAAAACAACCAAGTGGGCAAGAACTGCATTTACAGTCTTTTTACAATTTCACTTGCCACACTGCACATTCGATAAAGGAACAGTTTGACATTCAAGTCATTTGTATTTACCCCACAATACCTCCAGAAGCAGATCTTTGTACCGAATGTGTGCACGGACAGTATTCCGCATATTTGTCACAATTGCTTGGTGGTGGCACCCCTCCCTACCTTGTTTATGAGATGGGGATAATCAAGGTCAAGCTTGCATTTATTGAACATATTTGCATGCTATTAGGATATCCCACAGAGCTTGCCAACAGGTGGATTACTTTTAAAATGCAATTACTATTAGGTGGACAAATTCAGCAGCCAATTTACACTTAGTGAGCTCCCACAAATAGCAAATGAATATACAACTAGTTAAACTGTTTTGGCAACACTCACTGAGGGAGGAATGTTTGCTATGAAACTAGCAGAACGCCCTATTCTTCCAATAATGCCGCAGTATATTTTTACATCCATTTGACCAGGCAGACTACCCTCAGATTAGCATCACTTCCAAATGAAGGCACCCTTGACTGGTGTCCTCAGAATTGTACAGAACTGCCAGCTTTAGATTATGCACACAAGGCTGTAGTTGTGTTTGTCCCACAATATTCTCAATCATATAGGCCCCAAGCTCTTTAGCCTTCCCTAAACCTCTTCCTTTAAGGCCCTCCTTAAAACCTACAGCTTCAAAGAGGTAAGCTGTCCTAATGTATCCTCCTTTGACTGTCAACTTTCGTCCAATTATGCTCCATGACACTTGGATATTTTTTTCTACATTAAAGGTGTTATGAAACAAAAATTGTTGCAACACTACAGGACACATATGATCACCAACAGCAGTTGGCATGTTTAAAATCCACATAATTCTCTGAACAAATTATAAAATGATGTAGAGGGGAATGTTCACTAAGCTTGCAGCAGAAAAGTTACAATGGTTCAGGGGTATGTGTTGATATTGACTTGTCAACCATGTAATTTATTTGATTAAGAATCTTGTCAGGCAAGGGTGTATTGACTTTAAACATTACAGCATTCAATGCTCTCCCTAATGTATATAGCAGTTTTTTTAAATCCTGCTTTCCATTTGTATGTCAAATTGACCAAAACTTGCAGAACACAAGGGGAAAAAGCAGCCGTGACACCAATTGTGAGGTTGCCAGCCTCTCCCTACTGGGATAGCCAAAAGCATCCTCTTCACTGTTCTTTGCAAATAAATGCAGTGGGGAAATGGGGGAAAGTAGAGGGAGAGTGCTTGAGGTTCAGCCCCCTGATGGCTGGATGGAATGGAGGGAGTCGAGTAGTGGCCTCTCTCCCCTGCAACCACTAGTCATTATATCTTGGGCATGGACAAGAACTAAACAACAACAAAAGAAAATACCCATTTCTCCTTTCTGGAGCTCATTGGCAGCACTTGTGCTTTAAAGTCAGAAGATTGTGGGTTTAAGACTTCATCTGCCCTCTCAAGTGGACATAGAAGATTCGTAGAATCATGACAGCACAGAAGGCCGCCATTCAGCCCACCATGTCTGCTGGCTCTCCTAAGGAGCAATCAATTCATGTACTACCACTCCCCTACCCTCTCCCCACACCCCTGCACATTCCTCCTTTTTCAGATATCAAGAAAATTTAGAAAATGCAGAAACATCTACGGCACAGAAAGAGGTCAAGTCGCTCATTGTGTCCACGTCGGCCGAAAAACAAGCCGCCCAGCACTTTGTTCGTAGCCAGAGAGGTTATGGGACTTCAGGTGCATATCCAGACACCTTCCTTAAATGAATTGAGGGTTTTTGCCTCTACTACCCTTTCAGGCAGCGAGTTCCAGTCCCCCACTGTAGTATTAGGGTTAGTAAGGGTTAACGCATGGGACTGTAAATAGCATCTCAATGATGTAAGGGGACACATGACTAGGAGAGGCAGGGGAGAATATTCATAACTTCAGCAGATAGTTCAATTGTATCAAATAAACCAGTTGTTTGAACATACCAACATCTCAGTAATCATTCCAAAGCTAGACTAACCAGCATGCAACACCTGCCAACCTCTGAATTTTTTTCCTCAGCTCCCCTCTAATCCTTCTACCAATCATTTTAAATCTATGCCCCCGTGTCATTGACCTCTCTGCTAAGGGAATAGGTCCTTCCCATCCAAGCTCCTCAACCTTGTATACCTTAAATCAAATCTCCCCTTAGCCTCCTCTGTTGAGGAAAACACAACCAGCCTATACAATCTTTCCTCATAGCTACAATTTTCCAGTCCTGGCAACATCCTCATGAATCTCCACTGTACTCCCTCTAGTTTAATTACAGCTTTTCCGTAATGGGGGTTAGCAGAACTGCATGCAATACTCCCAAGTTGTGGTCAAACTAACGTTTTATATAGTTCCAGCATAACCTCCCTGTTCTTACATTCTATGCCTTGGCTGATAAAGGAAAGGATTCCATATGCCTTCTTAACTACCTTATCAACCTGTCCTGCTACCTTCAGGGATCTGTGGACATGCACTCCAAGGTCTCTTACTTCCTCTACACCTCAGTATCATCCCATTTATTGTCTATTCCTTTGCCTTGTGAGGTGATGCATTTGAGAAGGTCAAACATCTCCAGGTTGAATTACATTTTGCACTTTTCTTCCCATCAAACCAACCAATGATATCCTCCTGCAGTCTACAGCTACCCTCCTCACCATCAGCCATGCGACCAATTTGTATGTCATCTGCAAGCTTCTGGATCACCCTCCCTACATTCAAGTCCAAATCATGAACATATACCACAGAATGCAGGGGTCCTGGCACTAAGCCCTGCAGAACTCCACTGGAGACAGCCTTCCAATTGCAAAAACACCCATCAACCATTACCCTTTATTTTCTGCCACTGAGTCAATTTTTAAATCTAGCTTGCTATATTCCCCTGGATCCCATGGGCTTTTATTTTTTAAATAGTCTGCCATATGGGACCGTGTCAAAAAGCTTGCTAAAATTCACGTAGACCTGGCCAACTACGCTACCCACATCAATCCTCCGTTACCTCAATTCCATGGCATTATTTTGAAAAGTAAAGATGATTATTAAAATCCTTGGTTAAGAGATCCTTGGTTGAATGGAGTATTATGGTTATTCCAGTCACCATATTTTAGAAAAGATGTCAAGGGCCTTGGAGTTAGGGTGCAGAAGAGATCTATTGCTTTTTGGCCCTAGCACAAAACTATGACATGGACAGACTAGTGAAACTGGGGTTGTTCTCTTTTAGGAGTGAGAAGGTCAAGGGGAAATTTAATGGAGGTGTTCAAAATTACAATGGTTTAGATTGAGTAAAGGAGAAGTAACAGTTTCTAGTAGCATTAGGACCTATAACCGGATGACACAGATTTAAAGAAAACTAGCACACGGACCAGAGGTGATAAGAAGAAAAAATATTTGCACATGAGTTCTGATGAGTAAGTAAGCAGAGCGTGAAAGGGTAGTGGAAGCAGATTCAATAAATTTAAAAAAGGAAAACAGATTAACACTTCAAGGGGAAAAATTTACAGGAAGCAGCACTAACTGGAGGAGAACACTCAAAGCTCCAGCACAGTCACAAACCTTCTGTGCCATATAATTCTAAGCAGGGGAATTTTTCCTGCAGTCCTGGCCAACAGTCATCACTCAACCAATATTACTAAGCAGATTTAGTTCTTGGCACATTACTGTTGGTGGAAGCTGGACATCAATCGACTGCCACATTTCCTACATCACAAATGTGACTGCACTTCAAAGTACTTCATTGGCTGCATTCTGGGATCATGAAAGGCATATATAAATGCAAGTACTTTTTTCTTGTCACTTTAGATTCTGCAGTGGAAGCCTCATTGCAGCAGCAAAGTTTTCAACTTTCTGATGGCAGGTTTCCTGCAGCTGATGGGGATCCCATCTGGAGCTGACCAGCATGTCTAATGATGCTCAACTGAGAAAAGCGGCCAGGGATACAGTTAGACTGGAACAATAAGTGGAAATTCCACCCTACTGGCCACAGGAATACCGAGCCCTGTGATGACACTGCATCTCGAGGTACATTTAGCCTAAATACACATTCATAAAACCATAGATTTATCCACACAGTTCAAAATGTATCTGCTCATAAGTAGGAATAAATGCATCAATACATAATTAAGTCAAACTATATTGATTCAGGGCAGGGTGGGGGGGGAAGAGACACACACAACATATGGCCCTGACATAATTATTCATGCAAACCACCCGGGAGCTCCAGCCAGTAACCAGTTTGGGTTAAGTGGTGGCCAGATAAACCACGTCCCAGGTGGCCTGTTCCCTCCCCAGGATTGAGAGACCATCTGCTAAAAAGATACACAAGAGCACGCTGGGGAAGTACCAAGTTCCCTTGTGCTTCCCTTCTGTGCAGCAAAATCTAGCTCAGTGCTTCCCCACAACAGATCCAGGAAACAACATTGTTCATAATTCTCCAAGTAATGAATGTAATTAAAACAGCCTTGCACCTATGTGCATCTATGTTCTTGGAATTACTTTCAATGGTCTAATTCAGAGCCGTCATACAACCAAAGCATTGTGAATATCTGAATCAAAATAACCAATTGAGGAGCTGTAGAGAAGAGAAATTAAAAAGTAGGCAAAAGTATCAAAGAGCAATGAATAAGCCAGGACAAACCAGAAACTTAATCCCTACACCCCTCATCACTTTCAACCCCAAAAGCAATGGCTCGCTAACCAGTTACAAGAAACTGGCTAAATTGCTCAAATAATTGTGTCAGCATTTCCACTGCTAATTCGCTTATCTCAGTGCAAAAACTGACCAAAAAATTGGCAAAAAAAAAAGTCTTCAACTCGCTTATACAATGGGGAAATTAATACTGGAAATGCATAAGTAGTTGCAGCACAAAAAATACCACAGGTAAATCAGCTTCAAAGGTTTATGCTCATGTAGTATAAGAGTCCAGTATAGAAAGGGTTAACATGGAACTGAGTACAGTACCGCCCACAGTCTGAAGTAAAAAAAACACATCACCCAAGTACAGAGGGCAGTCCTTGGACTGAACAGAGATGTGTGCAGAAGCAAGTATGGAGACAGCTCCTGGTTTATGACCTTATACTGTATAGGTACATAGTTACTAGTAGTTAACAAACATGAACTACATAGGGTTCAGAACCTCAGTGAGACCTACCAAATCTCACACACCTTACAACACTTCAGAAGAACCTCCTTCCACATCTCCTCACCTAACACCATCAATATATCCTTCTATTCCTCTTCCCCCTTATCTATTTCTGTAACTTCCCCTCAAGAGCCCCAGACTGTTCAACCTTTCCTGATAGGTATAGCTTCCCAGTTCTGGTAGAACCTAGTAAATCCTTTTTATACCTTCTTGTAATAACTTGACAGAGCGGACAAGTTTCAACAAGAAATAGAAAGTTTATTGCAGAGAGCTTTTCAGGTGCTACATGCTCGATCAGGACTGTCGTCAGGAAGCCCCACCACCTGGATTTCCTGCGCTTAAGGCTCATTGGTCGGAGCCTCCCAGAGCGTCACATGACCCCGATAGACAGCAGGCTTCAGTTGCTA
This sequence comes from Cetorhinus maximus, assembly GCF_964194155.1. Taxonomy (NCBI): domain Eukaryota; kingdom Metazoa; phylum Chordata; class Chondrichthyes; order Lamniformes; family Cetorhinidae; genus Cetorhinus; species Cetorhinus maximus. Next base: position 122,514,906 of record NC_135880.1, on the reverse strand, counting down.
CATTTCCTCCCCCCTTTTGTTTATTTACAATTTCTATTTACAGGGAAACCTTTGAATATCCAACATATACATACATATATACAACTTCAGGTGATCAAAGATCAAGGGCAGAATTTTGCCCTTGATGGGCGGGTGGGCCCCACCAGCTCAGCGGCGGGCAGGCAGCCGATCGCCGCCGCCGCAACGGGCCCCACTGCCATTTTAAGTGGGTGGGCCAATTAAGGCCCGCCCAGCGGGCCGTCCGACGGGAAGCGCTATGCGCTTCCTGTGCAGGGGTGGGGCGCAAGATTCCCCAACTGTCAGAGTGCGCTCTTTCTCAGGGAGATCGCTGAAAGGCTGACAAATAAAAATAGAATAAAAAATTCATTAACATGTTCCCCTCATGTGAAAATGTCACACGAGATGGGACATGTTAATGAAATAAACAAAATCTTTATTAAACGTTTTTAAAACCTCTATCAAACCTCATCCCGCCACTGGATGAGGTTTGTAAAAAAAAAAATCACCTACCCGCCTGTCCGTTGGTACCATGCGCCGAGCCGAAGTTTGAACGGGCCACTCAAAATCGTCGACAATTGGCAAGTTAAAGGCCTTAACAAGGCCTTTAATTAATAGCGGGCGCACGTCCCGCTGCATAGCGCGCCTGCCGACCGAAATATCGCGATGCTGCGCGCTGACATCGGGATGCTCACGCGACATTTTAAGCGCTGGTGTGCGGGCTCCGCCACCCGCACGCCAGCCAGAAGATTCTGCCCCAAGTCTCTGAGGTGCTCTCCTTATACTATTAGAGCAGCATAGCTTTACCACTTGAGGTCCCGCAACAGGATTGACAGGATCTGGAACTGCAGCATGAGACACATCATTAGAAAGTGGCAGTTCTGGGTTTGACAACCCTACAGAGACATTGGCATGTCTATTCTAGGCTGATCTGTCACCTCAGGAAACGAGGGTTTGATGTTAATCACAGGCGGAATAGTTGGTTGCTGGAGCCTCTAGCACAAATGTGATCTACATGCTTACAAAGGACTCTATCTTCCAATTGTACTTGGAAAGATAATGGACCAGTCTCTGAGACAACAGTTCCAGGAACCCAACCAGGTCCATTTCTGAAATTCTGCACGAATACCCCTATGTCACCTACACTGTGCGAGCTTTGCTGGGTATATCTCAGTTCAACTTTTGATTACTGATTCCGCTCTACCTTCCACTAAATTTGGAAACACCAGGCTTAACCTTGTACTTAGGCGGCGTTTCATCAATAATTCAGATGGTGCTGAACCTGTAGTTGAAGATGGTGTTGTATGTTAATGGAAAAGAAAGCCAGAAAGTTGAGATTCTAGAGTACTTTCTGATAACATTTTATACCAGACCTGAAAGTTTGTACAGCTCTCTTGGCTAAACTATTTGATGAAGGATGATAAGGGGCTGTTTTAATACATCTGATACCATTCAGATTCATGAATTTCTGAAACTCTGTGCTGGTAAAGGCTGTACCATTATCAGAAATGATGATTTCAGGTTGGGAATATGCGCTAAAACAGTGACGCAGCTTCGCGATAGTTGCAGTCGACGTTGGCGATTTGACTTGGTGCACATTTATCCATTTAAAATGTGCAGCTAGAAATCACCAAAAGCACGGTACCCAAGAATGATCCTACATAATCAATGCGTAGTGTAACCCAGGGTTTACCAGGCCACTCCCACGGATGCAGGAGAGCTGCATCAGGCAACTTCTGTTGTTGCTGACAATGGAGACAGTGCTTGACCATGCTTTCAATGCCTGGCCGCCAGACAGCTTTGTGCAAGCATCTTCATTTTTGGATTTGCCTGGATGTGCACTGTGTAGCATTGTGAAGAGTGGTTCTCTACCTGGTGATCGACGACAACAACAACAACTCCTCGATTCCCACAACAAAATTCCATCTTGACAGCTTAATTGTTTCTGGCATGGAATGGTCTCAAATCTTCAGATACAGACGAATTTGAACATCCTCGCAAAACAAAGTCTCTGACCTTCGACAATATTGCAATTTCTGTTCATCCAATTTGCTTCGCACACAGGCGAAAAATCCACGAAATTCAATAATAGCACAACTTTTTGTGGAACAGCAACATGTAAAATGCTATCTGGTAATGGGAGGCGACTGAGCGCATCCGCATTTGCAATGTAAGGGCTAGGATGCAAAAGTATACTCATATGCAGATATCAGAGCCCAACGTATTCTTGCTGATGCGATTGGCAGAATGGCCTTGTCCTCACTGAATAAACCCATTAATAGTTTATGGTCTGACAAAATAAGGAAATGTCATCCATGTAGGTACTGGTGAAATTTCTTCACTCTGAATACCACCGATAAACCTTCCTTTGAGCTGGAAATAGCCCTTCTCGGCTGTAGAGAGGATTCTCGAGACATAGCCAATGGGGCTTTCTGATCCATTTTCTATTCCGAGATAACATGGCTCCTACACCGTAAGAGGCATCACATGTTCATACCGACTCCTTCGATGGGCCGTAATATACCAATTAACACAATGGATGCAACAATTTTACTTTCACAAAGGCTTCTTCTTGTTGTGAATCCCACGACCAATGGTGATTCTTTTTTAATAAAAAGTGAAGTGCTGCCAACAGTTGATAAGGTAGGTAAGAAGTGGCTCTAGTAGTTGATCATACCCAGGAAAGACTGGAGTTTAGTTACACTGGATGAAGGTGCATCTTTTATTGCTAGAACTTTGTTCTACTGGATGCAAACCCATGGTGTCCTTGTGATCCAGTAAGTAATTTATAGCACTTGAAATGTGCATTTTTCACTCTTTAACTATGTACTGTCTTCCATGAACCTTCTTAGTACTTCCTCCAAGTTGGTCAAATGTTCGGTCTCGGTTGACCCTGTGCGAGCAGATCATCATCTAGGTATACTACCACTCAGGGAAGTCCTTGCAGGAGACTCTCCATTGTTCTCTGGAAGAAAGCACATGCAGACTATGCTCGAAAGGGTAGGCGAGTGTACTGATAAAGGCCCTCATGTGTGTTTATTGTCACGTATTCTCTTGACATGCTATCCAGTTCCAATTGTTGGTAGGCGTGGCTCATATCCAATTTCATATAGGAAATATCATGAAAATATAATTCAATATTGTGATTTATTGTAAAGGAAAGTTAATAGCAGTGTGTGTGTTTTAATTGAATTGGAGACAGCTGGTCTGGAGGCTTTGAGTCATCAATAAGAAGCTAAGTTTGAAATGCTAAATATGTAAACATGGCTGAAGTTTTAGAATGTGAGGTGTAAGAAAAATTAACATTTTTAAACAAATTAGAGTAGAGTAGTTTGAATTTCAAAGAGATGGTAAGATGTTACACCTAGCCAGAAGAAGCTAAGCCAGTGTGTTTATTTTTCCCCAAAGGTTACTGATAAAATTAGTACTATGAAAAGATTTATATTATGGGAAAAGGTAAAGTTTCAAAGGCATATCAGAACAATGGAATTTGCATTAAAAAAGGGAGAAACATGTATAAAAGGAGATAGAATTCCTCTTCCTCTGACATACAGCTTAAGCTCTAACAAGTGTGAAAAGCCTCCAGCCTCTGTGCATCAAGTTGCTGTCTAAAAAGAACCAAAGCTGAGAAAACTCACTTTGAATTCTCCTATGCAAGGTAGTGTTGCTTTGCCTGGGTCTGTTTAAATCTTTGTTTTTACTGTTGCCTTAATGTAGGTGTAACCGGGAGCCAGATTAGTTAGGGGTTTTCGGAGCTATTATAGTAGTAATTTGTAGACCTAGGTGCTTGAAAATCGCTTGTTAGTAAATATTAATTTTTTTTAAAAAATCTCTAAAGTCTTAGTGGACGATCCGACTGGCAGGCATCATCTGCCATGTCATAATTACCTCCAGCCAGCTTTTCATACAAGTCATCTACCCTTGGAATTGGGTGCTTGTCTAGTTTTGCTGCCTTATTTACGGTCAATTTATAGTCCCCACAAATGCGTATAGTTTGGTCAGGCTCAACCATTAGAACTATGAATGCTGCCCATTCTGAGAATTGGACAGGTTGGATGATGCCCAGCTTTTCTAACTGGCACAGTTCTACATCCACCTTCGATGCACAAGACACAACTCTGGCCTTAAAGAAACATGGTGTCACCAGAGGATCCACATATATCTGGCCTGCGTGCCTTTTAACTTCCCTAATTCATTCCAAAATACCCTGTCGTATTTCCTTAGTTCAGGAGTTCCTCCTGTTTTCAGGTAAAATACCTCAGGCCAGTCAAGCTTGATCTTCTGTGACCACTCTTAGCCTAAAAGATTGGGTCCTTCTCCGTTCACTATTATCACAGGAGGCTGGGCACTCAGTTGCCTGTAAGACACTGGTACCGATGCCTTTTATCTAAGTAGATTCTCCAGTGTATGTCTTTATTTAGCAGTTATCCGTTCCAGGTTAAATTGGCTACCTACCTTCATTTAGGTATTTGAAAGTGTGCTCGCCCACCACTGTAGTTGGTGCACCCGTATCCATCTCCATTATTAATGGCTTCTCATTAACTTGGATTGTGACAGAGATGGGTTCGGTTTTTACAGCGGTTACGTTTTATAGGGAATAATAAATGTTGTTTTTGGCAGCTTCAGTTTCTGCTGTATTTTGTAATTCAATCATGTTGGTTTGCTGCTTTATGGGCTGTTTTGATTTTGCCCTGCGTTGTCTTACTACATGACTTTTCTAATGGCGGTAACGGCATTCTGCTTCCTTGAATTTACAGGTGTCCAGCCCGTGGTCACCTCCACATCTATAACAGCTTAATCTTGGTGTTGCTGCTGAAGTGTTTCTAATAGGCCTTTTCATGTTTCTAACAGTGGACATTGCATCTCGCTTCGATGCTGTGGGTCTGGTTTTTGCGCCACGCTTGGCGGAAGGTTCCCATCCACCATGAAGAATGGCGCCATGTTGTTGCTGTTGTAAAACCTGAGAGTCTCTCGCAGCACTTTCCATGGTGAGAGAGATTCCTAAGACGCGCTTATAGTCGATGTCGACCTTGGCGAGTAAATGAACTCCACAAACTAACCAATCCCGCAGCATCTCATGTAATATATCCCCAAAGTTGCAGTGTTCTGTCAACTGCTTCAGGTTCACTACATAGATTGCGATGGCCTCTCCTGGGGCCGTAACTCTGGAATTAAATTTAAAAACGCTGCATTATTACGGATGGCTTCAGCTGGAAGTGTGTTTTCACGAGGTCCAGTAATTCATTATACGACTTGGAATTGGACGTGCTTGGGTCGTCAGGTTGCGAATGAAATTGTATGTTTCATTGCCGCATATACTCAAAAGAATGGCTTTCTGCTTTTCTTCCCTGGTAATTTTGTTTGCTACGAAATAAAATCCGACTGGCTCCAGTCTTCCAAAGTCGCATCATAAGGATTGATTCTGCTGAAGAGTGGTATTACTGGCAAGTAGTCTTTTTCTTAAGATTCGATGTACTCATGGTAACGAGGTGATGTGTAGTGTTGGAGCTATTTCGCCAAATGTAATGCCTCAACGGAGGAGACAGGTTTTAACTAGAAAAAACAACTTTATTCCAGAGCTTTTCAGATGCTACCTGCTCGATCAGGACTCTCGTCAGGACGCCCCACACCCCAGATTGCCCATGCTTTAGGCTCATTGACCAGAGCCTCCCAGAACATCATATGACCCCTGACAAGACAGGAGAGGCTATACCTTCAGTTACTACACTTCTCCAGTGCCTGTGTCCTTTTAATAGTGCAGACTAGGCCTGTTCACAAAATGTAATCTAATCCAAGTTCTAAACAAGTTTAGCATAACTTCGCTGCTTTTCAATTCTTTGCGTTTGGAAATGAAGCCCAGCACTTAAGCTTGGGTTCTATCTTTGCAATTGTTTTTGACTTCTTTCTTTAAGATTCTCATCTTCCCTTTAGTAATTACCTCCTTTGTTGGACCTTCTCTGGCTACTTGGGTCTCAGGTTTGATTTAAAATTTTATCTGGACCTTAGGGCTAGAGATTTCCAGACATAGAAAAATTGTGCGCCTGGAATTTTCCAGTTTGTTCTAATCCCAGTCCAATAGTCACCCAGAACCCTGAATAAGTAGGTGTTAGGTCACTGTACAAATCTTAGGCAGGTTCCCCCACCTCTGTTGGAAAGTCCACCAAGAGAACTTGGCTGAAGAAGCTGCAGGAACTGCTGCATTGTAATATATGTCTGGTGCCCTCTGTTGCTGGCCCCCAAGGTTTTCATTACTCCCCATCAACCATATTAGGCAATCTACTGCACAGGTTTTAAATTTTGAAAAGAACTCTTGCTTCAGCCCTAGCAAGATGGATGCCAGATATTCTGATATTCCTAGAACACAGTACTTGGAGGGTGCAAATAGTAAGTATATCAGATGATGTATTCTCATGCATGTTATTAGCATCAGTGGAGCAGTTTCAAAATAATCTTGTTTATGGTCATCAGTTTATCTGTGGTCATGCATAAATATCCTTCCTATGGTGCATTTTGTGACTTGTAGTTTTCACCCTGCTCCTTAGGAACCAGGATATTAAGAATGTGGCACAACAACTCATCACCAGCCTTCATGAGGAAAAGGAATGGGGTGTTATAATATGTTGACAAATTGTGGGGTGTGGAAGAGAAATATAACTCACCCTCCCGCCTCTTCAGATTACGAAGAAGCATACAGCACAGCGGGTAATCATTCAGCCCAATATGTCAATGCTGACTCTTTATAAGAGCTATCCAATTTGCCCCACACCCCAGCAAAACGTTCCCCTTTCAAAGTATTTAGCAAATTCTCTTTTGAAAGCTGTCATTTAATCTGCTTTCATCGCCCTTTCAGGCAGTGCATTCATATCATAGCTTGAAGGTAAACTTTTTTTCCTTCACATCATCATGCCAATCACCTTAAAACTATGTTCCCTGATTACAGTTCTGTCTGACACTGCAAACAGTTGCTTATTTGCTCTCATCTGCATCCTCTCCAAAGCTTTGCCATGCTTAACTATGATGCCCAAAATGATCATGATACTCCATCTGAGGCTAACCAGTATTTTAGAATGCTTCAGTATCTCTTCCTTGCTTTTGTATTCTAATCCCCTATTAATAAGACATGGATCCCACATGTTCTTTTTTCACAACTTCTCAACTTCCCTGCCACTTTCAAGGGATTCAATAATACATATGCAAATTATGAAGAAAGAAGAAAGCTTTTGAAGACAGTAGGAATGAACAAAAAGTATATGTCTTAAATAATGCACATCGACCAGGGATAAAATAATAAATGTAAAATGAAATGAGGCAAAAGGTAAAGTTACTTGCATCATAAAGGAGGTGGTGGTAAATTACTTCAAGTACAGTCTGTATTCTTCAGTGGACAGGAAGATGCGTCACATTTTTAGCTCATGTCATGACTACTCTGACAACACAGCATGTGAAAGAATGTAACACTAAAAAGGTGCTCTACTTGCAGTAGCAGGCGGGTAAAAAAGTGTTTAGCGTCCCAATACTGCTTCATTAATCATGCATCCCCAGGAAACACGCCGTTTCTCTGGCAGGTGGCTTTCAATTCGCCCGCCACCTCACTACTTCATGCCAGGCGACATATTTAAAGTACAATAGAAACAGAAAATGCTCTGAAGGGTCATACAGACTCAAAGTGTTAACTCTGTTTCTCTGTCCACAGATGCTGTCAGACCCGAGTTCCTCCAGCATTTTGTTTTTATTTCAGATTTCCAGCATAGTGTTTTGCTTTTATCTTAATATTTAAAGTGCAACCGTGCACACACCAAGTGCTTCCTGCCCAGAACTGCTGCACAGAAGAAGACATGGCCCCGAAAGGCAAGAAGGCTGCAGCCCCATGATTCAGTGACACGCCCCTTGTACGTCTTTTGGATGCCGTAGGGGCCCACCGTGATGTCCTCTATCCCTGCTCTGGCTGCACGAGGGGCAGCAACATCACCAATCTGACTTGGGAGGCAGTGGCAGCAGTGGTCAGCGCCAACGCCTTTCAAAAGAGGACAGCCACCCAGTGCCGAAAGAAGATTAATGATCTCTTCCATTCCATCAGGGTAAGTCACTCTTCTCATCACTCTCAAACCCATCACACATCCACAGGGCCCTCACGCACTGTCAATTCAAGGGACATCACTATTCACTCACACACACCATTATCCTCATCCTGTCCATGGGAACACACCATGCACACATGCCAAGCATCCTGCTTGCACACTCTCCATCTGTATTCATGCAGGATAAGTTGGCAGAGGTCGCAGACTGGTGGAGGAATGCTTGAAGATCAAGATCCTCATGGGCTTTGAAAATATAGTCATCCAGCCGGCCGAAGTTTTGGACCGTTCCTGTGCTGATGGTGAAGTCAGCAGTGCTCAACCAAGTGAGGATCCACGAGTGCAACACCCATCCCGTGAGGGGTGTGTCCTGACAGGACACCGCCATGCACAAATTATCTCCCCTTGCTTTCACAGGCACATTTGGGAAACAGCCAAGCGAGTCCACGATCCAGGTCCTCCAATCAAACCCAAAAGAAACCTCTGAAGAGGAACTGAAGGCGCCTTTCATTGAAGATCCATCACAGCACTCACCCAAACCCTCCACCAGTGTAGAGACACATACCTCAGTGGGAACTAGCTTTAAGAGAATGGCCTCGGGGTCACAATCTGGTAAGCACACACTGTCTGATCAACAGCTGGTGGCAGCAGGGACTTCAAGTCCCCAGCACTGAGGACTGCTGGAGGCCAGAAATTTGCTGAGTCCGAGTCAGCTGATGAGCCTCTGGACTCGGTCATGTCACAGTTATTGGAGCTGCAAAGGCAAGCTCGGAAACATCAGGGTGAGATGTCCATTGCACTCCTCAGATTGCAAGGCATGATGGAGGAGTCCATCCACCTTCTGTCTGAGGTGATGGTGCAATGGCAAGGTCAACACTAATAGGATGGCAGTCTCCATGGAGACCTTGGTCCAGGACATCAGTCCTGCACAGGCTCAACTCCATCACTGACGCCATTAGTTGGCCTCCAGTAGTGTCAATGGGAGAGGAGTGTGGGGCAGCTTGATCTCACTCCAGCCTCCCTTCTCCTCAAGGAGTCAAGCCAGCGCCATCCACCCAGGTGACTCCAGGAGTGTCCAGTCCATCCAAATCTCCTCTTCCTGTGACCCCAGCAAATCCAGCTCCACATGCCGAGGAAGTTGCCACTGCCACACAGCAGGACCCCAAAAGCAGGCCAGTGCCCAAGTCTCCACCCTCCAGAGGACTCCAGTTAAGGTCATCACAGACAGGGCATAGCAGTCAGCAGGCCGCCTCCACCTCCACTGTGGATGTCAGAGAAGCACCAAGACATAGCGGCAGGGTTAGGAAGGTTAAGATGATGTAACTCTCGAGTCCAACCAAATAAACTAAATTAACAAATCAGGGGACAAATTAAAAAGGCAGCCCCTTAAAGGGAAACTGCAAATACAAAAGACAAAATTTAAAGGAAACTTACAAACATTAAACCAAAATGCGATTAAAAGGGGTCAATAAAACACCCCATCCCCAACGAGCTTGGAAGGCCTCGACAGTTAATCACTTGTACATAAGGTTCACTCTGTTAACAAGTGCCCAAGAATGTCTCCTTGCCTATGGCTCCTTATTCTGATAAGCAGTTTCGTATCACTGATGTGAAACATTGGTCCCTGCACAAGGTAAAGGTAGGTGTCTCAGTCCAGGGCCTCTTCCCTGTGCTTTGTGCAACCTTCCCAGCACACACTCTGCCTTCACTGTCACAGTAGTTATGCCACCACCTCGATGGGGTTTATCACTCCTGCCAGAATGTCCTTGGCCAGCAGCACAGAGTTCCGTCATTGTGTGTGTGCTCTCAGCACCTCTGAGGTGCAGCCGGCCCACCATCTCATCAGCAGCATCTGTGTCTGGTGGGCCTGAAGGATTCAGCTCACAAATGACAACACAGGATCAGCAGAAGTTAAAATTTCTCTGCTGCATCTCTATATGACGTGACCCTGTTTACAGAGCACAAGAAAGGTGCCATTAGCCAGACAGAAGTCAGATAGACATTCATATAAGCTATGTGAGGGTCTATGGAGTGTTCCCACTGCACGTCATCACCATCCGCCTGGAATGTAGGGACTATGGGCATCCACTGAGTCTCCATGACAGGAACTTTATCACAGAGTAGGTGTGCTGCCATCAGCCACACAGGAGTCAAACGTTCACAGATGCAATGTGAGGATCTATACTGCCTCCTCACTGCATGTCGCCATCACCCTCCACGAATTTAGCCACTGAGGGCCTTCCAAGCTCGCCTGCCTCATCCGGCCATTGCGATAGCCTTACTACCGTCATCCTCTCCTTCGAGGACCTCCTCACCCTAATCCCCGTCGACGTCCTCATTGGAGGAAACGTGCAGCTCCTCCATCTCCTCCTCAGGCAGCTCCTCTTCCCACTGCAGTATCAGGTTGTGAAGGGCACAGCAGGTGATGTCGATGTGTAACACCCTCTGTGGACTATATTGTAGGGCTCCACCAGACTGATCCAAGCACTGGAACCTCATTTTCAACATCCCGATGGTCTGCTCCACCAAGTTGAGAGTTGCAACATGAGCCTTGTTATAGTGTCGCTCTGCTGCAGTCCGAGGCTGCTGCATGGGCGTCATCAGCCACATCCTCTGCAGGTAGCCCTCGTCCCCGAGGAGCCAACCCTCCAGCCACTCTGCACCCTGGAATATGTCAGGGATCTGAAACCTACTGAGAATGTAGGAGTCATGGGCATTCCCTGAACCGTGCGCAGACCTGCAGGATGAGCTTGTGGTGGTTGCATATCAGCTGAACCATCAGTGAGTGGAAGCCCTTGCAGTTGACGTAGATCACTGCTTGTTGCCTCAGAGATCTGAGCACCACATGAATGCAGTCGATGGCGCTTTGCACCTGTGGGGAAACTCAAGATCTGGGCAAATCCTAACGTTCTTGCATCCTGGATTTCCTGATCCCAGGCAAAATGCACAAGTTGTGTGCCTTCATGAAGATGGCGTCGTGACCTCATGGAAGCATTTGTGCATGGAGGCTTGAGGTATCCCAGAGGTCCCCCGTGGAGCCCTGAAAGGAGCCACTGATGTAGAAATTGAGCGCTGCTGTCACTTTCACGGCCATCAGCAGTGGATGCTCTCCATGTCCTCGTGGCACCAAATCCTGCAAGTGGCAGATGTGACCGAACAGTTCCCTGGACATGCGTAGTCTTCAGCGACACTGGTTCTGACATCTGCAGGAATGGCAAGCACCATCTATCCACCCTAGGTCCAGCTATGTGGAGGCCAGTGACAGCTCACTGTGGCTCTTCAGCGGTGTGTGCAGGAGCCCCTTCCTGAGGGTGCTACAGTTTCTCTCTCCTCCTTAGTCTCTTTTCTCTGTAAGCCATGAGGCATACAGCCAGTTCACTAAGCTCCATGATCCTGATGTACTTCTCCTGCAGAATGAAAGGGAAACACGTGTGGATTAGCTTGGGTATAATAAGAACCTCTCATTGTTAAGCCTGAAGGCCCCCTTAATGCATCCCGGAGAGTGCTGGCCACCATTTGGATGGTCAGAGTTAAGGGTGCTGCATGGCTGTCCAAAAACCCACCCACCTTCGCCCCACTCCACCTGACCAATTGGCAGCAGCTTTGCCCACTGGGCTACATGCAGTGCTCTCAGCTCATTCTCCTCACCCACACTGCAAGGCTGCACTGTTAGCTTGTACCGTGACAGAGACTGGTCCAAACCCGAATGATGACATTGCAAGGGTCGGAGAGCACCTCCACCAGTGACTGCTCCACGGCCAGGAGATTGCATAATGTGCCCAGTCGTCCAATTGTTCGGCAGTCCGCTAAAACTTTCATTAGTTTGCAGTCTGTGCCTAAGCTGGGAAAGCTCTGGAGCGCTTGATGGCAATTTCATGCCTCTGCATTGCTTGATAGGGCAGGTAAGCTAGAGACCCAGCTCCAAGCATATTAATGTGGCTGCGTCTGAACTCTCTTAACTGCAGAGAAATGGTCACTATACATGGTTTCCCTAATGTGTGGCTGCTTCCCTCCTCCGCACCCCCCCACCTCGCATGTGCACTACCATCAACTGCAGTGCAGCCTTTGCCCACCCCACAAACGCAGTGCAAGCCTTGCAAAGCACTATCAACCAGCTGGGAAAATGTGACTTGCCTGTTGCCCTCGCCTGAATGTATAGCACCTCAACCTGGAGGTCCAACAAGTGACCCTCAAGCGCTGCGCGACATTACTGTGCGCACACACCTCAGGAGTTCCCCTCGAAGCGCAGTTCGCCAGGTGCTTGCCTTATAAATGCAGTTATGAAACATGTCGGCATGAAATCCAGCGTTGGGGGGGGATGATTCTGGTGAGCTGGGCTTATGTGCAGATGTATTACAATCAAGTTCCCGACGTGCGACGGCAGGAAATGTGGCCTGCCATTGATGGGCGGAGCAGATGACTGGAAACTGGGTTTCATGATTTTTGGCCTTCCACCATATTGTCTGCTCGTGCCTGCCACGACGCCCATGCCAGTCAGCACGGACAATTCCGCCTAATGGGAGTCAAGCTGGTTTAACCATTCACCATCAGATCTGGCTGAACCACACAAAACACTCGGGTCCTCCACTCATCTGCTAAAACTGTTCACTCTTCCAAATAATCCTGTCATGCCAAGATAATCTCTGGCTTCTTTTCTCTACTGCAAACAAAGTCTTCCTAAACTCTTCTCCAGTCTCCTCCACCCTCACCGACAACTCGAAACCACCCCCCTTCCTCAGGGTAATTCTTGCCCTCTGCCCAAAGACCTGTTAAGTCACCTGAGGACACAAAGCAAAGAAATCTGGCAGACATCATCCTCATTGATGGCAACGACATCTACAAATGCAAGAAGCTCATCGACTTCTATGTCACCAAGATAAAAACAATATGATCAGCTGCCTCTGCCACGCCCTTAACTTCCAGTAGCCCACCAGGCCAAATTTCCTTTGAAGATTCATCTGCTCTATCCCTAAACACACATCTTTCTCTAGTTTCTCTTCTCCCCACATACCCTCTCCAAGTTAATCTTGTCTATGGGACCCATCTCCTGCTCCCTGACCCTATTCCCACTAAATTGCTGACCAGTTCTCTCTCTTCAGGTACTTCTTTAAACCTGCATGATAACCCCTCTCCCTCTCAAAAAACAAGCCAAAACTTGGCTGCCACCAGCCTAGCAAGTTATCCCATCACCAACATTTATTTGGAAAGTGCCAACATTCTCATCTTTCCCGAACTCCCATATTTGAATCCTTCCAATCAGTTTACTGCCCCACCTCATTAGCAAAGCAGCACGAAGTCACAAATGGCATTTTAGCAACTATGACAAAGGTAAACTATTCCTCCTGGCCCTTCTCAAAATGTCTACAGCCTATAAGACCATAAGACATAGGAGCAGAAATTAGGCCATTCAGCCTATCGAGTCTGCTCCGCCATTCAATCATGGCTGATAAGTTTCTCAACCCCATTCTCCCGCCTTCTCCCCATAACCTTTGATCCCCTTACCAGTCAAGAACCTATCTATCTCAGTCTTAAATACACTCAATAACCTGGCCTCCACAGCCTTCTGTGACAATGAATTCCATAGATTCATCACTCTCTGGCTAAAGAAGTTTCTTCTCATCTCTGTTCTAAAAGGTCTTCCCTTTACTCAGAGGCTGTGCCCTCAGGTCCTAGTCTCTCCTACTAATGGAAACATCTTCCCCACGTCCACTCTATCCAGGCCTTTCAGTATTTTGTAAGTTTCAATCAGATCCCCCCTCAGCCTTCTAAACTGCATCGAGTATAGACCCAGAGTCCTCAAACGTTCCTCATGTTAAGTCTTTCATTCCTGGGATCGTTCTCGTGAACCTCCTCTGGACCCTCTCCAGGGCCCTCTCCAGGGCCAGCACATCATTCCTGAGATACAGGGCCCAAAATTGCTCCCAATATTCTAAATGTGGTCTGACCAGAGCCTCATAAAGCCTCAGCAGCACATCCCTGCTTTTATATTCTAGTCCTCTCGAAATAAATGACAACATTGCATTTGCCTTCCTAACTACCGACTCAACCTGCAAGTTAACCTTATGAGAATCCTGGACTAGGACTCCCAAGTCCCTTTGCACTCCAGATTTCTGAATTCTCTCCCCATTTAGAAAATAGTCTATGCCTCTGTTCTTCCTACCAAAGTACATGACCTCACACTTCTCCACGTTGTATTTAATCTGCCACTTTTTTGCCCATTCTCCTAACCTGTCCAAATCCTTCTGCAGCCTCCCCGCCTCCTCATGCTACCTGTCTGTCCACCCATCTTTGTATCATCTGCAAACTTAGCCAGAATGCCCTCAGTTCCTTCATCTAGATCATTAATGTATAAAGTAAAAAGTTGTGGTCCCAACACTGACCCCTGCGGAACTCCACTAGTCATCGGCCGCCATCCTGAGAAAGACCCCCTTATCCCCACTCTCTGCCTCCTGCCAGACAGCCAATCTTCTATCCATGCTAGTACATTGCCTCTAACACCATGGGTTCTTATTTTACTGAGCAGCCTCCTGTGCGGCACCTTGTCAAAGGCCTTCTGCCCAAGTAGATAACATCCATTGGCTCTCCTTTGTCTAACCTACTCGTTACCTCCTCAAAGAATTCTAACAGATTTGTCAGGCATGACCTCTCCTTGATGAAACCATGCTGACTTTGCCCTATTTTACCATGCACTTCCGAGTATTCTGAAATCTCATCCTTAATAATGGACTCTAAAATCTTACCAACGACCGAGGTCAGGCTAATCGGCCTGTAATTTCCCGTCTTTTGCCTCACTCCCTTCCTAAATAGGGGGGGTTACATTAGCGATTTTCCAGTCCTCTGGGACCCTCCCTGACTCCAGTGATTGCTGAAAGATCACCAATAACATCTCCACTATTTCTTCAGCTATCTCCTTCAGAACTCTGGGGTGTAATCCATCTGGTCCAAGTGATTTCTCCACCTTCAGCCTTTCAGTTTTCCTAGCACCTTCTCCTTGGTAATGGCCACCATACTCACCTCTGCCCCCCGACTCTCTTGAACTTTGGGAATGTCACTCGTGTCTTTCACCGTGAAGACTGACGCAAACTACCTATTCAGTTCCTCCTCCATTTCTTTGTTCCCCACTACTACTTCTCCAGCGCCATTTTCCAGCGGCCCAATGTCCACTTTTGCCTCTCTCTTACCCTTTATATAACTAGAAAAACTCTTGCAATCTTCTTTTATATTACTGGCTAGTTTACCCTCATATTTAATCTTCTCCCTCATTTCTTTTTTAGTTGTCCTCTGTTGGTCTTTGTAGGCTTCCCAATCCCCTGGTTTCCCACTGCTCGTCGCCACATTGTATGCTTTCTCTTTAGCTTTTATGCTGTCCCTGACTTCCCTTGTCAGCCATGGTTGCCTGGTCCTCCCTTTAGTATGCTTCTTCCTAGGGATGAATTTTTGCTGTGTCTCCCAAATTACTCCCAGAAACTCCTGCCATTGCTGTTCCACTGTCTTTCCTGCTAGGCTCATCTCCCAGTCAATTCTGGCCAGCTCCTCCCTCATGCCTCTGTGGTTGCCTTTATTCAACTGTAATACCGTTACATCTGATTCCAGCTTTTTCCTCTCAAATTGCAGGGTAAATTCTATCATATTATGGTCACTTCCTCCTAAGGGTTCCTTCACCTTAAGCTCCCTTATCAAATCTGCCTCATTACACATCACTAAATCTAGAATTGCCTGTTCCCTAGTGGGCTCCACCACAAGCTGCTCCAAAAAGCCATCTCGTAGACATTCCACAAATTCCTTTTCTTGGGATCCACTACCAACCTGATTTTCCCAGTCTACCTGCATATTGAAATCCCCCATGATCACTATAACCTTGACTTTCTTACACGCCTTTTCTATCTCCTGGTGTATCTTGTGCCCCACATCCTGACTACTGTTCGGAGGCCTGTACATAACTCCCATTATGGTTTTTTATACCTTTGCGGTTCCTCAACTCTCCCCACACAGATTCTACATCATCTGACACTACTTCGTTTCTTGCTATCGATTTAATTTCATTTCTTACTAACAAAGCAACCCCACCCCCTCTGCCAACCTGCCTATCTTTTCGATAGGATGTATATCCTTGGATTTTTAGTTTCCAGTCCTGATCCCCTTGCAGCCATGTCTCCGTGATGCCCACCACATCATACCTGCCAATTTCAGTCTGTGCCACAAGCTCATTTACCTTATTTCGTATACTGCGTGCATTCAGACAACACCTTTAGTCCTTTATTTCCCGTCCCCTTTCTCATTGTCATCCCTTTATCTGATGTGCTTGAAGTTAGATTCCTAGCCCTTTCCAAACACTGTCCTATTTTGTGTTCTGGAGACTTTAATAGCCTTTCCTGGGCTCTCCTTTCTTTTCAGTTTTTTCATAATTTTCCATGAAGTTGAATCCACCCCTCCACACGCTAACCTGCTGCTTTGTTTTCCATTAATCATACTTCTTGGAGTTTTACCCTTCCCTTCTCCCCCACTTTCCAGTTTAAAGTCCTGTTGACCACCCTATTTACCCTTTTCGCTAGGACATCGGTCCCAGATCGGTTCAGGTGGAGACCGTCCCAACGGTACAGATCCCTCCTATTCCAATACTGATGCTAGTGCCCCACGAAATGGACCCCTCTTTCCCGCACCACTCCTTTAGCCACGTGTTTACTTCCCTTATTCTCGCGTCCTTTTGCCAATTTGCACGTGGCTCGGGTAGTAACCCGGAGATTATAACCCTTGAGGACCCGTTCTTTAGTTTAGTTCCTAGTTCCTGACAATCCCCAAAGGTCCTCTTTCCTAGTCTTACCTATGTTATTTGTCCGGACGTGGACCACAACAACTGGATCCTCCCCCTCCCTCTCCAAAATCCATTCAAGCCGGTCAGAGATGTCCCTCACCCTGGCACCGGGCAGGCAACATACCATGTGGGACTCTCGATCCAAAAGGATGCTATCAATTCCCCTAATTATAGAATCCCCTACAACTACCACTTGTCTTTTTGCTCCCCCCTCTTGAATGGCCTCCTGTGCCACGGTGCCGTGGTCAGCTGGCTCAACCTCCCTACAGCCCTGTTCCTTATCCACACAGGGAGCAAGTACCTCATACCTGTTGAACAAGGTCAAGAGCGGAGGCTCCTCTGTTCCTGAACACAGGATCCCTCTGCCTGCCTCACTTGCAGTCACACCCTGCTGACCCTGACCACTGACCGAATTTGAGGTACTTAATCTACCGGGTGTGACCGCCTCCTGAAACAAAGCATCCAGGTAACTGTCCCCCTCCCAGAAGTGCCGCAGCGTCCGGGGCTCGGACTCCAGCTCATCAATTCTGAGCCGGAGTTCCTCCAGCAACCAACATTTGCTGCAGATATGGTCAATGCGGCTCGCAATGGGATCTTCCAGCTCCCACATCATACAGCTACAGCACATCACCTGCCCAGCCATCTCGACTTAGTTAATTAATTTATTAATTAGCTTTGCAGTGTATTTTTTTTTTAAATTTGGTGCAGATTTCCTACCAACCAATAAGGTCACAGATTTCCTGTGATGCAACTTTTTCAGTTTTGGCTTCAGTTCCCCGAGGTCACCGCTCCGGTGCTCCTCCCTCCAAGTCTGCTCCCTGGAGACAAGGCCGCATATCCCCGAGGTAAGCTAGATTTATACTCACCGCCCCAGTGCTCCTCCCTCCGAGTCTGCTCCCTGGAGACAAGGCCACGAATCCCCGAGGTAAGCTAGATTTATACTCACCTCAGAAGGGCAAGGGAGTTATCCAAACCAATTTTTATCCCCCAAAATCAACATCACAAGCAGATTATCTCATTGTTATCACTTTGCTCTGTGGGACTTTGCTGTGCACAAATAGGTGCTCCTTCCTCCGAGTCTTCTCCCAGGATTTACTCACCAATCAGCTGCTTTTTCTTTAAAATCCACTTTCAGAAGAGAGTGTCCCTCGCAGGTCTGGTGCACTCCTGAAGGCACTGCCTCTTCCTCTCTTTTTTATTTAGGTTTGAGGAGGGATGGATGGAAACACTACAGCAATGTAATGTTTGGGGCTATTCCATTCTTTGACAGTGGGTCCTCCTCGATTCCCTCCTAAGTCGTGGTGTCTGCGGTGACTTCTCCCAGAATGCTTCAGTCATTTCTCACCAGCGCCCTCTGTTGGATGCTCTTCCTCCTGTTTAGTAGAGTCCTTCTCCTATATTCCTTCCTGAGTCATGGTGCCTTCTCCCAGAATGCTTCAGTCACTTTTCACCAGCGCCCTCTGTTGGTTTGACACGGCTGACCATACCAACTTCCTCCAATGCCTTTCCACTGTTGTCCAAGCTGGATGGGACTGCTCTCATGCCATACAATTCTTATCTAATTAAATCACAACCACAGTATCTCTTACAATGGCTTTTCTCCCCTCATTACCCACAAGGATCTATCCTTGGTGCCCTCCTATTTCTTATCTACATGTTGCCCCTTGGCACCATTACTTGAAAGCGGTGTTAGTATGCTGACGACACCCAGTTCAACCTTGTCACCACCTCTCCCAACTCCTCCACTGTTGCAAAATTATTAGGCTGCTTATCTGACATCCCGTACTGGTTAGGCCGAAACATCCTCCAATTAAATACTGGGAAGACTGATGCCACCGTTTTTGGTTCCAGCTCCAACCGTTCCCTAACTTCCAATTCCAGCCCTCTCTGTAAATGTCTGAGACTAAATAAAGTCAGTTCACAACCATGGTGTCACATTTGAGCCAGACCATATATCAGCACCAACACCTAGATCACCTGACACCTCTGGATTATTGCCCAACTACACCCTTGGCTCATCTGTTGCCGAAATCTTTATCCATGCCTTTGCGACTTCTATACTTGACTAGACTAATACATTCCAGGATGGTCTTCCATATTCTACCCTCTAAAATGAGCCAACACAAAACTCTGCTGCCTATGCCCTTACTTGCATCAAGTCCTGTTCACTTATCAGCCCCCCTGTTCGCTGAACTACGTTGGCACCCAGTAAAGCAGCGTCTGGATTTTAAAATTCTCAACCTCATTTTCAAATTCCTGCATGGCCTCACCCCTCCTTATCACAGTGCAGCACTCCCTCAGTGATTACAGTCAGATGACCTCTTTTGGATGAGTCGTTAAATTGTTAAACCAAAACCCTGACTGCCCCGTCAGGTTGAAGTAAAAGATCTATTCCAAAGAAGGGCAAGGGAGTTATCCAAACCAATTTTTATCCCCCAAAATCAACATCACAAGCAGATTATCTCATTGTTATCACTTTGCTCTGTGGGACTTTGCTGTGCACAAATTGGCTGCCATGTTACAACAGTGACTACATTTCAAAAGTATTTCATTGGCTGTAAAGCACTTCGAAATGTTCTGTGATCACGAAAGGCACCATATAATGTAAGTCTTTCTTTTAAGACGCTCAGTAAAACAACTTTCTGACCAAGGTTTTGGTCATCTGACCCAATCTCTCATGTGACTGTCACATTTTGTTTTATAATGTTCCCACAAGCAGCCTTGGGCCGTTTCGTAAGGAACTTTATAAATAAAATGTTGCTGAAAACTCTCCATTGGTTGGAGTCATGCTTAACACAAAAAGGAGATGGCTGTGGTTGCCAGAGGCCAATCATCATATCTCCATGACATCACTGTAGGAGTTCCCTAGGCAGTATGCTAGGACCAACCATCTTCAGCTGCTTCTGTGACTGGCCTTCCCACCATTATAAGCTCAGAGTAGGAATGTTTTGCGATGATTGCAGTGTTCAGTGCCGTTTGCAACTCCTCAGATATTGAAGCCATCATGTACAAATGCAGCAAGCCCTGGAAACATTTGGCCTTGGGCTGACAAGTGGCAAGTGTCATGCCCAGTATAAGCATATTATGAACTTTGTCAATAGCTTTAAAAACTCTTAGGATGGCTGCCACAAATCATGTGACTTTTAGCATTTTGACTACAGACAGAGGGGAGGGTAGCCATCTGTGGAATTCACACATCTCATCGTTTAATGATTGAACAACACCTAAAGACTATGGAGTGTCCAGACTGCTTGTCTCCATGTTTCATACTGGACAGAAAGGGAGGATTGAAACTCAATGACCACTATCAACTTCCCATTGTATCATAGTGGTCTTCCCATCCAAACTAGACAGGGTACGCCTCAGGAGTGTTAGCCCAATGGTCATGTGATCGAAATTGTTTTGGGGACTGCACTCTTATTAACCCAGGACCCAGCAGATCCATCAGAATCAGTCAGCCAGCCAGTCTGAGAACCAGACTCAAACTCGCTGTAAGTCATCAAGCAACCAAAATACTGAAACATGTTAAAAGTTCACCTGAGAACTAGCCTCCTGGATATTCAGCTATAGGAAACCCTACAACCTGATGTGATTCTTTTACTTTACAAAACCCTCACTTCAACTTCAAATCATCAAATCCGCTCAAGAAACCACATGGGAGACTGGAAATCATAGAGACTGAATTAACCATAATCTGTAGAAGTGCACTCTGTGCCCAATTTTTGTGTATGCGCATGTTCGTGCGCAAGACCGAGTCTGTGATATTGCGTTAATTCAGGGTAAATGTGAGAGAATAAATAACCTTTGTTTTAAACGCACAAAAGTCGCTGCTGAATTGTTTATTTGGGATACACACTCCAAGAATAAGAAAAAAGAGACACCTCTTTCCATTCAAAAGATACTGATTACAGGCAGTAAAAGAGCCCATACCTTCTGATTGTGACACAAGTAACATTTGTGCCACACAAGTACTAAGCAATGAGTCTCAAACAAGAGATAATCTAACCATCTCCCCTTGATGTTCAACAGCATTTATTGTTGAATTCCCCCATCAACAACATCCTGGGGTTCATTGACCAGAAATTTAACTGCACCCACCATATAAATACTGAGGCTACAAGAGCAGGTCAGAAGCTAACTCCCCAAAGCCTGTCCACCATTTGCAAGGCACAAGGTCAAGACTGGGATGGAATACTCCCCACTTGCCTCAATGACTACAGCTCCAACACTCCAGAAGCTCAACAACATCCAGGACAAAGTAGCCTTTTTGACTGGCAATTCATTCGCCACTTTAAACATTCACTGCTTCCACTACTAATGCAGAGTGGAAGCATTGTGTACATTTTATAAGGTGCAATTTACCAAGGCTTTTTTTGATAGCACCTTCTAAACTTGAAACCTTTACCACCTAGCAAAACATCCCAGCAGGTGCATAGGACCACCACCACTTTCAAGTCATACACCCTCCTGACCTAGAAATAATAAATCTCTATTCCTTCATTGTCACTGGATCAAAAACCTGTAACGCTCCACCTGACAGCTTTACAGGCAATGCCCATATCTCATGAAATGAATAAATTGTCAAGTGATGTATCATTTCAGTAAATTTGCTGCATTAGTGCAAGGCTGCTGTAGAATTACAGTAAACATTAAAAAGTACCAGGCAGCACCACAGCAGATTCATTACTAATTAATACAACATATTAGGTTGAAAGATTTTATGGTTATCACAGAATTACTTTTGGGAAGTGTAACAATTGTTTTGTAGGCAAATACGACAGCTGTTCTGTACCATTTGGTTGAGGGAGAAAATGCTGGCTAGAAAAAAGTGAAACAACTCCTTTATCCTTCAGAAAATGCAATTAGATCCTAAATATCTATCTAAATGACAAGCAGACAGGCCTTGCATTAACACCTCAGAAGGGCATGACCCAATCTCCCACCCTCCTATGATGCACTCCAATGAAGCTCTGATGTGTTGTGCCACAATGCTGATTAATCAGCAATAAGCAGCAAAGCAAAACAAGCTGTTCTGATAATGATCAGATGAAGCGACATTAACATCCTGAAGCACAGAGTTTAGTATTAACAGAACTCTAAGGAATTCTTCAAAAAAAGTCAAAGTAGTACAGTGTGGTGCAGGCTGTGAACAGTTGTGCATGGTCAGTGAACTGACCATTTATGACTGCCAAGGTTGGAAACAGTTGCGTGCAAGTACCAATGACTATAACACAGGTGGTGTCAACTTGTCTGAAAACTGACTCTTTGGCTGCTATGAAAACTATGTCACAAACTTTGTAAAGATTACAATCTTGAACTGCACTCAAATTGCTTTCGCTTGATGTGCATGGAAAGCAAGGTAGGCTTCTTCTGATTATAAAAACAGAAAATGCTGGAAAAACTCAGCAGGTCTGACAACTCCGTTTCTCACTCCATAGATGCTAACGTTTCGAATCCATATGATTCTTCTTCAGAACCAAAGAGAAGTAGATATGTGATGAAATTTACACTGTTCAAGGGGGTTGGAGCAGGTGAAGTTGGACAGAAGGTCAGCGATAGGTGGGGCTAAGGAGAGATTGACAAAGCTGTCATGGACACAAGACAAAAGGAGTGTTAATGGTAGCGGTAAGGGCTGAAGGTGCTGATAATAGCATAAATGTGAGAAAGCAGAATGTGTGAATAGCAGAACAAGGGTTAGCACTATGTGAAAGAGCAACATGGAACAAGTAACAGGTGGCCCTATTAGGGGCAGGGTGGAAGGAGGGGGGGCCAAAAAAAGGATAAATGAATAAAAAATAAAAAAATAATAAAAATAATATTTTTAAAAAGGGGTTTAAAAAAGGTGTGAAGATAAGAGGAGAGCGCTCATGGTCTGAAGTTGTTGAACTCAACGTTAAGTCAAGTCTAGAAGGCTGTAGAGTGCCTAATCGGAAGATGAGGTGCTGTTCCTCCAGTTTACGCTGGGCTTCACTAGAACATTGGGCATCTGGGCACGCGAGAGCAGGATGGCATGTTGAAATGCCAAGCAACAGGAAGATCTGGGTCATGCTTTCAGACAGACTGAAGGTGTTCCGCAAAGCAGTCACCCAGTCTGCGTTTGGTCTCTCCAATGTAGAAGAGCCAGCAGGCCAAATTGAAGGAGTTGCAAATGAAGAGCTACTTCACCTGAAAGGAGTTTTGGGCCCTTGGACAGTGAAGAGAGAGGAAGTAAAGGGGCAGGTGTAGACCTTCTGCGATTGCCTGGGGAGGTGCAGTGGGAAGGGAATGAGGTGTTGGGAGCGATGGGAGCGGAACAGGATGTCCCAAGGGGAACAGTCCATGTGGAATACGGACTTTGGCTGGGGGTGAGGGGGGGTGTGAGGGGAAGGTGTGAGAGTGCAGATGCACAGGAGATGGGTCAGACACGGTTGAGGGCCCTGTCAACCAGAGTGGGTAGGAAATCTAGGTTAAGGAAGAAGGAAACCATGTCAGATGCGCCGTTTTGGAAAGTGGCATCATTGGGGGTGATGCGACGGAGGCGAAGGAACTGAAAGAATGGAGTGGAGTCCTTACAGGAAGCATGTTCCCTGACCCTAACCACCAGTTAGGAGTTGTAGCTGAGGTAGCTGTGGGAGTCGGTAGGCTTGTAATGAATATTGGTGGACAGTCTATCACCAGAAATGGAGACAGAGAGGTCAAAGGAGAGAAGATGGACCATGTGAAGATGATAGAGTGGTGGAAATTAGAAGCAAAATTGATAAATTTTTTCAGGTCCAGACAAGAGCATGAAGCGGCACCGATATAGTCATCAATGTATGAAAAAAAGAAGAGTTGTGGGAGGGGGGCCCCCTAGTAGGACTGGTTCACGGAATGTTCCACATAACCCATAAAGAGACAGGCATAATTGGGGCCTACGCAGGAACCCATAGCCACACCTTTTGTTTGGAGGGAGTGAGAAAAGTTTAAGGAGAAATCGTTCAGTGAGAGAACAAGTTCCGCCAGGCAGAGGAGAGTGGTGGTGGATGGGGATTGTTCGGACCTCTGTTCAAGGAAGAAACCGAGAGTCCTCAGACTATCCTGGTGGGGGATACAGGGTAGAGGGATTCGATGTCCATGGAAGAGGTGGTGGTTAGGGTCAGGGAACTGGAAATTGTTGATATGACATAGGGCAGAGGAATCGTGGATGTAGGTGGAAGGAGACTTCTTCTGATGACGAGAGGGACAGCATGACCAAATAAGAACAAATCTTATGTAAAGAGTGGGATAGGAAGGCAGATGCACTAGGGTAAAAACATCAAAAGGAACATTTGGCTGGTTTATGCCTTGTGCATATCGGTATCTTATAGCCATTAATAAAGTAAAGACAACTGATTACACCAGAGGTAGGCTTTCATGAGCATAAGATTGTTGGTCCACAATGTCCATAGAAGATTTAGAGTCCTTCTCCTTCAGATACCATGTCCCAGAGAGGGTTTTGACGACCATGGACTTCCATTGGATTGGATTGCTTGGCAAAGTGCTGCATTAGTTTGCCGTTGCCTTCTGCAGTACGGCTGACCAGAAACTCTCCCACTCTTTCCCACCTGTCATCAGGCGTAATGGAAGGAGGCTGATAATCAATCAGTCTGTTTGGCCATGTTATGCACAACCTGCCATGACCATAATGTCCTAAGGGGGACTTGACCTGGAGCTTCTGGCCCAGAGGTAGGGATGCTACCACTGCACCACAAGACCTTACAGATTTAGAGTACAACAGGTAAAGTTCTCAATATACCCAGACACTGCAGGAGGTGAAAATGGTTTGAATCAATTTGTACTGCTAGCATCCCAACGATATTCATCTTGAATATGGTTTACCATCTTTGAGGGAAATTAGGGATGAGCAACAAATGTTGACCTTGCCAGTGAAGCTCACATCCCATGGAAAAAAAAGTTTAAAAAATACAGGATAATCATCTTCACTTTAGAGGCTGAAAATGCATTCCTCGTTCAAATCAGGGCTTTCAGTTTCTTGAGCTAATAGGGATTGAATGAGAGTAAATAGCTTACAAATAAAGTAAATATTAAAACTTTAGCTTATTTGTAAACTGTTAAAACTTTAGCTTAAAGCTTATTGATGCTTTCTATCTCCACACCTGCCTCACCATCCATTCTCTCCAATGTTTCCAAGTACACTTATCGATGCTTTCATAATTTCAGGTTAACTTCTAACACATCTTTTTTCTCCCACCAGAAATTCCAAAGTTTCTCTTTATACAAACTTTAGCTTGTCCAAAACAGCACCACTCATATCCTGAGCTGCACAATTCCTGTACACCACTATTCATACCAGCCTCCAATGGTCCTCAGACTTCCAAATGCACCAATTTCACAATCATCATCCTCAAAAGAATGCATCTTCAGCCTCACTATCTTAAATCACCCAATTGTTAATTTTGAAGTCCTACAACTCTGGGCATCACTGTGTCAAACCTTCAGTCTTCACCTGAATCTCTGGCACACCCTTCCTAAACTACTTCACCTTACCACTTCATCCCCTTTTTGACACACAACTTAAAGCAAGTCTCCAAAATTCTCCATAGTTCAGCCTGTCTCTGCCTCTTTGTGCAAAGCACCCAAGGATCTTCCATTACGGTGGAGCTCCAAATCCAAGTTGCTATTGAAATCCATTTTCAAAATCCTACACCATATTAAATACGTTGAAATAAAAAAGGAATCCTTTACAAAATACTCTAGATAAACAAACTTGATAAAACAAATGGTATACAATCCTATAACTAAAGATCAAGAAAAACCATGCCCCTCATTAGAATGTACTAGTTGCATGATGACTGCAGGTAGCACTAGATGGTGTTAAGCACTGCTCATCCACAACTTTGGACGAATTTGAACAACTCGGTCTATTTATTTCAGTCACTGTACTAGCTTTTTTCTACCTAATAATTCCAAGTGTGTAATAGAATATACATCAATCATTTCCAAAACCGCCTCTTGATCACTATCATTTGCTCTTTAGTATAGCCAAGCAGGTTGAGTTTAATGTGTTTGTATTAATAATTCCTCTACCAACGTGCTACATTGAGATAGAATTAACTGGGCCAGAAAGAAAGTCCTCTATAACTAACACCATTGTTGAACCGAAAAATGACTTAAGACATAGTTACACTTAACTACTGAACACACTGTCTCTTTCAGTAATGCTCACAACTATTGTACAGGCTATTACTACATCATGTTGATTCCTTTATTTCCTTGCCATCCAACAAAATTCTTCATCTGGCTATCTCCCTCTGAAAGTTTCAAACTTAAACCTCAACTTTTCAGCCTGACCGATTAAAATTATTTCCAAAAAAATAAATAAAATGATCAGGAACATGCAAATTTAAATAACTTGACTAAACTTCAAACAAGTTGCCAATCTGAACACATTCAAACCAATCCCATAAGCTGTTTGTATTTTAATTAAACGGCTTGATTTCTCCCTCAGATTCATGATTTTGACCTCTTATTTATCATGACTAAATTAAAGAAACTAATACCATCTTTAAAAAGAATGCTCAATTTAATCACAGTCAAGACTGGTTCTAGATTTATGTTATAGTCAGAACATACTACACAATGCAAAGTTTCTGATACAGTATCAGAGAGAGCTAATCAGTAACTGTTTTAAGGTATTCCTTAATACCAGATGACTAAGATAGGAAGACTACCAATTGAATGAAGCATTTTAAAGATGCTAAACAATATTACATTACATATTAGACAAACAGAATAATGCAATATTCAATGCTGCTTGTCATTTCTCTGGAATTAACTTCAGAACATTTAGTGACACAGATTTCCTGCAGGCATGCCATAATTACATTGTGCCCTCTTTATTATACATTCACATTACTTGCACTTGATCTTCTAAAGCTGCATGAGAAACTATTTTCCCTCCTTTTTCCTTGCTCTCCTGTAAAAAAGGTTAAAGTAGCCCTTCTCACTATATTGACCATATTCACACAAATATAAATGGTCATTGACCTGAAACGTTAGCTCTCTCTCAACGGATGCTGCCAAATCTCCTCAGTACATATAACATTTTCCGTTTTCATTTCAGATATTCAGCATCCACAGTATTTTGCTTCTGTTTTGGTGACTATTCTTCATGTATGATTCTAGACATTTAGGATGCAATTTTTGACTTTGGCTTGAGTCTCCTGCCTGCAAAAATAAGTGAACAACATGGACATTTTGGGTCATTGTGGCATGGGCCTCCTATGCATGCCAGCAACAAGCTGTGGTTGCAAAGTAGATGCCCTGCTGCAGCTCACCAGTCATAGAAGAGCAGGGCATTGGCTGCGCCCCTCATTGAGCTGGCTGTCAGGTCAGATTGGGAACGAGGCATGTTGGGGTGGAGGAGGTGCAGCGGAGAATGTCAAACAGGCCAATATTTATGGGCCCAGTCCAGGGCTCCTTTGAGAGTCAATGGACTTTTGAATAGCTCGCTGCATTTTACAGCCCCCGCCCCCCACTGCAACAGGACCTTAAAATTCCGCCCATAAAATCTGAAACTAATTATACAACTTCTACAAAATGCTCACAAAAGCACAGGGAATAGAAGAGAATGCTGTTGGCGGCATTACAGAACTCTACTCCCACAAAGGGGATGGTATTTTATTTCTCTTCCCTCAAACATCTCCATTTGTCCTTCCCTCAGGCTATTGCTTAGGCAGAACATGATGGGTGGTGGCCACTCTCCAGCATTTCTTCTAAGTAGCCATTCTTCATGCAAAAACATTGGAAGTTTGACTATGGGAGAAAAGTCATAGTCATATAAACACACGCATAGGAGAACATAAGAAATAGAAGTAGGCCATTCGGCCCCTCAAGCCTGCCCAGCCATTCAATAAGATCATGGCTGATTTGCCCCAGGCCTCAACTCCTCTTTTGTGCCAGCCCCTTATAGCCCTCAACTCCCCAATATTTCAAAAATATATCTACCTCCTCTTTAAATACTTTCAATGATCTAGTCTGCACGACTCTCTGGGGTAGAGAATTCCAGACATTCACTACCCTCAGAAGAAATTCCTTTGCATCTCAGTTTTAAATAAGTGTCCCCTTATTCTGTAACTATGTCCCCTAGTTTGAGATTCCCCACTACGGAAACATCTCAACATCTACCCTGTCAAGCCCCCTCAGAATCTTGTACATTTCAATTAGATCACCCCTCATTCTTCTAATCAGCCTAGTGAATCTCTTTTGAACTGCCTCCAATGCCAGCATATCCTTTCTTAAATACTGGGACCAAAACTGAACATGGTATTCCAGGTGCGGCCTCACCAACTCCCTGTACGGTTGTCACAAGACTTTTTTTTAAAAATCCTAACCCCCTAGCAATACAGGCCAAAATTCCATTTGCATTCTTAATTACTAGCTGCACTGCATGCTAACTTTGTGTTTCATGCACAAGAACACCCTGATCCCTCTGTGCTGCACTTTTTTGGAGTCTCTCTCCATTTAAATAATCGTCTGCCTTTTGATTCTTCCTACCAAAGTGCATGACCTCACACTTTCCTACATCAAACTCCACCTGCCAAGTTTTTGCCCACTCACTCAACCTGTCTGTATCCCCCTGCAGGTTCCTTATGTCCTCATCACAACATGCCCTCCCACCTATTTGTATCATCAGCAAGTTTGGATACATTACGTTCTGCCCCCTCCTTCAAGTCATTAATGTAGATAGTAGATAATTGAGGCCCTAGGACTGATCATTGTGGCACTCCATGAGTTACATCTCTCCAACCTGAAAATGACCCATTAATCCCGACTCGCTATCTTGTGTGTGTTAACCAATCCTCAATCCATGCCAATACATTACCCCCAATACCATGAGCTCTTATCTTGTGCAATAACCTTTTATGTGGCACCATGTCAAATGCCTTCCGGAAATCCAAATACACTACATCTACTGGTTCCCCTTTATCAATTCTGCTTGTTATATCCTCAAAGAACTCTAGCAAGTTGTCAAACATGATTTCTCTTTCAGAAAACCATGTTGACTTTGTTTGATTGCATTGAGCTTTTCTAAATGTCCTGCTATTTCTTACTTAATAATGGACTCTAGCATTTTCCCAACGACAGATGATAGGCTGACTGGCCTATAGTTTCCTGTTTTTTGTCTCCCTCCCTTGAACCTCACATTAGCAGTTTTCCAATCCGCTGGGACTCTCCCGGAATCCAGTGAGTTCTGGAATATTTCAACCAATGCATCCGCTACATCTGCAGCCACTTACTTTAAAACCCTTGAATGCAGGCCATCAGGTCCTGTCGACTTGTCTGCCTTTAGTCCCACTAGTTTCTCAAATACTTTATCCCTTGTGATAAGGCTGTTACAAGATCTTTCCTCCCATTAGTTCCTTGCTTATGTGATATCTTTGGGATGTTTATAGCAGCCTCCACCGTGAAGACCGATGCAAAATATTGATTTAAATTATCTGTCGTTTCCCTGTTCCCTGTTATCAATTTTCCAGTCGCATCTTCCAAGGGTCTCACGTTCAGTTTAGCTACTCTTTTTAATGTACCCATAGAAGCTCTTACTGCCTGTTTTAATATTTGCCAATTTACTTTCTTAATCAATTTTCTCCCTCTTTATTAGCTTTTTAGTCATCCGCTGCTGGTTCCCAAAAAATTCCCAATCCTCTGGCCTACCACTAGTTTTTGCCACTTTAATGCCTTAGTTTTTGATTGGATACTCTCCTTGACCACCTTTGTTAACCACAGGTGGTTCATCTTTCTCATCGAGTCCTTTTTGACCGAGATAAATTTTTGCTGAGCTTTATGAAATATCTGCTTAAATGACTGCCGCTGCTCATCCACTGACCTTCCCCTTAATCTATTTTCCCAGCCTACTTTAGACAACTCTTTCTTCATACCTCTAATTGCTCTTATTTAAATTGAGGACACTGGTTTGAGATTAGAGTTGCTCGCCCTCAAACTGAACTTGAAATTCTACCATGTTGCGATTGCTACCCCCTAGAAGAGCCTCAACTACAAGTCCCTTATTAATCCTCTCTCATTACATATTACTAGATCTAAAATAGCTTGTTCCCAGGTAGGTTCTGAAACGTATTGCTCTAAGAAACGATTCCTGGTGCATTCTACAAATTCGTCTTCCAGGTTACCCCTGCCAATCTGATTTGTCCAGTCAATATGCAGATTAAAATTACCCATGACAATTGTAGTGCCCTTCTTATATGTCTCTATTATTTCCCAATTTATACTTTGTCCTACAGTGAGGCAACTCTTCGGGGGCCTATAGATGACTTCCACCTGTGACTTCTTCCCTTTGCTATTCCTTATTTCCCCATCACTAACTATTGCATCTATATCACTACTCACAATCGCACTGATACCTTCCTTTATTAAAAAAGCTACCCACCCCCTTTTCCTTTTTGCCTATTTTATCGGAATGTTGAATACTCTTGAATATTGCGTTGCCAGCCTTGATCTCACTGCAACCACATCTCTGTAATAGCTATCAAGTCACATCCATTTATTTCTATTTGTGCCATCAACTCATCTATCTTGTTACAAATGCTGCGTGCATTCAGATAAAGAGTCTTAAGCTTTGATGTTTTACCAGTATTACTCATTCTGGTTCTAATTTCTGTTGCACTCTACTTATATTTTCTGTCCCTTCCTGTCACGCATTGACTATTGTTCGCCTCTTCACTGCTCTGCACCTCTGCTCTCTCGTTTATTTTTGATTTTCTAAACTTCCCTTCAATTGAACCCTCCCCCCCACTAATTAGTTTAAAGCCCTATCTACAACCCTTTTTATACGATTCACCAGGACACTGGTCCCTGCATGGTTCAAATGAAGCCTGTCCCAATGGAACAGCTCCCTCCTTCCCCAGTACTGATGCCAATGCCCCATGAATCGGAACCCATTTTTCCCCACACCGATCTTTGAGCTATGCATTTACCTCGCTAATCTTATTTACCCTACGCCAATTTGCATGTAGCTCAGGTAGTAATCCAGAGATTATTTCCTCTGTGGTTCTGCTTTTTAAATTTAGCACTGAGCTGCTCGTAGTCCCTCAGCAGAACCTCTTTCTTAGTCCTACCAATGTCGCTGGTAGCTACGTGGACTACGACATCTGGATCCTTCCCCTCGCACTCCAAGTTCCTCTCCAGCCCAAAAGAGACATCCTTAACTTTGGCATCAGGTAGGCAACACAGCCTTCATGACTCTGTCTTTGCTGCAGAGAACAGTATCTATTCCCCTAACTACGCTATCCCCATTACTACTACATTTCTCTTTTCTCCCCCCTCTTGAATGGCGTTCTGTACCACAGTGCTGTGGTCAGTTTGCTCATCCTCCCTGCCGTCTGTGCCATCATCCACACCGGGAGCAAGAACCTCATGCCTATTGGACAAGGGCACTGGCTGAGGCTCCTCCAAAGCTAAATTCTGGATCCCCATACTTGCCTCACTCGCAGTCACACCCTCCTGTCCCTGACCACAGACCAAATTTGATGTAATTAATCTAAGGGGGTGTGACTGCCTTTGAAACGGTGTCCAGGTAACTATCCCCCTCCCTGATGTGTCGCAGTGTCTGCAGCTTGGATTCCAGCTGATCAACTCTGAGACAAGGTTCCCCAAGCAGCTAGCACTTGCTGCAGATGGTCACCATGGATTGCACCGGCATCCATCAGCTCCCACATGCTACAGCTGCAACACATCGCCTGCCCAGCCATCTCTATTCACAGAATCTCAATCTCACAGTGCAGAAGAGGCCTTTCGGCCCATCGAGTCTGCACCTACACGTGAGAAACACCTGACCTACCTAAGCCCATTCACCAGCTCTTAGCACATCATAACATTCAAGGCTTTGGGCCAAGTGCCCATCCAGGTACTTTTTAAAGGATGTGAGGCAACCCGCCTCCACCACCCTCCCAGGCAGCGCATTCCAGACCGTCACCACCCTCTGGATAAAAGGTTTTACCTCATATTCCCCCTAAACCTCCTGCCCCTCACCTTGAACTTATGCTCCCTTGTGACGGACCCTTCAACTAAAGGGAACAGCTGCTCCCTACTCACCCTGCCCATGCCCCTCAATCTTGTATTCTCGATCAGGTCGCCTCTCAGTCTTTTCTGCTCCAATGTAAACAACCCATGTCTATCCAACATCGCTTCATAACTTAAATGTTTCATCCCAGGCAACATCCTGGTGAATCTCCTCTGCACCCCCTCCAGTGCAATTACATCCTTCCTATAATGTGGCGACCAGAACTGCACACAGTACTCCAGCTGTGGCCTCACCAAGGTTCTATACAACTCCAACATGACCTCCCTACTTTTGTAATCTATGCCTCAATTGATAAAGGCAAGTGTCCCATATGCCTTTTTCACCACCCCACTAACTTGCCTCTCTGCCTTCAGAGATCTATGGACACACACGCCAAGGTCCCTTTGTCCCTCAGAACTTCCTAGTGTCATGCTGTTCATTGAATACTTCCTTGTCAAATTACTCCTTCCAAAGTATATCACCTCACACTTTTCAGGGTTAAATTCCATCTGCCATTTATCTGCCCATTTGACCATCCCGTCTATATCTTCCTGTACATTGTTAATTTAGTTAATTGTTTTAACTCTACAAGATTATATCTTCCTATAGCCCAAGACACTCAACCTCACTATTAACCACCCGGCCAATCTTTGTGTCATCCACAAACTTACTAATCCTACCCCCCACATAGTCATCTATGCCGTTTATATAAATGACAAATAGTAGGGGACCCAGCACAGATCCCTGTTGTACGCCACTGGACACTGGCTTCCAGTCACTAAAGCATCCTTCTGTCATCACCCTCTGTCTCCTACAACTAAGCCAATTTTGAATCCACCCTATCAAATTACCCTGTATCCCATGTGCATTTGCCTTCTTTAAAAGTCTCCCATGTGGGAACTTGTCAAAGGCTTTGCTGAAATCCATATAAACTACATCAACTGCACTACCCTCATCTACACACCTGGTCACCTCCTCAAAAAATTCAATCAAATTTGTTAGGCATTACCTCCCTCTGACAAAGTCATGCTGACTATCCCTGATCAAACATTGCCTCTCCAAGTGGAGATAGATACTCTCCTTCAGAATTTTCTCCATAAGTTTCCCTACCACTGACATGAGACTCACTGGTCTGTAGTTCCCTGGCTTATCTCTACAACCCTTCTTAAATAGTGGAACCACATTAGCTGTTCTCCAGTCCTCTGGCACCTCCCCCCGTGGCCAGAGAGGAATTAAAAATTTGGGTCAGAGCCCCTGCGATTTCCTCCCTTGCCTCCCTCAGCAGTCTGGGACACAAATCATCTGGACCTGGAGATTTGTCCACTTTTAGCCTGCCAACACCTCCAATACCTTGTCACTCCCTATATCAATTTGCTTAAGAACCTCGCAGTCTCTCTCCCCGAGTTCGATACCTTCATCTTCATTCCCTTGGGTGAAGACGGTTGTGAAGTATTCATTCAACACTCTAGCGATGTCCTCTGGCTCCACCCATAGATTGCCCCCTTGGTCCCTAATGGGCCCTACTCTTTCCCTGGTTATCCTCTTCCCATTGATATACTTATAGAATATCTTGGGATTTTCCCTACTTTTACCAGCCAGAGCTTTCTCAGATCCCCTCTTTGCTCTCCTAATTGCTTTCTTATGCTCCACCCTGCACTTTCTGTATTCCACTAATACCTCTACTGATTTGCTTCCCTTGTACCTGTAAAAGCCTCTCTTTTCCTTCTCATCGTATCCTGAATATTTCTGGTCATCCATGGTTCTCTGGGCTTGTTACTCCTTCCTATCATCCTAGAGGGAACATGTTGAGCCTGTACCCTCCCCATTTCCTTTTTGAACACCCCCCACTGCTCCTCTGTAGATTTCCCCACAAGTAGCTGTTCCTAGTCTACCTTGGCCAGATCCTGCCTTATTTCACTAAATTCCACTCTCCCCCAATCCAAAACATTTTTTGCAACTTGTCTATTCTTTTGTCCATAACAAACTTAAACTGTACCATGCTGTGGTCGCTATCACTAAAATGCTCGCCCACCACCACCTCAGCCACCTGTCCAGCTTCATTCTATTCAATTAATTTGGATGTTAAATATTTTTAAAAACTGAACTTAACTGTACTCTTCAGCTGTAATAACGTCTCCTGATTTAAACCACAAGCCAATCAAAAGAGACACGGAAGAGTTATCCACCGATCACCTGTTTTCAATCTCCCACCGCCATTGCTCCTCTCATGCAGGTCTGCTCTCCGTGTGCTCCCGGCTCTCCTCTTGCTGTTTTAAAAACTGTAAAAATCCCGGTTCTCCTCTTGCTGTTTTAAACTGTGTATACGTGCAAGCCCAAGTTGTCAAATCTCCTAGCAACTGGCCAAAAGTACCGTTGGAAAATATCTTAAAGCTAGTCAGCTACACATCTGTACAGTCACGTGATGCATGGTCTCTTGTCTTAAAGACTTGCAACGGGATACATGCTCGTTCGAATAAAACAGTCACGTTATACATGAAATCAAATGTAAGTCACATTCTACGCACAAACACAAAGAAAAATATGACTCAATTAAAATTTTCACAGTTAAGATACTTTTATGATTCATTCATGGGATGGGGGCATCACTGGCTAGGCCAGCATTTATTGCCCATCCCTAATTGCCCTTGTTCAGAGGGCATTTAAGAGTCAACCACATTGCTGTGGGTCTGGAGTTACATGACCAGACCAGGTAAGGACGGCAAATTTCCTTCTCTAAAAAGGACATTAGTGAACCAGATGGGTTTTTTTTTACAGCAATTGACAAATGGTTTAATTCCAGATCTTAAATTCCAGATTTCTTTCTTTTTAATTGAACTCAAATTCCACCATCTACTACGATAGGGATTCAAACCCTGATCCCCAGAGCATTATCCTGGGTCTCTGGATTACTAGTCCTGCGACAATACCACTAAGCCATCGCTTCCCCCATATATATCAATATATCACACAACCTAAACTGTGCAATAGCTTCTGAACACTAGTAAATTATACTGGTAACTTGCTCCCAGGTATCCATAATTTGTGAAATCAACTTGAGCCTGGGAACACAGTGGGCTTATACCACCTAATAAATATGGCTGAATATTAAAGACTGGCAGAAATTGTGGTCAAGTTGAATGTAGAATTCAACTACGTTCACAGTAGGAAAAAAACCAACAAAAAAAATCAATGCTTCTGTTTCATTTATATTGCAATCAATAGGCAGTTTAAGATCCTGAGGCAGGTGGATGCAATTATTCCAGAATGCAGAGTGTGGGGGTAAATAGGAGAAATTCATGAGGCACTAATGACCACATTGAGGGAGCCACTAGACAGTGGAGTGGTACTTTAAGGTCAGGGTACTGGTAGAGTGAAAACAGACTGAAGTGAGACCAAATTAAAACAGGGCAACACAACAAACATACACAACTACAGCATTATTAGAATTATATCCATTATGTAAAACAACAGAATTATAAACTTTACTAAATTTAATTTTGTGTAGATAGTCAACATACATACAGATGTAGAAAGTCCTCCCTAACCAAATTCTCCCTGAATAACTGTTGGTTAAATTTAAAGCTGTAGAGATTTAGGCTAAATGCCAGAAATTATTAGAAATTGGGTAAAAGATTTACAAGTTACATGGGAGTTTTGATGGAATGGTGGCGATAAAATACTGAGTGGGATGTCCCAGAACACAATGTTCTACTATTTCTGCTTGTGATTTACATAAATACTTGGATTCAGGAAACTCAAAGCAAAGTGGCCAAATTTATGCCAAACTAAGGGAATCAGTGGGAAAATTAACAAGGCAAGACAGAGCAATAAACAGATCAAATTTACTGAAACGCACTGGACAAAAAAAGTTGACATATGTACTCCATGAGTGGTGTTGAAACAGAGGATGAAGCCAAGCGACATAGGATACAAGCTGGAGGAAGTCATGACTAAAATTCTTTGCACTACAAGATTCTGTACAGCCAGAGTGTAAATCAGCTCTGGTTACTGGCCAAACTGAATCACTCGAAACACTGGACGCTGAACAGAAAAGCCACGGTCTGATCTCTAGTGCCAAGGGCCCAAATTACAAAAAGAATGGAAAAATATTTGGTGTTTTTAAGACTGATAGGAGTCAAAGGCGATTTTAAAGGTAGTTAAGAGAATTAAAAACGTAAACCTGGAATCTTACCCCAAGTTAAATTGCAACAGTAAAATGTGAGGAAATCCTTTATCACACAGAGTATGAGCACAGTGATTGTTGTGAAGGTGAATAGTTTAATCTTTTAACAACTCAATGCTGAAGATTTTGGGCTCATTCTATACGGAGAAATTAAAAGACCAAATTGTCTTTTGAATCTTGTTTTTTTTAAACAAAAAAGTGGAAAAGAGCAATATAGAAAAGCACAAAGAAGATATTCTGAAAGTCATCTGTTGATGGGAGCTCAGCTCAATCATAATTCCCCCACACTTAACCATTATAATCATAGCCTCAAAATTAAAAAAGTATCCCTTGCTGATGGGTTAAGAATGGCCAGAATTATATTATAATTATAACTCTCATACTGGCCAGATGACTGTCCAACAGTCAGTCATTCTTAAGATTTATACCATACACAAGTATCACCAAGAAAATAAACTTGACTGTGTGACCTACAAAGTAAACAGGACTAATTTTAACATCATATTTTAAACAAGCCATAAATTTTCAAAATATTTTAGTAAAATTAATACTTCAGGCAACAGCAAATTACTTAGCCCAATTAACTTGCATAATAGAAATTACATTAAAGTATTTCAAATACTCAGCTCTGCATCAGGCTACTTGATCCACACCCAGTACCAGATGAACCACAACTTCCTCCAGTTAAAAACTGGAAATATAAAATCCAATCATCTTTAATCCCATTATAAATGGGCCACCTATTTCATCCTCCTACACAGCCCCAGTCAGAATTGAACTGGTCACAACTTCAACAAAACATTCAACCTCAAAGCTCCAAAGGCTACCTATACCCACCTCTATCACCTGTCTCCACTTATCCTTCAGCCATCTGCCAGCAAATCCCTTATTCGTGACTTTTTATCTCCAGACTCTTCTGGCCAGTTTCCCTTCCTTTATTAACTTTGGATTATTTACATGTTCTGTCCTTTTCCTAAACTACACCAAGTCCTACTCATCCATAGCCCCATCTTCATTGGCCTAATCCCGCAGCAATTTTAAAATTATCCTGGTCACATTTAAACCCCATGATTTCCTCACCCCTCCCCATTCTAACCTCTCACAACATAGGCCTATAATGCTCAACTCTATTTCTCTATTCTAGCCTCTTATCCATCCTTCCCTTTGTCTGTAATAATAGCTACCAGTAGTGGAGCAGAGATGAGAGAGAACTCAAAACCCTGTTCCCTTCCTTTAGTGTTCATAATCAGCGTGCGACTGACATGTGCACACACACAATACCAGAGACACTGCAGGTTTCTCTGGAAGAGATGGACTTTCTGCAGGTCACTAAGTTAGTTACTTTTGTCATGTTACGAGGAGGTCGCTTTGCTGCATTGGTGGACTTGAAAAGAACAGGCTTGGCAACCTTACAATATTGCGGTCGCCAGGTCTTGAGGCATAGATATTGCTGCCCCCTCTGCAGAACTGACTCAGTTCTGTTGAAGGGTCATGAGGACTCGAAATGTCAACTTTTTTCTTCTCCGCCAATGCTGCCAGACCTGCTGAGTTTTTCCAGGTAATTCCAATAACCAAGGTATTCATCTCACATCTTAATAGCTCCTTCTCTGCTTCAGCATCTGTTTTGTTTTCTTTACATCTCTGTAAAGTGCTTTAGGATTCCTTTTACATAGTGAAGGCATTAATTGCTGTAGGAGTTTCTCAGGGCCGTGCTCTAGAACTAACCATCTTCAGCTGCTTCAAAGATCTTCCCTCTATCATAAGATCAGAACTGGGGATGTTCACTGATCGTTGTACAGTGTTTGGTACCATTCACAATTCCTCAGATAATGAACCAGTCCATGCCCACATGCAGCAAGATGTGGACAACATTTAGGCTTGGGCTAAACGGCAAATAACTTTCGTGCCACACAAGTGCCAGGCGATGACCATTTCCTACAAGAGAGAATCTAACCATTTCCCCTTGACACTCAACACATTGTTATGAAGATGTGCTATATAAAATATTAATTCATGTCATCTGGACATCCATATGCATTGAACTTATTTTGAAGAGGACACTTTTCCTCAGCAAGGACACTGGCTTACAGCAGCTACAATGTTACATTTTCAAAGGACACGAGCTGCTTTTTGCGGAGACAGTCTGTGGAGCTCTCAGAGGTCACACGATCCAACCCTTGGGTCAAATTCGGATTTTGTATATAGTTAGAGAGAAATTGTCACAGGGGCAACAACCTTACTCCATCTCTCTCTTATGAAACCTCTCTCAAAGCTGAGCCGTTTGATTTGAAAAATCTCAGAAGATCTCATTGCTGCAAACCGAGAGTGCTTAAAGGAAAATTCTGAATCAACACTATTGTCTCCAGGTGAGAAACCCCCAAGAACCAGCAGCTACTGTGGACCAGGACCCTTCAGCTGTAAAAAAAAGAATCTGGTCACTCAATGATTTTTTTTCAGACTTCAGTTATTACTTGGCTAAGATTTTAAATATCTGATACTCTGTAGAGTTTTACTTGTTTTTTGCATGCTTGGGGAGTTGGGTGAGTGTGTGGGGGGGAGAGAGAGAGAGAAGATTGTGTGCATGGGTTGTTTTTGCATTAGTGGGTGGTTGGACATATTTGTGCATTTTAAACCTTTGGTTAATAATTTCTGCAAATTTATCAGAGAGTTTTAGCAATAAAAAACTCATTCCTTACTTGCTAACTTAAGGAACCTGGGTGGCTTATTTTTTGCACTGAGCCATACATAGTTAATTATATTAGCAATATTAACTCCCTTTTAAATTCAAACTCTTATAACAAACTCAGGAGCAGGACAAAGGGTGGGGGGCAGGGGGGAGAAAACAGTTCACCCCTGCTAGCTTGGTCTCAACAATACCAAGTCGCTCCATAACATGCTCACCTCCACCTTTGATACCCTTGCGCTCAGTAAACCTTTACTCTCTCCTACTTTGGTCATTCCCCTTACTATGGCCACCATCTTCCACTCCAAATCCAAGGGATACGAGTTTCAATGTTTACAGCACACAACTGGTTTAGCCAGCCATCGCCAGATCTGACTAGGTCACATTAAGCATTACTGGGATCTGCCAAATATCTCCATAAATCCTTCTTCCCGTTGCCTCCACCATCTTCAATAAACAGGTGCAAGGAACTGCAAATCCTCCAATTAAATATTGGGAAGACCATTGTCTTTGGTCCCTATAACAAACTCCATTCCCTAGCCACTGATTCCATCTCCCTCCCTGACCAACGTCTGAGACTGAATTAGGCTGTTACACAATGCAACATCTTACTTAAACTGGACCTGAACTTCCAATCCTATGTCCCCTTCATCACAGAGACCATTTGCTTCCACCTCCACAATGTCACTTGTCTCCACCATAGTCTGAGACAGTCTGCTGCCAAAATACTCATCCATGTCTTTGTTACCCCCAGACCTGACCATTCTAATGCTCTCTTGTGCAATCTTCCACCCTTCATAAACTTGAGCTCATCCAAACTCTGCTGCTGGTTTGATAACTTGCAACACAGAATCACGTTAAGTCCCATTCACCCATCAGCCCTGTGCTGGCTGACTTACAATGGCTCCTGGTCCAATGTCTTGATTTTCAAATTCTCATCATTGTGATCAGATCCATCCATGGATTTAGCCCTCCCTACCTCTCAACTCTACCAAACCTGCAAGCCTTTGAAAGCACTGCATTCCTCCAACGCTGGCTTCCATGCATTCCCCATTTTTCCTTTGCCCCAGCAATGGCATCAGTTTATAGGCCCAAATGTTGTGAATTGCCTCCCTAGGCCCCACTCTCCTCCCTTAAAAAGTTTAGCTCTTTGACCAAGATTTTGATCACCTGTTTCTAATATCTCCTTTGACTAAATCAATTTAAACCTGATTATTAACTGTGAAGGCTTGACATTTTACTTTAAGACAAGCTATAATTTGTGAAATGCCAAATAAACCTTCATGAAGCTCAGCTAAAATATCTCCTGAGCAAGAGATGAACTATCAGAGAAATGCCAAGCAAGAAAAACATGAAGTTCAGTAATTCCAGAAATTAGTGCTAAGGGCTTAATCATGTGAGAAACAAACTACAAAAGCAGAGGGTCCATCAGTTCTACTGTCAGGCGGGTTAAAAGATTAAAATTCCAGGCAGTTTAAAAGGTGTTCCACTCACCTCTCATGATCCTAATAAACACGGCACATTCCCCTACTGAACTGCCATCCATAAAGTGGGCAATAACCTTTTGAGGTTCAGTGAATTAAACAGCATCTACGAGGACAAGACAGGCATTTCCTCGAGTTTGGAAGGTTGAGGGGTGATCTAATTTGAGGTCTTTAAAGTGTCAGAGTCAATAAGGCTTTGGATTGATGGGGAAAAATTGTACTTTGATTGTTTTATATCCCTTAATCTAACAAAAATCTAAGGCAAGTAAATGGAATTCGGGTACAGATCAAGATGATCTAACTTTATAGCAGAACAGGTTTCAGGGGTTGAGTGGTCTCCTATCTTTCTTTTCATGCTCCTATGGCATCCAATTTGTATATCACATTATCCCCCCACAAATTGAATTGAAACCCAATTTATCTGTTTTGATAGGAGAAAAGTTTGTATTTTGAATTGTGCTATCGATTTCTTTAATACCAACCTAAACAACCAGAATAGACATAAATGATCCTGGCTTCTTGCCTCAAATCAAGAAGAAGAAATACAATAACAAGTGCCACCCTAGATTAGGCACCCATTCCTAGAGTAGCTTGAATCTACAGCCTTCCAACTCAAGGGTCATTGTGCTATCACCTGAGCTAACTGATTCCACCTGATGCTAACTCACCATCCATCCTGAACTGAAATTTGAGAGCCCATGTTAATTTATTACCTTTACAGACAAAATTAATTTCCTTCTGTGTCAGTCTGAACTGGAGATGAATCTAGGTCTCAAGGAGGGGAAGAAACACATTCCACTGTTCAATACATAAACTAAAATAGACTCCATCATAGTCAGTCATGGAATCTGAAATACTTACACTAGCAAGGCAAGGGAAGCAAAGCTCACTGGTGGCTTTATCAAGTGTTATCCTGTGGACTTATAGGTAGAAAACCACAGTCATGAAATAACTTCAATTTTGAAAGAGTAAATAATAGATGTAATCTTAACCCAGATTCTGTGATTTATACCTCAACTATTGTATGTTGAAGATACCCAATAGGTGTAGATAACAAGGCAGCAATCTAATCAATGAATTCAGACTTGGACAATGCCAATTTTAACAGCAAATGTTGTGCAATTTGTTAATCATTTTGTCTCAAATCAAGTTACTTAATTCTCTACCATTTTTTCCTTCCCTTACAAAATTAAAACTTCACAGCATACAATCACTTTGGATGGCTGTCTAAAAGATTCACCACTTTACATGAAATGAGAAACATATTGGGAATGGCGGTTTGCACAGTAATAAGTTACTCATGTTGCAGCCTCTCATTATCTCTTATTTATGCCTTATGCTTTTCACAAGCTACACAGTTGATGCCCATTTGTGTTTCTGTAAATTATCGCTCAACACGTAATGGTTAACCATTTGGGCAGCAAATGGATACAATGTCAGCTATTTCCCTTTCATTCTGTTGTAGGCGACTACAGTATCCGTGCCAAACACCTGCAGTGATCGCTTCAAAAGTGCAGCTGCAGAACCTGTGAACTATC
The DNA here is from genome assembly GCF_964194155.1 of Cetorhinus maximus. NCBI lineage: Eukaryota > Metazoa > Chordata > Chondrichthyes > Lamniformes > Cetorhinidae > Cetorhinus > Cetorhinus maximus. The sequence continues at coordinate 122,473,100 of NC_135880.1, read as the reverse complement.
ACCATAATTTAGCTAAAATTAAAGGGTTTGCAGTATCGCAACAAAAAAAAAACTGGAGCTGTTGCAAGGACAGAGAACTTTACAATGTTATTGAATAAACGCAACCCTTCATTAACAAGGAAAAGTTAGAAAGTGACCACAGTCAAACCATTTGCCTTTTACTGGAAATGATATTGTCAATCAACGTCCCAGTACAACTCGTGTCTAAACATGCGAAATACCAGACAGACAGACATTGTGGACTTTTATTGGAACTGCAATCAAAACCAAAAAGGAGATTTTTAAAAAGCCACCGGACTTGCCAAATCCCTGCGAATCTTAATGGATTTTTTTTTTTTCAAATAACCTGGTGTTTTATTTTAAACAAAAAAATACGAATGTCTTCAAAAGGGAAAAACGCTTGGATATTTTTCCAATGCCACCCTGCGGTCCAGCTTTTTTTTTTAAAAAAAAAGATTGAAATCGTCCATCATGTTCAGCTTTCTGCCTTAGGTTACAAAATGTGAATCGTGAAGCAACAAGTGCGTTATCCCAAATAATACAAGGTAGGAAAACACCGGCAGTTTGGGGGGGGGGGGGGGGGAATTAAACAACAACAAACGAAGAAACTCCCGTCCCTACGAGGTCAGACTTCAAATATACTGAAATTTCTCGCCTGGCTACAAGTGAAACGTTTCCCTGTAACAGGACACCCTGGGAGATGAGAGAAGCATGTTAACAGGTTCACTGCTGTTGCTTTGTCATTGGGACGTGTTACCGTCCACTCGGGGCAAAAACACTTGTCTCCACAACATGAACATTCACTATTCGCTCTGCCCCCCCCCACCAAAAAATATCACCCAACTCCTGAGGTTCGAACACGAAGGTCTCATTTGAAAAATAAAAAACACTCAGACTTAAAAAATATATATATAAAAGTCTTAAAAATTACCGTGCGGACCCCTCAACCCCGCCCTCAACATTTAACTTTGAAGACTGGTGCAAACTGTTTCTAAACGGCGCTGAAAATATGAACAAAAACACACAAGTTACATTTTTACCAGCATCTCTTTTTCCCACTCCCCTCACACAAGCCTCAACTGTTTTCCACTGAAAAACAGCAACTAAAACACCAAGCGCTGCAACTCTTTCCAAACTACTCACCAAAACTCCCCGAAACCAACTGCCCTCCCTGCCTGCAAAAAAAACGAAGACGAGTCAGCTTTCTGCGAAACAGCAGCAACTTTATTTGTTTTTTTCTCTCTCTCTCTCTGCCTCCTTTTGTAGCCGAACACACAGTGAAGATCCCACTCAGTGCTTTGTACACACAGGGACACAGGCTGGCACTGCGCATGAACACTGAACTCACTTGGGAACTGTGGGAGGTGAAGTGCAGCAGCAGCACCCAACCTGAGGCAGCCAAGTCCTCACCCCACATCAAATGAACTTGGCACATTGTATTGGAGAGCTTTTATTTTAATTTTCATCGTTAAGCGTAAGGAGGAGATAGAGGAGCAAATTTGCAGGCAAATTACAGACAGATGCAGGAGCTTCAGAGCTGATAATGGGAGACTTCAATTCTCTTAGTATAGACTGGGATCGGAACAGTGTAAAGAGCAATTCTTCAGAAGTGTACAAGAGAACTCTTCAGATCCAGACCAGCGTGATTCCCAGTCCAATCTTGTTCTTGACTTTTTTTTTGTTCAAGTCCTGGAGTGGGACATGAACCCACAACCTTCTGATTCAAAGGCAAGGGTGCTATGAACTGAGCCACAGCTGACACCTCCCCAATCTTGTTCTTGTGGGACATGTTTAATGGGAAGGCATTAGGGTACACTGATCATATGATTAGGATGAAAAGAAAAGGACAAAGCTCAATCAAGTGTCAATATACTTAACTGGAGGAGGGCCAAATTTAGTGAGCTGAAAAGGGATCTGGTCCGGGTAGATCACAATCAAAAATTGGTCAGCAAAACAATAATTGAACAAATGGAGATGGTCACATTCAAAGAGGAGATGGTTCGAGGAGCAAGAAAGAAGCGGCATCCAAAGTTAGAGATTCCCAGATGCCGAAAGATAGAAATTGAAATGAGACAAAAAATGAAGGCTTATGACAAATGTAAGGTTCATAAAAAGATTTACATTTTTATAGTGTCTTTCATGATCAGAGAACATCCCAAAAAGCTTTATAATCCATTAATTACTTTTGAAGTGTAGTTACTGTTGTAATGCAGGAAATGATAAAGCTGAGAAGCAAGCTGGCTGTACAAAGTAGAGGAGAAAAATAAAGGAAATAAGAGGGACAAAGAAAGATTATGAGAGCATATTTGTGGCTAATTTAAAATCTTTTATAAAAAACATAGATATTAAAAAGAATGTCAAAAGAAGGGCAGGGCCAATTGGGGACCAAAAAGAGAGATTTTACTGGAGGCTGAGGGAGTGACTGAGATATTAACTTATTACTCTGCATGTGTGTTCACTAGAGAAGAGGATGCTGCCAATGTAATAGTAAAGAAGGAGACAGTAGCTGTGATGACTGTCCCTTTAAGATCAGTTCAACTGAATAGGGGTCACGTGATTTGTTCAACCAACATGTGGCTAGCACAGGAAAATGAATTCTAGGGAGGGCTTTCCTAGGTGATATTGGCTGTATAGGGGCTGGCTAGATACAAGCAGTCGCGAAAACTCTCGTGTAAATAAAGTTTGTTTTGTTTGACTAAGAAGCCTCCCAGAGTTTGTTGGTACAATAGCAATATTGAATAGCATAGTAATAGATAAACAAGTGGTTCTTAAAAGATTGACAGCCCTGAAAGTAGTAAAATCTCCCAATGCAGGTGGGATGCATTCTAGGCTAGTGTAGTAATTATGGTTTTATTTAGTTGTAGTGCACCTTTAAGAATAATGCGTGTTAAAGATCACATGATTTTCTAGAGTAGCACATGTGTAGTTGCTGCTGAGCATATAGTAAATAAATTTTAAGTTTCCACCCAAGAGGTGTCTGCTGATCAACACTATCATTAATAGTACAACTCAGCCACCCTACAACAAACTGGCGATGAGGATAAAACAGGATTGAACAGAAGAAATCAAGTTAAAAAGAAATTGTCACTACCTCGCCCAGTAATTGCAAATAGCAAGCTCTGTTAGAATTGAAGAAGCTATCCTCTCTTAAAATGCCACAATTGGGAGAGTTGATTCTTTTGAACCTGCCACAGAAGATTGGTCTCAATACATAGAACGCCTCACATTCTTTTTTCAAGCGAACAAGATTATGGGGAACAGAAGAGGTGAGTGATCCTCTTGAGTACTAGTGGAAGAAAACCTACAGCTTGATTCAAAGTTTGGGTGCCCCAGATTTGAAGGATTTCGATGAATTGGTGGACCTCGTGGAGGGTCACTTTCAACACAAGCCCTCAGTCATGATGCAAAGGTTCAAGTTTAATTCGTGAAATAGAGACCCAAGTGAGCTATGAGACAAATTTGAAGCAACTAACGGAACATTGAGAGTTCGGTACTACTCTGAACGACATGCTCAGAGATCGTTTAATGTGTGTTGTGAAAGCGGACACTAGCCAGAAAAGATTATTGTCCACAGTCAATCTGGATTTCAAGAAAGCACTAGAGATAGCATTGGCCATGGAAAGTGCAGTAAGAGACTCAAAAGCAATATAGGGTGCGCAAAATGGCACCATCCTCCACATCAGGCGGGAAACCTCAGCCAAAGGAGGCACAAAAAAGTGAGACTCCGCCAAGAAGCAGGAAGCCCCCCGCTAGCTGAAGAACAAAGAAAAATAACTTTGCAGTGAAATCAAAAAAATTTAATAGAGGTGGAAACAATCAGTCTTTTAGCAATTGATAGTTTAAAAAAAGCCGAATGCTACTATTGTCACAGAAGTGGACATATGATGAGACAGTGCATGGAAAGGTTTAAGCAGGCTTGTAAACAAAAGAAGAAGCCCAATGAAACCTACAATGTAGAAGAGCCTGAAATAATAAATTCAGACATTTACTTGTTGTTCAATCTGAACGTTGGAAAGACAGAACCAATATTTGTCACAGTGAAAGTAAGTGGCAAACCAAGTAGGATGGAAATGGACACAGAAGCTTTCACGATAGTAATTGGGGAACATACTTTCAAATATTTGAATAATGATGAATATCAATTAAGTTTAGAAGAAATAGCCGCCAAGCTAAAAACATATATGGGTGAAGACATGCAAGTAAAAGGCAGAAGCAGGGTAACTATCTATTATGGAAGCCAATTGGCAAAGCTACCAGTGCTGGTACTGAGAGGCAGAGGGCCAAGCCTCCTAGGGTGAAATTGGCTAAGAGAAATCAACCTTGGTTGGCCACTGGGATTCCAAAAGGAAGCTGGAAGTGTTCCTGTTTTGAGAAAGGAGTGTATAAGGACTCAACAACCTGAAGAATTGCAGGCTGTCTTAAGCCAAAACTTGGAAGAACAGCAAAAGGAACTCGAAGAGACCCTGCTTGATGACAGACTTTGAGACGAGGTGAGAAACCTTCACAGGGAAAAAGAAAACCTGTTGGAAGACCTTCACACACTACAAGATTCCCTCAGGTCAAAGTTTGTACCTCTGAAAAAGTATGAAACAGAAAGAATTCAGCACTTTTCTGAACAAACTGAAGAATCAGTTGGTAGAGAATACATAACAATATTGAATTTTCCAGGAGGCAGCAAACAACTACAAAAAAGAGACAGAAAAGCTGAAGAATCAGCTAAATGAAGCCAAAGAGGCTTTGGAAGCAAAAGTCACAGGGATTTCCAAGAAGCAGGCAGACAATGAAATTTTGGGAGGCTTGGCCACTGAGCTCAGGCAAGTTGAGTTTTCATCTGAGAGAAGTCTGGCCAATAGTGAAGTCAAAAAGAAGGCTGAGATTAAAGTCTGTGCTAAAAAAAGATAAGTGCACGTTCCAAGCAAGGGAGGTAATCTATTTGGGCCATTGGTTAGATTCACAGGCCCTCGACCCGGTTGAGGAGAAAGTGGGAGTCATACGAGAGGCACCAGCGCCAAAGAACGCCTGAGAGTTCAAACCATTCCTAGGAATGATCAACTATTATGGTGGTTCTTACCCAATTTGTCTAAAGTGCTGGCTCCCTTACATGCTTTACTGAAAAGGAACCAACCTTGGTCTTGGGAGGCACCCCAGACAGAAGCTTTCATAAAGGTGAAACAATTGTTGCACTCGTCCAATCTATTCATGCATTATGACCAGATGAAAGAGTTGGTGCTGACATGTGACGCATCTCCCTGTGGAGTGGGAGCAGTGCTCTCTTATCAGATGGATGACGGCACGGAACAGCCAATAAGTTATCTATTAAGAACGCTGACCACAGCGGAAAAGGGATACTCGCAGATGAAAAAGAAGGCCTATCAGTCTTTGGTACATGGCCGCCATTTTGAAATCATTTCAGACCACAAACTATTGCTAGGATTGTTTAGTGAGGACAAGGCTATACCACCCATAGCCTCAGCAAGAATACAACGATAGGCTCTAGCTCTGGCAGCATACTATTACACTTTCGTACATAGGCCTGGCAATCAAATTGCAAACGCCAATGCCCTTAGCCAGTTGCCTTTACAAGAAAATGATGAGCACGTCCCAGCTCTACAGGAACTTTGTTTATTGTTAAATTTCTTAGATTCCTCGCGGGTACGTGCTCGACAGGTCAGAGACTGGACTAGTCAGGACCCAGTCCTATCTCAGGTACGAGAACAAGTGCTACATGGTTTATCACAGGAGCCCGTATCTGACAAAATGCTTCAACAGAAGACATGAAATAACCAGCCAGGATGACATCTTATTGGGGGGGAGCACAAATGACAGTTCCTTCAAAGGGAAGGGAGCCAGTTTTAATTGAACTACACAGTGCCCATCCAGAAATTTCCTGAATGAAGACCATAGCACGTAGCTATCTAAGGTGGCCTGGGATGGATGGCAAAATAGAGAGTTTAGTAAAGCACTATGTGCAATGTCAGCAACTGCAAAAGTTGCCAGTGACAGCTCCATTACACCCATGGGAATGACCAAGTAGACCCTGGGTGTGGTTACATATTAACTACGTTGGACCTTTCCTGGGAACAATGTATCTGCTCATTGTTGATGCCCATTCAAAATGGTTGGACGTATGTGAAGTGAAGTCACCAACATCGGCCACTACAATTGAGAAACTACGTCAGAGTTTTGCTGCTCACGGACTACCAGCAGTAGTTATTTCCGATAACAGCATGGCATTTATGAGTGCTGAATTTCAACGGTTTATCAGCCTCAACGGTATCACTCATGTAAAAACTGCACTGTACCACCCTTCCTCAAATAAACTGGCCGGAAGGGCAGTTCAAACGTTCAAGGCAAGCATGAAAAAGCTAACTGACGATTCCTTGGTAACCAAGCTAACATGCTTTCTTTTTCATCACAGGACTACCCTCACACAACGACAGGTGTCACACCTGAGGAGTTATTGTTGAAACGTCGTCTCAGGACGAGATTGAGCTTAATAATGCCGAATTTAGAAGGGAAGGTGGAAAGGAGCCAGGGATGCCAGAAAACTAGAGATGACTAGCATAGTCGCGAGAGGAAATTTACTGTGGGAGAGCCAATATATGTGAAAAATTTTGGGGAAGGCCCAAAGTGGTTACCGGGTGAAATAAGTGTAGTGATTGGAGCTCTATCTTACCACGTGGAGGTGGAAGGCTGGATCATCTGCAAACATGTGGACCATTTAATGAAGAGAAAGACAAATCACTCAGATTTGGTTCCACCAGTGACCATGATCGGGTCTGCGTTTCCTGTTGAGGATACTCAACCCAGGACTGACATGTCTGATGTTCGTGGGCAAGATCTTACCTGTGTTGGGCAGGGCGGGCTGGGCGGGAGTGGGCGGGCACGGAGCCAATTGCCACCCGCAATCAGCTGCGCACCACCATTTTACATGGGCAGACCAATTAAGGCCCGCCCAGTGTGACGCATGGCCGGTAGCGCAGCGCTACCTGTGCAGGTGGGGGGAGGAGGGAGAGTTGAGGCCTGCGCTCTTTTGCGCATGCACAGGCATCTCCCTGAGGCACGGAGCTTCTCAGGGAGATTAAGTTGATAGTACAAATTTTTAATAAATGATCTGAAAAATTATTTAAACATGCCCCCTCAGTGTCAAATGAGCTGGGACATGTTTGTGCACTTGGCTAAATTTATTTAATTATTTAATTAAATTTTCAGGAGACCTCATCCCACGTGTGGATGAGATTTCTTGAAAAACGTGAAGACTGCTTGGGCTCTTCGCCTGCCCACCAACCTTAAGGTTGGACGGGCAGCGCTGTTAATTAGCTAAATTACTTTCCTAATGGCTTTAATAGGCCTTTGACATATTGGCAGGTGCACAGCCGACTCCGGTGTGCACCCTGTCGAACGAAATATCTACATGATGCACGATGATATGGGGAGGCACGCCCAACATCATCGCGCGTAATTTTGCGCGTCGGCATGTCGGGCCTGCGGCGCCGACGGCAATATTCTGGCCCATGTAAGAGTTGAGGATACAGGACTGCAAGTTCCCACTGAAGCAGCTGATGTTCAGGCAACTCCCGGAAAAGGAGGTTCCTGACAAAGAATCTGAAGTTGTGGAGCTGCAACATTCCACACATACCAGGAAACTGCCTGAAAGACTGAACTTGTAAATTCCTTACCCAGTGTAAGTATTATGTTGTCTTGAAAAATATGCACTTGTAAATATAATATGTATAGCTGAGTTGAAAGGGGAGGAATGTAGTCATTAAGGTTTTCTTTAGTTGTAATGTACCTTTACGAATAATACTTATTGAGGAAGATCACATGATCTATAGTAACCAATAGGAGAGTAGGACGGGCTACCTCAGCAGTCAGTGTAGAGATAGGGGGTGATTTTCCCCTCGTCAGGCGGGCGCGGCAGGCAGACCCGCAGAGGTCCGCTGCCTGCGATCGGGCCCCAACTGTGATTTCACGCTGGTTGTCCAATTAACGGCCAGCCAACGTGAATCGCACATTGAAATGCTCAGCGCTGCCTGGGTGTGGGGGGGGGGAGGGCAAGCGCGGAAGTCAGCACATGTGCGCGGTTGAACTCAGTGAAAGCTGCCTGAAGGCACAGAGCTGCCTCAGGGAGCTGCAGATTTTTAACGTGAAAAATAAAGAATGGAAAAATAAGGGAAACATGTCCCCTCATGTGACTCTGTCACATGAGCAGAGACATGTTAAAAATTCATTTTAAAAGATTTTTTTTCTAATCACTGGTTGAAACCTCATCCCGCCCGTGGAATAGGTTTTGCAAAAAATGCAAAGGCCGCTTGGCCTATTTGCCCGCCAGCCAACAGAACAGTTGGACGGGCAGTGAAAAAATCCATCTAATTAATTGACTAAGGGCTTTAATTGGCCTCTTAATTGTCATTGGGCGTGTTGCCACCTCTTGAGTATACCCACTGAGCGAAATACTGTGAGAGTGCACGATGACGTCGTGAAACTTGCCCGATGTCATCGCGCACTGTTTTTCTCCCATTCAGGCCAGGCGCGCGCCCGCCTGACGAGGGAAAAATTCTGCCCATCGAGTTGGAGTTGAAAGCACATGTGTAGTTGCTGCTGAGTATATTGTAAATAAACTTTAAGTTTCCACCAAAGAAGTGTCTGCTGATCAACTCTATCATTAATAGTACAACCGGCCACCCTGCAACAGCTAGTGACAGAAGTAAGGTCTGAAATTGCAGAGGTTTTTGACACAATCTTCCAATCCCTCTTGGATATGGGGGTGGTTCCCAAGGACTGGAGGATAGCAAATGTTGCACCCTGTTTAAAAAGGGGGAGCGGGGTAAACCAGCAACTAAGGCCATTAAGCATAATGACGGTGATGAGGAAACCTTTACAGATAATAATGTAGGACAGAATTAATTGGCATTTGGGAAAGTATGGATTCATTAATGAAAATCAGCACAGATTTGTCAAAGATAAATTGTGCTTGACTACCTGGATCAGCTACCTTGATGATGTAAAAGAAAAGGTTGATGAGGGTAGTGCAGTTTATGCCTATATGGATTTTCAAAAGGTGCTTGACAAAGTACAACATAATAGATGTGTTAGCAAAGTTAAAGGCCTTAGGATTAACGGGTCAGTGGCAGCATGGATACAACATTGACTAAGGGACAGAAAGCAGGGAGTAATGCCGAACAGTTGTTTTTCAGACTGGAGAGAGATATGCAGTGTTTTCCCCAGGGTTTGGCATTAGAACCATTATACTTTTTGGAACATATATTAATGATGTGGATGGACATGGACATAAAGGGCATAATCTCAAAGTTTGCAGATGAGATGAAACTCAGAAATGTAGTAAGCAATGAGGGGGATAGAAACAGTCTTCAGGAGGACATAGACTGGTGGAATGGATAGACACATGGCAGATGCAATTTAAAGCAGAGAAGTATGACGTGGTACATTTTACTAGGAAGAACAAAGAGAGGCAAAAGTAATCAAAATGGTACAACTTTAAAGGAGGTACAGGATCAGAGAGATTTGGGGTATGTGTGCACAAATCTTTTAAGGTGCCAGCACTAGTTCATAAGTCTGCTAAAGCAGCATAGGGAATCCTTGGCTTTGTTAATAGAAGAATACAGTAAAAAGCAAGGAAGTTATGCTAAAGCTTTATAAAACATTGGTTGGGCCTTAGCTTCATTATTGTATTCAATTCTGGGCATCACACTAAGAAGGATGTCAAGGCCTTGCCAACAGTGCAAAAGATCTATTAGAATAGTAAAAAGGTTGAGGGACTTCAATTAATTGGGAGTCTAGAGAAGCTGGGGTTGTTTTACTCAGAGCAGAAAAGGTTAAAAAGGGGATTTGATAAAGTTGTTTTAAATCATAAAAACAAAATGCTGGAGCTCTGAAATAAAACCAGAAAGTGCTGGAAAAATTCAACAGGCTTGGCAGCATCTGTGGAGAGAGAAACAGAGTTAACATTTTGAGTCCAATATGACTCTTCCTCGGAGATCCTGCACCACCCGGCTGGAGCGAGATTTCGGCAAGATCAGGAATCAGAGTGGGAACGTCAGCACCACCTGCTTCCAGCCCAGCCTTCCCTTCCTCACCAGTTCACACAAAATCCTGGCCTTTATTTTTCTTTCTGTACCTGATCTGACAGTGAGTTTGCCATTCTAATTCAGCCCGTATGCTATTAATTTCACCATCCTTCAATCCAATTGGTAAGGAGATACAGAGTTGCGTACCCTGTTCTCTCATAACAATGTCATCAGCTCGCATTTTCAGCAACGTTTAAAAACCTAAACACACAAAGGCAAGTCTAACTAATGGCAGACACAGTTAGATATCCTGCCACAGCAACTTATGACCCAGAGTCTAATTTTGCACAAAAGTCCTTACATCATTGGTATAAGGTAACATGGCACGTTTTTAGCCATGTCCAAGTTCCTCATAAAAGTTGACAGCGTCTTGTGATGAAAGGGGATGAAGAGCAGCCAGCTGCACTGAATTTACAAGACAGATTCCTAGGTCAGCAAATTACTGGCCTATTGCTGTAATGAGGCTGTACAACAAGCCCATCCAAAAGTTATTGACAGAATTTAGATGGGCCCAGTATCCAACCAGCTTTACAGTAATCACTCAGAGATTGTGGAAATTGTTATTGAGAAGATGATTGCACGTATCATATTGCATGATTGATTAGAATATTGCATGGTACAATGTGTTAGCATGCCATCTTTTCTACCCTGATATCTGGTTTTGATTTCAGTCCTGACTACTCCCAACAATAGTCACATTACTCTGCTAAATAAAAATTTGAGATGAGTTTGGATACACACAACCCAATTCATGGTCCCCTATAATTGGGTTTGAATGGATTCAACCCAGGTCTTAATGTTCATTGGGTCATTGTTGCCCAGAAAATTACCATAAAGTTGTAATCTCTGACAGAAAAATCATAAGGACGGATAATTTTAGGAAAATTTACACTGATGCATTGGAGGATGCTCATATGAGATAGGCTATTAATGTAGTTGAAACCAATATTTTGTATCTGGCTGTGCAACACATGACTGGACAGTGCAAATTCTAAACTTAACCGAATAGAACATTAGACGATTGCCCAGTCCCAATGAGGACAAAGCTCAGCATCTACAGGCAATGTTCTCAATGGTGGTCCCACAAGCCACTGATCTGGTCAGGAGGAAATGATTCCCGTTCCATTGGCATGGGTATTCTGTTTTCGGGAGGCAAACTCCAAAATTAAGGAGGGCGCTCACCTCCTAGTTGCAGACATAATATACAAAATCTCTCTGCTCCGGCTAATCAAAGTGTACGCTCTAAAGAGCGTGTGGCCGATCATCTTCCAGCTGCTCCCCCAGCTGCTGGTGACATGCAGGCCGGATGTTTTAGGCAGTGACATCAACTGTATCTGCGGTGTTGCTGGATGATCCGACAGGGCCAACAACAAACTGGATGCTGTGCTCAGAAACCAGATGGAAGCCAAGCTGCTCTGACTGCGAGGTTTTCTTCAGCAATCCCGCAGATGAAACACTGCATAGATACACCTGGTTGAGGCCAGAGGGGTCCATCTGTTTCAGGATAGACACCCTGATTATGTCCAGAGCACTCATGGTCAGATCCACCGATGTCATGCTGATGTTCTTTGACCACTGCTTTCTACTTTCAGACTGTCACTTAGAGGAAGATCAGAAGCTTGACAGGATGACCTGAGAACTGAAAGTGAAACACTGGGGAACTCAAAAGGGATGACAAAGCTCAGAGAACCATGAAAGCCCTCTTTAAGTCCCCAATGCACTGGTGGGAAGCAGTCAAGGCAAACATCACGGAAGATCTCTGATAGCCCTGCACTACTCAGGGATATGATTACCTATGTGCGGGACAGGAGTGTGGAAACTTGCTTCATCAGCTTGGACTAGAAGAAGGCATTTGACAGAATATTGCATACTTAGATGATGGATGTGCTGTCCACATGGGGTTTGGGGAGGGAATCCGCAATTGGATCCAATTGCTCTACACAAACATCAGTAGCACAGTTCCAATCAATGGGTGGGAATTGAAAAGCTTTCTGACCAAATCTGGAGCCAGACAGGGCTGCCGTCTCTCCCCTCTCTTGTTCATGTGTTGTATTTAACCTTTTACCATGTCCATCAGGAAGGATGTGGGCATAAGAAGAGTGACAATTCCAGGCAGCAGAGGCATACAGATCAAAGCTTTCCTATAGATAAAAGCAAAGAACTGCGGATGCAGGGAAATCCAAAACAAAAACAAAAACAGAAATACCTGGAAAAACTCAGCAGGTCTGGCAGCATCGGTGGAGAAGAGCACAGTTGACGTTTCGAGTCCTCATGACCCTTCAACAGAACAGAACAGTTCTGTTGAAGGGTCATTAGGACTCAAAACGTCAACTGTGCTCTTCTCCACCGATGTTGCCAGACCTGCTGAGTTTTTCAAAGCTTTCCTATACATGGATGACATCGCCATCTTCTGCTCAGATCTGCAGTCAGTTCACAGTCTGATGAGCATCTGTGACCAGTTCAAACTGGTTTTAGGAGTCAAAGTAAATTACAGCAAGAGCAAGGCCATTTCTTTTGGGAACTGGGTTGACCAATCCATTGTCCCCTTCACTGTCAGGTCAGGCTACCTGAGGGTGCTGGGGATATGCTTCAGGGGGACAAGGATCTGCACCGAAAACTGGAAGGAGTATATAGCCATGGAAAGACAGAAACTGGGCATGTGGGAGCGACGCCAGTTTGGGAAAGAACCTGGTCACCTGGTGTGAGGTACTCTCGGTGTTGCTGTACATGGCTCAAGTCTGGCCCCACTCCTGGGCTGTGGCGGTCATCTGAGCCATCTTCCAATTTATCTCGAGATCAAAAATGGACTGTGTCACAATAAACAAATCTCTAGACAAAGGGTGAAAAAATGTACCCAACGTTGCTCTCATCCTGATGGCCATCTTCGTGTTCGGCTGGATCAAGCTGTCTGTAGATCCGGGTACACAAACAATAAGTGTCACTATGTGCCGACGTTCTACCTGTTCCTGATATTGCGAAGGATGGTTCTGGTCATGTTGCCACAGAAAGGTCCATCCTGGTGGATTGTGCCATATTACTTGTACCTCATGGAAAGGTTTGTGCAGAAAAACACCTTAAGAACAAAAGGAATAGGAGCAATAGAAGACCATATGCCCCTTCTACCCTGCTCTGCCATTCAACATGATCATGGCTAATCATGGGCTACAACACCACTTTCTCAACTGCTCCTCATATCTCTTGATTCCCTGAGAAATCAAAAATCTGTCTATTTCAGCCTTAAATATATTCAATGATGGAGCATCCATAACCCTCTGGAGTACAGAATCCCAAAGATTCACAACCTTTTGACTGAAGAAATTTCTCCTCATCTCAGTCCTAAAGGATTGACCCATTATCCTGAAACTTGATCTGGATTCCTCAGCCAGGAGAAACAACCTCTCAGTATCTACCCTGTTATGCCTCTTCATAATCTTGAATGTTTCAATGAGATCACCTCTCATTCTTCTAAACTCCAGAGGGTATAGGCCCAATTTACTTAGCCTTTCAATGTAGGACACCCGTCTCATCCCAGAGATCAGTTTAGTGAACCTTCGCTGTATCACCTCCAATGCAAGGAAATCCTTCCTTAAACAAGGAGACCAAAATTGCACGTAGTATTGTAGAGCTAGAATTTTCCCGTTGGCGATTTCGGGACAGGGCCCGCTCACCGACAGGAAAATGATGCAGGATGACGTCAGGAGGAACCCCCGACGTCATCCCGGTCCATTTAAATTTTTAGGAAGGTGGGCGAACAGTGAAATCAGCTGTCCGCCCGCCGACCTGTCAATGGCCAATTGAGGCCATTGACAGGATAATTAAGATAAAAGCAAAATACTGCGGATGCTGGAAATCTAGAACAAAAACAAAAATACCTGGAAAAACTCAGCAGGTCTGACAGCATCTGCGGAGGGAGATACAGTTTACGTTTCGAGTCCGAATGACTCTTCATCAGAACTAAGGAAAAATAGAAAAGAGGTGAAATAAAAGCTGGTTTAAGGGGGGGGGTGGGACAGGTAGAGCTGGATAGAGGGCCAGTGATAGGTGGAGATTGCCAAAAGATGTCATAGACAAAAGGACAAAAAGGTGTTAACGGTAGTGATATTAGCTAAGAAATGTGTTAATGGGGACATTAAGGGTAGAAAGCAGGACGAGCAAGGGACAGATAGCCCTAGTGGGAGTGGGGTGGGGGGGGATCGAAATAGGCTAAAAGGTAGAGATAAAACAATGGATGGAAATACATTTAAAAATAATGGAAATAGGTGGGAAAAGAAAAATCTATATAAGTTATTGGAAAAAGGGGGATCGGAAAGAGGGTGGGGATGGAGGAGAAAGTTCATGATCTAAAGTTGTTGAACTCAATAGTCAGTCCAGAAGGCTGTAAAGTACCTAGTCGGAAGATGAGGTGCTGTTCCTCCAGTTTGCGTTGAGCTTCACTGGAACATTGCAGCAGGCCAAGGATGGACATGTGGGCATGAGAGCAGGGTGGTGTGTTGAAATGGCAAGCGACAGGGAGGTCTGGGTCATGTTTGCAGACAGACCGAAGGTGTTCCGCAAAGCAGTCACCCAGTCTGCGTTTGGTCTCTCCAATGTAGAGGAAACCGCTTTGGGAGCAGCGAATGCAGTAGACTAAATTGAGGGAAGTGCAAGTGAAATGCTGCTTCACTTGAAAGGAGTGTGTGGGCCCTTGGACGGTGAGGAGGGGGGGAAGTAAAGGGGCAGGTGTTGCACCTTCTGCGGTTGCGTGGGAAGGTGCCATGGGAGGGGGTTGAAGTGTAGGGGGTGATGGAGGAGTGGACCAGGGTGTCCCGGAGGATAATTAAGATCATTAAAGACCCTGCCTGTCCAACCTTAAGGCTGGCGGGCAGGCCAGGATCCCCAGCGGGCTTCTGATAAAACATGAAACCTCATCCACTGGCGGGATGAGGTTTCATGTCCGTTTTTAAAAAGTGTAATAAAGTTTATGTAATTTTTATTAACATGTCCCACCCTGTGTGACATTGTCACATGAGGGGGACATGTTAATAATGTTTTTATTTTTCTATTTTTATAGTTTTTTAACCTGTCACTAATCTCCCTGAGACAGCACTTAGTCTCAGGGAGCAGTGTGCTCTTTTGCACGAATGCGCGAAAGAGCGCACTTTGACAGTTGGGGATTCCCTCCCCCCTCCCCCGCACAAGAAGTGCACAGCGCTTCCTGTCGGGCAGGCCGTTGGGGGGGCCTTAATTGGCCCACACACTCAAGATGTCGGCGGGCCCCGTTTCGGCAGCGGGGGTTGGCTGCCCACCCGCTGCTGAGCCGGTGGGGCCCGCCCACCCACCAAGGGCAAAATTCTGCCCTAGGTCGGCTCTCCCCAAAGCCCTGTATAGTTGTAACAAGACTTATTTATTCTTGTACTCCAATCACCTTGCAATAAAGTGCAACATGCCATTTGCTTTCTGAATTTCTTGCTGTACTGGCATGCTAACATTTTTGTGTTCCTTGTTTGAATACACCCAAGAATCTCTTAACATCAATATTTATAAGTTTCACACCTTTTAAAAGATATTCTGCCTTTCTATTCTTATGACCAAAGTGGATAACCTCACATTTCCAAAGTGGATAATCTCATACTTCTGCGCATTATAATCCAAAACAAAAACAGAATTACCTGGAAAAACTCAGCAGGTCTGGCAGCATCGGTGGAGAAGAAATCAGTTAATCAGTTTTTCTCCACCGATGCTGCCAGACCTGCTGAGTTTTTCCAGGTAATTCTGTATTTGTTTTGGATTTCCAGCATCCGCAGTAGCTTTTATCTTTTTGTTTTTATCATTATAATCCACCTTGTTGCCAACTCACTTAAACTGCCTATATCTCTTTGCAGTTTATTTGTATCCTCCTCACCGCTTAATTCGCACCTAGTTTTGTATCATCAGCAAACTTAGATACATTGCTCTCTGTCTCTTTGTCTAGGTCATTAATATGAATTGCAAATACCTGAGGCCCCAGCAGTAATCCTTGCAGTGCTCCACTGGTCTCAGACTGCCAAATTGAAAATGCCCCATTTATCCCAAATCTCTGCTTCCTGTCTGTTAACCAATCCCATATCCATGCTAAAATACCACCACAAACTCCATGAGCCCTTATCTTACATATTAACCTTTTGTCAGCCACTTTATCAAATGCCTTTTGGAAATCTAAGTATACTACATATACTGGTTCCTTTTTATATAGCCTACCAGATGGATCCTCTAAAAACTCTAATAAAATTGTCAACAACAATTTCCCTTTCGTAAAACAATGTTGACTTGTTCTAATTATACTATGCTTTTCTCAGTGCATTGTTAAGACTTTCTTAATAATAGATTCCTGCACTTTCCTGATGACTGATGTCAGGCTAACTGGCCTGTAGTTCCCTGTTTTCTCCCTTCCCCCTTTCTTGATTGGTGGCATTACATTTACTAACTTCCAATCTGCTGAGACTCTTTCAGAATCTAGAAAATTTTGGAAAATCATAGCCAGTGCATCCACTATTTCTGCAGCTATCTCTTTTAGAACCCTAGGATGTAGGCCATCTGGTCCTGGGGATTTGTCAGATTTTAGTTCCTTGAGTTTCTCCAGTACTTTTTCTCTGCTGATATCAATTACCTAAATTTCCTCACTCCTATTAGCCTCTAGGTCACCCTTTATTTCTAGTATGTAACTTGTGCCTTCTACTGTGAAGACATTGAACAAATAATATTTGTTCAATGTCTGTCATTTCCTCATTCCCCATGATAACTTACTCCTGTCTCTGCTTCTAAGGGACCAACGTTAGCTATTCTCTTCCTTTTCATATACTTCTTAAAGCTCTTACAATCTGTTTGTATATACTTAGCTAGTTTATACTCATATTCTATTTTTTTCGTTTCAATCAACTTTTTAGTGACCCTTTGGTGGTTTCTAAAACACTCCCAATCCTCAGATTGAGTACTATTCTTTGCAAAACTATAAGCCTCTTCTTTTAATCTCATATTATCCTTAACCTTCTTAGTAAACCACAAATGGATCTTTTTCCCTGAGCTTTTGTCTTTTAATAGAATCTATTTTTGTTGAACATTTTGAATAATTTTTTAAAATGTTTTCCACTCTTTAATTACTGCCATACCTTTTAGCCTATTTACCCAATCCACTTCAGTCAGCTGTTCCCTTATGCCTATGTAATTGGCTGTCTAAGTTTAAGATTCTTGTTTGATTGGAGTGTGTCGTTTTCAAACTTAATGTGGAATTCAATTGTATTATGATTATTATTTCCCAGAGGATCTTTTACTATAGACATTACTAACTAACTGCATCATTGCACAATACTAGATCTGAAATATCCCTAGTTGGCTGCATAACATTTTGTTCCAAGAAACTGTCACAAAAGCATTCTACAAATTCATCTTCCAAATAATCTTTGCCAATTTGATTGGTCTAGTCTATATGAAGATTAAAGTCCTCCACAACTATTACTTTGCCTTTGTTACAAGCTCCAGTAATTTCTTGTTTAATGCACTGTTCAATAGTATAACTATTGTTAGGGGGCCACAAGTCAATCAGGCAGTGGTCCACATATACCTTCCTTGAGGTGCTGTGGCTAAAGGAATGGTGAATCCAGTCAAATGATTTCCTGAGCAGACTGTTAAACTCATTTGGCAGAATGCCTCATCGTCAGAACTTTCAAACAAGCACCAAGGCAGAGCTTGGCTGGTGATGAGAAGGGTCCTCCCTGTTACGCACAACAGGAGTTTTAGCACCATCACATGCTACCCATGAGGCAGCTGTGGCAAGGTACAGACCATGGCCACCTCCTTTGCAAAGCAGGTCTGGAAAGGGATGCCATGGGTTTTGTCAAGGTTCATCCTGAACACCTCCAGAACACAGGACTCAGGGATGCACACTGAGGCAGATATCAACTGCTGCTTGAGGACAATCAATATAGTTAAAGGTGCTCTTTGGTCTTTTCAAAACTTGCTGGTCTTCCAGTGCAAAGAGCTGTCGATGAACGGGTGTTGCAGAATGATACAATACAAGGTCCAGAACTGTGTGCTAAGAGATACATAAAGCCTTGGGCCAGCCACCACAAAGGCTTAATGGGGAAAAGCCACTGCCAAAGGCTCTCCCATCATAGTGCACCGAGGGGCTGTGACCCCTGTATACCCCTTGGCTGTATGCACCAGAGAATGTTTGGCATGAGGTTAAGTGTACATTGTAAATATAACCTGTGATGGCAAGTGTGGTGTAAATGTAAATGTAAATATTTGAAAAAACATAAAGCTTTACAAGAAATGTGATTACTCAGAGGTATCAGCAGATGAGCCTTGTGAGACAGAAAATAGTGGATAACCAAGAGTGATGATAATGCAGTAAAATTACTGAGGAGCTCAGATTATATCATAAACCAAAAGAGAGAAGATTGTGTGATTTTGAAACTTCACCTGAACTATGAAATAAGAGCAGTCATGAAATTGATCTAATGGGACTTTTTATATATTAATGGGACTCCCATGCTGACGTGTACATAAGTTATATGATATTCGGTTTGTTAAAGATTGGCAGCTGCCTGTAAATAGTCGTCTTTTGCCAAGGGTAGAACAGTCAGCAGGAAATGATGCCTTTGTTATTCTTTCTCATAGATATTTTAAGATTATTCTGAATTTGTAGCTAAGTGTGAGATCAAATGTGACAGCTGTATGCAAGACTTCTCTACAGAAGATAGAGAGATAATGTAGTAATAAAAGTAAGGGAAGACTTTTGAATTTTCCCTAACTTTACTGATGGCTACTCTTGATGCAGGATAATACCCATAGTGAAGGATGAAGGATTCTGACATAATGGCCATGGTACTTCTGGGGCCATATAGGAAGCAAGTGGCAGCTATGATGGGGCTGGGAATGTGGGGGTGATGTGTGGAGAGAGGTAGGAGGATAACATTTTGCCACATTTTGAATGAACCTTGAAACTCTGGTTTGTTGTGGAGTTGTGGGGAGGTGGAGAGAGGGTATGGGTGTGGGTTGAGTCTTCTACCAACCACCCCTCCCCCTACATCAAGTGGGTGTGTTGCAGTTGGTTCCCAGGCTTCTCCAGTAATTTCCTGCCTTTACAACCTTGAAAGGTTTCAGCAGAACTTACACCAGATATAAATCCCTTTGAAGTTCTCTAATAGATCCAAACCTTCACTGGACTAAGGTAACTGATCCCAAGAAGGGGGAAGGGACAGGGGTGGGAAACAAATACCTCCTCAAATTGAAGTAGCTTCAGTGGGAGTTGAAGAATTCCAAGAACATATTCAGCACATTGGGCTTTGGCTCCAGGCGAAGAGGCTGACTCATCCTTGAATATACTCATGCTAACAGAATGAGGCCCCCGGAGTTTCCATGTCAGTATGGGAAGTTAATCAAGTCAATAGTTAAGAAATAATGTAGTAGTTATATTGCATATGGAATAACACAAAAACTAAAGTGCACTGCAAGGCAGTATCACGTCAGGGGATTCAGAAAATATCATAAGTTATTAGAACAAATATTGATCTTTAATAAATTAATCTGAACCCTAGAGTATTATAATTACTGAAATATGCTGCAATCTCTCTTATTCAATATGATCTGTGCAAGTGGGACTTTGTTCAATTACCAAATGATATCATTTGAGCTGAATCACAATATCAGATTTTCTTTTTCATAGAGTCATAGGGCATAATTTTACATTCCCCTGCTGGTGGGTTTGTTGGGGAGGGGGTTGGTAACTGTAAAATTTCTTGGACAACCTTCCCACCGGGTTCCTGCCCGCTCTGACCTCTCCGCAATTTTACGCTTGGATGGGTGAGGTCCAGGCCAGCCTGCCCACCCTTGTATCAATTGAGGTCCTTAAGTGACCAATTATTGACCACTTAAGAGCCATTTCCGATCCAGCCTCAATTTTCAGGCTGGAGGGAGGAGTTCAACTTTGGGGGGAAGCCTGAAAATGAACCATGTTCAGGCCTCAGGTGGGAACAGGAAGTGGGGGGGCGCCTCCATCAGCAGCCCCTTTGTAACGTCGGACACCCCCTCAAAAGATCTGACTCCTGCTGGGACTCCCTACCCCCACTCCTCTGCGTCTCCAGCAACACGCCACCCACCTCTGCCTCCTCTTCTGGGCCTCACCCCCCCTCCCTACCCTGCGACCCCCACACATACCTGGTCCTGGAGTCCTGGGACTTAGGCTCCGGGGACTGCATGCAGTCCCAGCCCTGTCTGCAGCAGCTTCTGGTGCTGCAGGGACTAGAGAGCTTGGCTGGCAAGTATCTGAGGTGGGATTTCCTCACAAGTGAGGGGCAGGAGTCCCATCTCCAGTCAATTAATGCTTGTTGGAGTGTTATGTGTTCGCCGCCGACTTATTGGCTAGCTGGAAGAGAAACCCTGCCATAGTAAAAATCCTGGCCATAGGGCAGAATTTTCCTGCTCCTGCACAGTCAGGCTTGAAGGGAGGCCTAAGAGGAAGCTTTGAGATGAGGTGATCTTACTGGAGTCAGGACATCACTGGCAACGGCTACCTACCCGGCAGTAGGGGCTAGTCAATTTGAATATTTAAGTGCCACTCATAGGCAGAATGGTTGCAGCAGAGAAGGAGGCTATTCAGCCCAACCTGTCTGTCCTGGTTCTCTGCAACAGCAACTCAGCTGATCCCACTCCCACACCTTTTCCCAGTAGCCCTGTAATATTTTTCTCTTTAGATAATCATCCAATTCCTCTTTGACAGCCACAATTGCATCTATTTCCACAACACTCGCCTCTACCATCACTGTCCATGTCTCCAGACTACAAGATGCATGCAATAGTAGCCATAGCAACTCAGAGTCCCTAAGTGAACTGTAACACACTACCACACTCTCAGAGAGTGCCTTCCAGATTCTAACCACTCGCTCTATGAAAAAGCATTTTTTTCATATTGCCTTTGGTTCCCTAGCCATTCATTCAAATTGTGTGGTTCTCAACTATTCTGAAATGGCAACTGTTCCCCCTATCTACTCTGTCCAGACCCATCATGATTTTGAACACCTCTATCATTCTCCTCTCAACCTTTGCTTCTCTAAGGAGAACAACCCAAGCTTCTCCAATCTTTCCACATAACTGAAATCCTTCATCCCTGGAACCATTTTCGTAAATGTTTTCTGCTCTTATTTCTCTTTTTAATATTTTTTCCTACTACTTTTTCAATTCAGCCTGATTCTTCCTTGTATTATCAATCTGACATCTGTCATACACAACCTTTCTCTGCTACTCCTTCCTCTCTGACCTGGATTTTCGTGGAGTTGGGCCAACATGGGAGGCCTTTAAAAATGGTGGGCAGGGTTCAATTCTGAGATCCCTGCCTCCATTTCCATCTCCGGCACAATTTTTGCCGGCGTGGGGCCTGCACATGGCACTCCCGCCCTTGCTGGCTCCATTGTGTGGGTGGGGTGGACATTTCAAACTCCGCCACAATTTTGATTGAGCCAGGCCTGTTCTGTTAATAGCAAAAAACTGCGGTTGCTGGAAATCCAAAACAAAAACAGAAACAGAAATACCTGGAAAAACTCAGCGCATCTGGCAGTATCGGTGGAGGAGAGCACAGTTGACGTTTCGAGTCCTCATGACCCTTCAACTGAACTAAGTAAAATTAGTTCTGTTGAAGGGTCATGCGGACTTGAAATGTCAACTGTGCTCTCCTCCGCCGATGCTGCCAGACCTGCTAAGTTTTTCTAGGTATTTCTGTTTCTGTTTTTGTTCCGTTCTGTTAATAGATGTGGATCATGGGTTCACACACCTCAAAAGGAGTCATGAACCATGGCAGAACCCTAGTCCCGAGTTGAGAACAAAAAAAAAACAGCCTTTCAACATTTCCTTTGAAATACATTGCCCCTCTTACCTTCTCATAAAGCTGTCACAACCAATCAGGCTATTCACAGTATCAATTGACAAAAAGCTTTTATCAACTTCACGCCTCTTAATCTGGTGTAAATAAATGCAAAGGTATTGAAAAAACTATTCAAACAAAGACCAGATTATTAGGAACATATGACTTAGGAGCAGGAGTAGGCCATCCAGCCTTTCGAGTCTGCTCCGCCATCAATAAGATCATGGTTGTGGTCTGAGCTCCACTTTGCTGTTTCCTCTCCCATAACCCTTGACTCTCTTGTCTATTAAAAATCTGTCCAACTCTGCCTTGAATAAATTCAATTCCTCCTCTGAACTGCTTCTAACACAATTATATAGTTTTTTCAAATCACAAGGTAATAAAGATAATCAAACAAAGCTCCCTTGAAAGTCAACATTGCCTACTGGGATGAGCCTATTATCCATTATTGGAGTTCAGCCAAGCATTCATAATGAGACCAGCTGGAAAAACAGTTGTCTGGCCATGTGTTCAGCCTTCTTTGTTTTGATGCAGTTGCCTGATTGCCTCATTTATGAATGCTTGGCTGAGCTCCAGGTCTGACATACCTTGTAATAACCTGGAAATAGATTTTATGGTGTCTGGCAAGGTAAGGGAGGCAGAATTGGAATAATGCCATCCATTTGCTCCTGCCCTCATCTGTTCAGCACATCCAATTAAATGTCAGCAGGCCAATTGGTGGTTGTGAGTGTTGTGAAGGGGGCTTTCCATATCTAATCAGGTGTCTATGGTGGGGTGGCCGGCAGGAGTGGGGTCAGGCCATGAACCAGAAGTCGATTCCAGCCACCAATTTGAAGCCCCCTTCCCTCTCACTCTCTCCTTAATTATGTCAGCCTATAAAAACTGAATAAATAAAGCCTACTAACAGCCAGATGCTGCCACCTTCAGCAGCAGATTCTGCTGCTACATATAGCCATGATCCCATTTGCTGCCTTTTCATCCACCTGTGTGCCACCTCCTCATACCTAATGTAACTCACTCCCAACATTTTGCAAACAACAACAAATTTCAGCTGATTGGCTTTTTAATAAGATCAATAGCTTGAGGTCCTGCTTGCTATTTTCTTTCCCAACTCTCTAAAATATGCCTGCAGGACCTCATCCTTCTTTATTCCTACGTCATTGGTACCTAGGTGGACCATGACCGCTGACTGTTCCCCCTCCCCGCTCAGCGTGTACTACAGCTGCTCAGTGGCATCCTTGAACTTGGCACCAGGAAGGCAACATATCATCCTGGATTCACATCTGCAGATGCAGAAGCACTGTTGGTTCCCCTGCCTATAGAATTTCCTATCACTGTTGCTTTCCCAATCTTCTTCCTGCCTCTCTGCACAGCTGAGCTAGCAGTGGTGCAATGGAGCCATGGATTTGGTTCTCGCTGCACTCCTCAAAGGAACCATCACTGTCACCAGTATTCAGAACTGAAAACAAATCGGACAGCAAGATGCACCCTGGGATCCAAAACCAAGCCAGGACTGTATGTATGTCTATAATTTATCTTGAACTATCAATTATTCAGTACACAATATTCATGGCAGTGTTTTCTCATCGTTAAAAGTCTACGTTTCTTCAAGACTCCCTTCTGTTCAATAGAACAATGCCATCAGGTATTCCATTCAACTATACAGGTAAGAGAGTCACATGAAAATAGAAGTAACCAGTAGGCAGTGCCAGAAGAATTGCTGTTTGTATGTAGTGTGTATTCTTGAAGCACAACATATTGACCTCATGTTGTAATGCAAGATCACCTTGTTTAAGCAAATATTCATT
This sequence comes from Cetorhinus maximus, assembly GCF_964194155.1. Lineage (NCBI taxonomy): Eukaryota > Metazoa > Chordata > Chondrichthyes > Lamniformes > Cetorhinidae > Cetorhinus > Cetorhinus maximus. Next base: position 122,449,332 of record NC_135880.1, on the reverse strand, counting down.
TCTCGGTGCACAGTGCATGAATTTTGATTTGATTCCTGGTGTGTACTGAATTTGCTAATGTTGGCCAAATGGCACTGGCACCCATGGGCTACAGAGGGATGGCAAATCAGGAAGGATTCCCACTCCTGCACACCATCTAATAAAGCCTTTCGCAAAGCATGTATATGTAGATATTGCTAAAGACAGGATCAGGATCAATTGAGAAAGTCCTATTGTTTGGCCAGCCTACTAACATTCAAGGTCTAGGCTCATTGCAACATTGAAGGAAAAATGTTAAAAATAGCATTCTTATAAATCATGATATGTAATGTCTTAAAATTTGTGTGTTTTCACAAAGAAAATAATAGGTAAATAAAGATGCATCCCGAACATTACTATATTAACATTTGGAAATGTAAACTGCAGAATTATTTGCCACATACTTGTCGGCATTTATCAATGATTTGATAAAATTATCACATATACCTCTTCTCTAGTTGGTCATAAGTCTAAAACAATTTAATAAAATGCAGCAAGTTGTGAATATTGACTCAGAAAGAGGGAAGATACTCTGACAACAAACTTCAAAATTTATCACAATTTTTTTGTAATACAAGAGAGAATATTAATGTATAAAATCACCATAAATGTCTATTCATTGAAGTTGCTAATGACAAAGCAATTAATTGGGAATTCTCCTCCTGGACTCCTGTAGTGAGTTTTTCCAAGACACCATTGTGTTTCAGATAAGCAACAAACCAGTGTTTCAGAGTCTTTTGGCACCTGCAAGTGATTTGAAAGTCTATTCCCGGATAAGTAAACATCGTTCCCAATTGGTTAGAAAATGATGCATTTTTCGAAGCCTGGTGTTCCACACAAAATTTCAGTAAGAACACCATGGTTACTGCTGCTGATTGCTCCCAATTACTACCACTGATTACTCCTGGTTGCTAAGCTGATTCACATATCTGTAATGATGAGCTAATGAAACTCCTGGAACAACTAGATTTCACACTTTGAAGTACACATAAAATGTTCCTAACATGGAAATCGAATCAGTTCTAACTTGTGGGTATGTGAACAAACGTGATTGTTGTAGTGAACAAGTTTTGTTATTTAGTCAATAGCAGCTCTGAAAATACAACCGTTTTTCTAGTATCAATGTCATTGAAAGTCACAAATAGGCACTTATTTCACAAAACAGTAAAGCAACTTAAACACTCATCTGTTAAGTTCAATGTGTTTTCACAAAACAATAAAAGCTGTGTATATTTATGACAGTATGTAAAAGAGTTATACATTTAGTTTTTTGTGGTAAGGATGCAGAAAGTGATGCACAGCTTTAAGCAGATATTGATTGGAAGCAAATGATTCACTCCATGACTCAATGGTTACCAAGTAATTATTTTGGTAAATTGATGCTTTATTGTAAAGTTATCCCCACAATAGTAGTAATCTCAATGTCACATAGTCATAATTTTAATTCAATGGATTTAAATTGTCCCAGGAGCACAATGTGTACTTTATAATGATGAGATGACCTAAAAGGCTCCATTAGTTCATAGCACCCTCGCCTTTGAATCAGAGGGTTGTGGGTTCATGTCCCACTCCTGGAAACCAAGACTGTGATTGTACTCGAAAAGAGTTGCAATCTGTGACTGTTGATAACTCAAAAGAGTATCATTCTATAATCAGGCTCTAGGGTTCTTTGTTCTTAATTTTTTGCCCTTAATTTTCCTATGTATTTATTAAATATGCTCTTTTCTCCCCTCGCTACCATGAAGGGACACAGTCCAGTGTTTACCTTCCAGTATTTTGTCTAAATAATCATTGTTCTTATTTGAACATGTGATAATGAGAGCTGGCAGGCTATCTGCTTGTGGGTAGCATTACAACTGAGGCTGATTCTGTCCCCGCCTGACATTCACACAAATAATATAAGATAAATAGGAGGCTTGTTAAGAAGGTGTAAGCCCATGGAATTAAGGGGAAAGTGGCAGTATGGATACAAAATTGGCTCAGTGACCAGACCAGAGGGTGGCGGATGGAAACTTTCAGACTGGTAGGTGGTTTGCAGTGATGCTTCCCAAGGGTCAATTTTGGGTTCATGGACCTTAAAAACTTTTATAAATGACCTAGCTTCTGGCGTAGGGAGCAGCATTATAAAGTCTTCCAATGATATGGAATTTAGCAACAAAATAGAGAGTGATGAGAACAGTTATAGACTTCAGGGTGATAGACGGGATGATGAAATGAGCAGAAGCCTACCAAAGTGAACTTGACACAGAGAAGAATGAAGTGATGTACCTTGGAAGGACTAATACAGGAAGATTGTGTAGTATAAATGGAGCAATTTTGAAAAGTGTAAAAAAAAGCAGAGACCTTGGTGTTCTTATACAAATAAAATCTTAAAAGTGGCAGGGCAAATTGATAAGGTGATTAACAAAGCCTAAAAGTTACTAGCTTTATAAATTGAGGTATAGAATATAGATGCGAAGAAATCATGCTAGAACTTTATAACTAACTGGTTAGACCTCAGCTGGAGTGTTATGGACAATCCTGGATACCCCACCAGCAAAAATGCAAAGACCTTAGGAAGGTTACAGACAAGGTTTACTGGGACATTACCAGAGATGAAGGAGTGAAGTTATGAGGAGAGGTTTGAAAAAGTTAAGACTATTCGTCTTTGAATAAACAAGTTTAAGAGATGACCTCGTAGAGGTTTTCAAGATGGAGACGGGTTTGGCAGAGTAGATAGCGAAAAGCTATTCCCTCTGAGTTGGTCAATACTAGAGATTGTAGAATTAAAGTTATTGGCAAAAATCTAGAGGAAAATGAAAAGTGCTTTTCACTCAAAAGATTTGTTGGCATCTGAAATGCTGTATCTGAAAGCTGATTCCAGAAATAATTTTAAAAAGGAGTTGGACATACGAATTAGAAGTGGGAGTAGGCCATTTGGCCCTTCAAGCCTGCTCAGTCATTCAATAAAATCATGGCTAATCTGATTGTGGCCTCAATTCCACCCCCAATAACCTTTAACTCCCTTGTTACTCAAGAATCTATCTACCTTTGTCTTAAAAATATTAATTGATCCCGTTTTTATTGCTCCCTGGGGAAGGGATTTCTGAAGATTCACGACCCTCAGAGAAAAAATTTCTTCTCATCTCTGTTTTAAATGGGTGACCCCTTATTTTTAAACTGTCTCCCCTAGTTCTGGTCTCTCCCACAAGGGAAAACATCCTTTCAGCATTCACCTTGTCAAGGCCCCTCAGGATCTTGTATGTTTCAGTAAGATCACACCTCAAATCTTCTAAAGTCCAATGGATACAGGCACAGCCCTGTTCAACCCTTCCTCGTAAGATTGCAGCCCCCCCATCCCAGGTAACAGTCGAGTGAACCATTTTTGAACTGCTTCTTAATGTGTTTATATCCTTAAATAAGGAGCTCAAAACTGTACACAGTACCCTAGATGTGGTCTCGCCAACACCTTGTACAGTTGTAGCAAAACGTCTCTACTTTTGTATTCTATTCCCCCTGCAGTAAACAACATTCCACTTGCCTTCCTAATCACTTGTACTTGCATATTAGCTTTACCTGATTCATGGACCAGGAGACCCAGATCCCTCTGTATCTCAGGGTCCTGTATTCTCTATGCATTTAAATAATATGCTGCTTTTCCATTCTCCCTGCCAAAGTGGATAAGTTCTCGTTTTCCCACACTGTACTCTATTTGCCAAATTTTTGCCCACTCACTTAATCTATCTATATCCTTTTGCAGACTCCATATGTCCCCTTCATGTATCAGGGTACTTGAGGATGAGGAATTTACAGGATTACAGACAAAAAGCAATGCTGTGGGACTAAGCATGGCAGCTCTTTTAAAGAGCCAGCATAGACATGACAGGTCGAATGGTCTCCTTCTGTGCTGTAAGTTTCTATGATTTTATTAATGCTTGTGCAACATTCACAGGATTAGTCACAAGCTTATTTTTATAAGTACTGGCCTTTGCCTGAATTGTCCCTTGCTTCTTCCATACAGAACATACTTTGTGACATTGAGATGCACAGGTCAATGGTACAAAGTGTATGCTAAGTACATAGTTTCTTATGTATGTGAGACTCATGTCTTTATTGAGTTTTCAGTTAAAAGAAATACATCATCGGGTTCCACTATGAGCATTTGTTCCTCCAGATGGATTAAACAAAGATCAAAAACAAAGACATGAATGGTACACGCACAGCTTGAGTCTTGGATTTTTCCTTTGATGTGCTTAGTAGGTGAAAGGGAGGATTGGTTTCTTGTTTTCACAGGCCTTCAGGCTCCTCAGTTCACTTGTGTACAGAAAATAAATTACTTTTAATCTAATTTTCTCCCCTAAGTTTTATAAAATAACAGGGCCAGGGTAGAAATATTTGTAAAAAAATTCAAAATATAAAGACTCTGAATCTTGATCTAAGACAAGAAAACTGGCTGCTGATTCAATTATAGTAGCTGTCCTCAAAGTTGTACATTAGACTTTTTGCTTTTGTTTATTTGGGCCTCCTAAATATTTACACACTCCACTATTTACATTGTTTTGTCCTTCCTCACCAATGACGTTTTACATTGTCTAACAATCTTATATTAAGCAGTTTGGAGGACATTTGATCAGTTTGCTCCTTCTCTGTGATTGATACATGCTGTTTTTCTCTCCCTTTTAACCCTTTTCCCTGAAGCGTTAATCTAAAATGTAAATAATCTGCCTTTTCTCTTTACAGATGCTGACTGACCTGCTGTGTCTCCTTTTAATTTGCCTTTAATAATGCTTTGTTGAATGCCTGCCCATTCCCTACCCCAATGGTCTAGTCATGTGCGTAACGGAAACATGGGGCAGAATTTTGCTGTCGGCGAGCTGGGGGCGGGGCTCCTGGGTCATCCCGCCCCATTTAAGTTTTCAGGAAGGCGGGGGTGCAGCAAAATCAGCTGAGGGCCCGCCGACCTGTCAATAGCCAATTGAGGCCATTGACAGGATCATTTAAACAATTAAAGGACCTGGCCGCCCAACCTTAAGGTTGGCGGGCAGGCCAGGAGCCCCGGCGGCAACTAGAAAAAACATGAAACCTCATCCACTGGCGGGATGAGGTTTCATGTAGGGTTTTAAAAACTGTAATAAAGTTGTTCTGTAAATTATGAACATGTCCCAACTCATGTGACATTGTCACATGAGGGGACATGTAAGGGAATTTTTTTTTTCTATTTTTAATATTTTTAAAAGTCCAGGCGATCTCCTTGAGGCTGCACTTAGCCTCAGGGAGATGTGCGCTCTTTCGTGCGAATGCGTGAAAGAGCACACTCTCAATTTCAGAGATTCCCCCCGCCCGCACAGGGAGCGCATAGCGCTTCCCGGCGGACGTCACGCTGGGTGGGCCTTAATTGGCTCGCCCACGTAAAATGGCGGTGCAGCCCGCTTCGTTGGCGGCAATCGGCTCCACGCCCTCCAGAGATTGGGTCGGGCCCACCCGCCCAACAAGCAGAAAATTCTGCTCATA